>NC_138871.1:19385096-19899093 GCF_965194805.1 Balaenoptera borealis
CTTTTAAGTTCTGAATTTACATACCACACAGAGCTGTAACTATGAGTCAGAAACCAAATCACACACACACACACACACACACACACACACACACACACACACACAAAACCCTTGCTATTTAGCAAGAAAAGTGTTACATACTAAAATTCACACCCACAAACATATCAGACATATTTGGAATGCTGTGGAAAACATTAATTCAAATGTATCGAGACATCAGTGAAAACATTTTCCCAATTAAGAGAGAGATGAAGCATGGGTTGTTGATGTCCATTTGTCTGAGTAAGAGCCACTTCTTTCCAGATGGGAAATCAATATGAAATTTTGACTAGATGGTCTTCTCTTCTCCCCACGCATGTAAAAAAAGCATCTTCATATATTCACTCCCAATTAGCGATATGCTGAAAGGGCCCTTGAGAATACACATTTGGGAGAAAGGTGGGAGCAGCATGAAAAAAGGAAGCTTCAAGATCAAGATATATTTTTAGTGGGGGAACAAATATGAGATTGTAATTTCCCCTAAGAAGATCATTTATAAGGACATATAACAAAAGTGTGGAACAATGGGTACTTAATCAGTCACAAGTCATTACACAAAATCATTGCTCTGCTAAGTCAGCAAAACTCAGGTAGACTGATCTTAAAGCATAGCAGTGTCCAAATTATAAAGGCTGCGATGGTTTTGTGAATGTCTATGCTAATGGGAAGAGGAGGAATATTTTGTGAATTACTTGAACAAAGATAACTTGGTGATGTGGTTGCATGAAGAGTATTTTTCTTGCTTATCAGTTTACTCAGAAACTGGGTACCCCGTATCTGGAAATCAAAATTGTGTTACTTTTCTACTGATGCATAACAATAACCACAGACATAGTGGCTTAAAACAACACACATTTATTATCTCACAGTTTCTGTGGGTTAGGATTTCAGCACAGAAGAGGTGGTCTCTCTGCTCAGGGATTCACCAGACTGGAATTAAAGTGTCTGTTGGGGTCTGATTCCATCTGAGACCTCTTCCAAGTTCACTGGTTGTTGGCAGAATTCTGTTCCTTGCACTTGTAAGACCAAGGTTCCCATTTTCCTGCTAGCTGTCAATCAGGAGCTATTCTTTGTTATTAGAGTCCTCCCACTGTTCCCTGTCTTATGGACTTCTCCACATGTGGCAGTTTGCTCCTTCAAGACCAGAAAGATTCTCTCTTTTTCTCTCTCTCAGTCTGCTAAGATGGAGTTTAATATAATAAAACATAATGTAATCAAGGAAGTGACTATACCCCGATATTCATAAGTCCTGTCCACACTCAATGGGAGAGCATTATTCAGGGTATATATACCAGAAGACGGAGTCTTGGGTAGCATCTCAGAATTCTAGCTACAATCAGCAGTTTCAGCTACTTGAAGTAAAAAGAATGCTCATCTCCTGCCATGGGGAATTTTGTGTGATCTATTGCCATTTCCATAACCACAGTGTTTGGTATAGAGATTAAGAAAGGGGGAATTTGATTGTGATCATGTGAAAGATTCTCTTTGAGATTTCTGGAGCTAAGAAAGGAACTAGCTTCTTGTTTTTCTAGCACAGGCACAGGTAGATTTCTCTCCCTTGCATTAGTCACTCAGAAATATGGCCTCTGGTATTTCAGAAAATCAGTGTCAAAGGAGAATTTCCTTACTGCCTTGAACTCCCTTGTGCTCACACAGTTTAGCGGTTCAATAAGCATGTGTTGAATGAAAAAGTCACGCTCCCTAGTCCCCAGCTCTGCATATGTACATATGTGCACAAAACAATACCCAAGTGGGTGCATATATGTAGCCACATCCTCCCCATAGATTGTCTTCACACTGCCCTCTCTATCCACAGTAGTTCAGTGGTGAGCCATTCCCTGTGACCTTCTGCCATCTAACCCCATTCTTTAAGTGCTTAATGAGAGAAACTGCCTCCGGAGCTTGCCACTTAGCCCCCATTCTTTAGGCTGGCCAAGTGCTACAAGATGTTATTCAAGGCCATGGATCAAGAGTTAGCCCATGTCTGCCTTAGGAGGGACTAAGGTGAAGGAAAGAAGGTAAGAAATGACTTTCATGTGGATTTTCCTTAATTCCTAGGTGCATTATTTATACAAGAGTGGGGTATGGGGAATATGGATTTCATTTCAATAACTGTTTCTGATAATTAAAATCAACTGCTTTTGATGTTCACATTTAAAAAGGAAAATAGCACATTATTAAAATAACCCCTAAACTGCTTTACACATTTTCCTTCCTTCGTATACAGGGTCAATATAATGTATCATTTTCTCTATGACTTGGGATCATCTTTACACACTTAAGTGGATATATTCACTTAAGACTGAGGTAAATAGGGCTGCTTTTACTCTACATGGCCACAATCAGCAATTTTTTAAATTATATTTTAAAAATAATCCTTTTTATAACTCCTGTCACTGGTTCAGAGGCTTTTGCCCTGGATTCATCTGTACTTTGGTAAAGTTCTCATGATTTCCACTGTCTCTTATTTATTTATTTTTTTTTTAAAGGAATAGCCCAGTTTGCTTTTTTTTTTTTTTTTTTTTAAAGAAATTCACGTTCTTTTATTTATTTATTTATGACTGTGTTGAGTCTTCGTTTCTGTGCGAGGGCTTTCTCTAGTTGCGGCAAGTGGGGACCACTCTTCATCGCGGTGCGCGGGCCTCTCACCATGGCGGCCTCTCTTGTTGCGGAGCACAGGCTCCAGACGCGCAGGCTCAGTAATTGTGGCTCACGGGCCCAGTTGCTCCGTGGCATGTGGGATCTTCCCAGACCAGGGCTCGAACCCGTGTCCCCTGCATTGGCAGGCAGGTTCTCAACCACTGCGCCACCAGGGAAGCCCCACTGTCTCTTATTGATACATATACAGCATTGACTGTCTAGATAATTTTGGAAGGTAGAGAGAAAAGCTAAATCAAAAACAGTTAAGTCAGTGGCAGTGTTGTTTGGCATCAATGTTGGCAGATTGTGTGAGAGTAAAACAAAGAGAGCTTGAAAAACTAAGTTTAAAATCCACTGAAAATTAATGAATCAAACTCCAAACATGTGCTCAAATATCTTTATCTTCAGCAAAACTTTTCAGCTTCCACTTTTCAAAGGAGAATTAAACCTAAGCAGCCCTCCTCCATCCCCAACACAACTATTGCCACCTCCAAATGCTCTAAGGAGCTCAGTTCATGCTTCTCCTGAGTCACATATTGCTTTAAAAGGCATCATGTTGATGATGAATTGGTGAGTCATAAACATGGGAGATTAATAGTCCTCTAAAATTAGTAACAATTCAAAAATAAAACTGGAAAGCACTAATTTTTCAAGTCTCAAAATGTCTAGGATATAAAGAGATTTTTAAAGGAAGTCAGATTTCCCTTTATCATTTATATGCAATTAGTATGAATTCAACTGTTTGAGCAAATATAAAAATTAAAAAAACTCTCTAGCAGTAATGCAAGTCATGAAAAATGAATATAATAGGAAGAATCACACAAGACGAACAAAATTATGAGTCACTAAGTATTGGGTGCCTACCATGTAACAAGTGATGTGCAGCCATGGTTTCTCATCTTTACTCTGAACAGAAAGATTGTTTTATCCTCCACATTCTACATGTGTGAAGACTAAAGCTCAGAGAGAAAAACTAGCTAGTGGTGGAACTGTGATTTAAACTCACGTGTGATTCCAATTCATGCTCCTTGTGTTACTATATGGTACTGTAGTCACTTCATTTATGAATTACAGGTACTCAGATTAAAACAGATGGTGAGGGGGACTGATATTTATTAAGTGCCTTATGTCTTCCTGGTATACGTGTTTAACACATCACACTGGGCTCTTCACATTTAGTACTGCACAGAGCCAGCCCATGGCACAGAGGCTTATGTCCCTGTATTAGTTTCCCAGTGTGGCTGTAACAGTGCATCACAAACTGGATGGCTTAAAACAACTGAAATTTATTGTCTCACAATTCTGGAGGCTAGAAGTCCGATACCAAGGTGTTGGCAGGGTCATGCTCTCCTTTGGGGTAATCATACTTCTGTGTTTTTAGTGGTTTTCCCACAATCTTTGGTGTTCCTTGGCTTGCTGCTGCATTACCCTAATCTCTGCCTTCATCTTCACGTGGGCTTCTCCCTCTGCATCTCTGTCTTCACATGGCCATCTTCTTACAGGGACAACAGTCATATTGGATTAGGGGCACACCTTACTCCAGCATGACCTCATGTAACTAATTACATCTACAACAACCCTATTTCCAACAAGGTCACATCCTTACAACAAGGTAAGAACCTTCTTTGGTAGCCCTAGAGAATCCTGCTTCCTTCTTACCATGTTGGAATGAACAGCTGTTGGAACACAAAGACTTATGCTGATTTAGCCCCATATAGGTTTAAATAAAGTTAGAATGCCTTCTACATAGATTTCTGTGTCTTCCTAAAATCTGTACACCATCATCTGCATGTCATGTTTTTCCTCCCAGAAATAACGTTCCTTTCTCATGGAGACTACTTATTCTTTCATTCATCCAACTTTCATCCAACTTATGGACTATTCCACTGTTTGAAGAGGTAAAAATTATGGCCTCTGTCTCCAAGAAGCCAATAACCTAGAGAGGGAGAAAGGAAAGAAAACTACCAAATGAAACTCAGGGCCCTAAATTTTAAGATTAAAGTTCACCTAAGGAATTATGGGAGCAAAATGAAGCCAACCTCTGCTGTGATTCTGGAAAGACAAATCAGTGCAATTCTGGTGCAGCAAAGTACTTCAGGCAGAGGAAACAGATGCACCCAGACACAAAAGGGTGAGAGCATGGCACAGCAGAGAGACTGCAAGTAGCTGGATATTACGTTGAATCTACAGGCTAGGGTGTGTATGGGGATGTGAGGAAAGATAATGAAAGATAAAAAGACAGGAGCTAGAGCATCCCGGACTTTGTATGTTGAGCTAAGTTTTATTTTCCCTCTAAGTAACTGAGGAGTCACAGAGGTTTTAAAGAGAATCGTGTTTAAGGAAGCCATCTCCAGGGACAGAGCATAAAGACCTGAGACCTGATATCATCAGGTTTGCCCACTTCTCCACCTCTCCTTCTCACTCCCGGTGGATGGTTCAACAAGAACGCATGAGGTGGTTCTGGAACAATCTAGAATTGATACCAGAGTACAAGGCTCAGCCTTGGACACAGTGAACAAAACCAGATTTCAAAATGTGAGGAAGCACAGGACCACCTGTCAGTCAGAAGTGATAGTAAACTGTTGAGTCCTTTATGGTGGCAATGTAATTTGTAAACAAAGACACATTCTAGAGTGAAAAAAGGAGCTTTGAATAACTATGCCAGTACAGCTGGTATAAATCAGCACTCTTCCGGGCAAATTGAGATTGGTGGCCCTGGAAAGCTGATGGCCTGTGTGTTTCCCTGGTTTCTGTCTTCCCTCAACCAGGTATTTTAATGTTTCCTTTGTTTCTGTATGCCTTCCATATGTTTTCCGATATATCCGTTTTGGATCATATTACTCAATGTCTCTGCTTGTAACCAAAGAACCATAAGTAATCTGCCCTCATGTTTAAGACAAGGAAACTTAATTCAGTAACTAGCTTGATGATACATGGAACAGTCAGAATTTAAAGCCCTGTTTGTCTGTCTTCAAAGACAGTGATCGTGCCCTCCTACCACCTTGGGCTGGAGTTGGATCTGCAGGTAGAAGCCACATAAATCAGGGAATGGGGACCATTCTGGTCACTATACAATACCAGCAGGATTCTCACATGCACTTCTTTCACCATTAGGAGCGTGCTCAGAGGTCCGTCACATGCGGAATGATGGACAACCAGTTTGACTCAGTGCTGCATTTCCCAACCTGAGGTGTGTCCAGCCCTCTGGGGTATGCTCATGGAATGAGGGTCACAGGAGCACTGCACACTTAGTCAAAGGTTGTAAAGAGAAGAAGTAAACTGGTCAATAATTTAACAGTTTTTGTACATTAAAATGAACATAGACATATGGTGAAATAGAACACAAAAATAACAATATTTTAAGATGAAATGCTGGCTTTCAGAGACAATTTATCTCTCAGCTGCCAGCTTAAGGCTATGTCCCTATACTCTCAGGGTATACATTTTTTCTACTCTACCTTCAGTGGTATAGTTCATTGGAAAAGATGGTATTTGCATTTTAACATGAAACCACATAAACCTATTTCTAGTATTGGAATTTCAGAAAAGATAGCACAAAGAAGTAGCACTTACTCCCCTGAAAAATCAGGTTGGTGTCAAGGAAAGAAAGAATTGTTGGTGGCCAATTATCTTTTGGAAGATAACATGCTGCCCCTTAAAAGAAAATCACACACTTTTTCCTTAGAAATCATACATTAAAAGAAAGAACTTATAGGTGAATCTTTACACCAATACAGAAAACAGCTTGAGTTCACGATTACCCTGAATTATCTAAAACAACAGTCAGCAAACTCAGCCTGCTAGACAAATCCTAACTGCAGTCTGTTTCTGTGGTCCAGCAAACTAAGAGCTGTTTCACATTTTTAAACAATTGAAAAAAATAAAAATAAGAACATTTTGTGACAAATGAAAATTATATGAAATACAAATGTCAATATCCACAGATAAAATTATATTGAAGACAGTCACACTCTTTACATATTGTCTGTGGCAGTTTTTGCACTAAAATGGCAGAGACTGTATGGCCTGACAAACCTAAAATATTTCCTCTCTGAAGTTTTCTAGAAAACCTTTGCCAACCCCATATGTAAAGTTTTAGATTAGGAATTTAATTACTTTCAAATAACTTACACAATTCCTTCCTGGTCTGATTTGACGGAAAGATAATAACGATTTATAATTGACATTCTAATTTATATCTCCAGAAATGGTGACTGCACAAGGGCCTGAAAACCGTTGGTTTACTTAAGAGAGCATTTTATGCCCTGTTCTTCACATGATTATTTTGTGCTGCAATTTTTCATAGATATCAAAAAGGTTAACTTTAACACAGTCCTCACTCACATTCCCTCTCCAGGCTACCTGGACCTGTTCTGGGTTGTCACTTGAAATGAGTTATGAGTCACTTCTAAAAAGACATCAGGACCTGGGTAACCTCACATTTGGTCTCCACTTATACTCTATACTCAATTAGTACTAATTTGTCTTCCAAAACAGATCATCTTTTTTTATTTTTTAACATGAAACACAGGCTACATCTCTGTCCCTGCCAGGCTGAGACCTTAGGTTGAATTCCTACACTGTCTTTTCACAATCAGCATGTTAGAAGATTAAAATAAAATTTATTTCAATGGGAATACATTTTGAACTGATGCTGCTAGGAAGGTTTACAACCAAGGAGTGGAACTGTGGCACCTGCCAGAGAGATACTTTTATTTCCTCCTCCATAGAATCCAGTTCTATTAAAATATTCAAAACACACTCAAAACCAACCTACCAACATTCACTTTCAGAAACAAGAAGTGAAGTATTCATTTAAATATCAGAACATCCTTATATAACATGGTCCCTTCACAATCACCATGCTATTATTTTGAGTTCCAGCAACCTGGGGCTAATATGTTCAGGATGATGGACTGAAAAAGAGAGAACTAGAATACATTGGTCAGCTCTGCATCTATAAGGTGGTTTATGTGGGTTTTTTCCCCCCAAAACTCAATACACCAGATCTCCTTAGAATTTAATGATGGTTTATCTTTTTTGATTGCCAATCGTTAAAATGAACTGATTTTTATTTTCTCTCCAAAGATTTCTATCAAATGCAGCTTATAAACCCCTTGGATTATATTCCCCTTTTTTTTTTTTTTTTTTGAGAAAGTAGTAATTTTGCTTATAAACCCCTTGGATTATATTCCCTTTTTTTTTTGAGAAAGCAGTAATTTTAAGTCTCATTGTGAACATGATTTAAAAGATTTCTGTGGGAAATGTATGGAAAAGAATTGCAGAAATATCCATTTCAGGGACTTATAACTTGCTGGATGTTGCCACCTCATCCAAATGGGAGCTCTGACTAGCATAATACTATCAGATACATATCACAAAGGTACATGTTGTTTTCTGGGGTCCGAGACACCAAACCCTATAACCAACTCTGCATAAACATCCCCCAAAGAAAACCAAAACCAAAACATGCATCCAGTAAAGAGAATAAATAATGTACCACAATGGTTGGTAGAGGAGACGAAGGGTATGTGAACTGAACTGCGCCTTCCTAGTTTTATTCCACTAAGAGACCTGCATTTAACAGTTGATTTATTTCTAATTCTTTGTATCCATCTTCTGTAGCCATTTGTACAGATACAAACTGGGACTTCATTCTATGACTACAAACTGATATTTATTTAGTTATCTGGGGTCAGTGGACATGTAACATGCTTTTATAAACTGATATTGAGCAGGGAAGAAACTGCATAAGAATGGAAGCTGAATGACAATAAGCTGAACTCAGAGGTGGCTCCCTCAGGATCCTGCCCAGTTGTGTTTGTCCAAGTGGGAAACAGGGCTGATTTTAACCCCTTGCCTACTCTTGACTTCACAGTGGACATTAGACACATAGTCACAGCTAATGCAGGTACATTTTCTTTTCTCTTTGGTTTTCATCTATCTCATCATATTGACAGTACCTGTCATAAACTGACTCCTGAAAGACTGCACAGATTATAGTAAATTGAGGGACACAGGGAATCTTCCCTACCTGCATACAGCTGTTAACCACACATAGACCCTATTATCAGGTCAGATGGAAAACAAACAAACAAACAAACAAAAAAACCAAATAAGACAAATAAACAAAAGAACCCATTATCACTTTTTGTTAATTTATGGATATATGGTATAAAATAGGCTTTGGGGAACAGAGCCTAATTTATTTATAATATAATAATATAAATATAATATTTATATAATATAAATAATATAATAATTTTATTTATAATCCTGTGCTGGTAAAGCCATAAGGAGTAAAGCCATCACTGATGGCTCATTTGTTGACTACTGTCTCACAAGTAATTCACTGGCCAGTTCAGGATCTCTGCTAGTTTTACTCAACAACCGGAAAACCACAAATAAGGCATGGATTGTGAATACTTGTATTAGCCATTAAAACTGGGTTATTCCAATAATTTCCTCCTCTTTAAAGCAATGAAAGTCATCACAAATGAAAAGATCTACAAATGTGATCATTCAGAAAGTAAAAATTTCTATGGAATGAAAATTAGCACAACTAAAATCTGAAGAGATCAATTGTCACAAGAAAAATACATAAACAATAACAAAGTGGCATTTATTATACAGGGAACCACTGTAGGATAGATGAAAAAGCCTTGGTTTGGCATCCTAAAGTTACAGGTTGTGGTGAAGATTAAATCACAGAATACATGGAAAGTCCTGACACGTTAGTTCCATTTAAGATTCATATGAAAAAATATCAACACTCAATGGAGAGTTAAATAAATTATACTATGTGGACTAAATTGATTAAAAATATGCACTTCTTGAAAACAATATGGCAGAACTGTATGTACAGATATGAAAAGATGTCCAGAACACTTTGTTAGACAACGCAAAACCAGCACTGAATGCAATGTGAGATCCCACATCGGATCCTGGATCAGAAGAAAGACATTGGTGGAAGAACTGGGGAAATCCCAGTAAAGACAGGCATTTATTTAAGAGTAATGTACTAATGTTAACTTCTTTGTTTGGGTAAATGTGCAGATTATATTTGGTGTTAATATCAGAGGAAACTGGACAATGGGTAAATAGGAATCTATTTTTGAAACTTTTACATAAATCTAAAATCATCCCCCAAATTAAAAGTTTATTTAAAAAACCAAGCAAATTCCTAAATAGTATGGATAAGAAAAATAAAATTTACACAAAAATTAATACTATGTAAGTATATACATTGGAAAACTTTCTTGGAATATATACACCAAACTCTTCATAGTGGTTATTTCAGGATTGGAGATAAGATAGCAGTGAATCTTCTCTTATTTTATTTTATTTATTTCTGTCATAATTGAATTTTTAATAATGAACATGTATTACTTTTATAATCGGAAATATACTATATAATAAATGTGTTTCCTTGGCTATTATTGTTCCCATTTAGTAAAGAAGAGCACTATATTGTAGAGAAATCACAGGGCTTGTAGGTAGTAAAACAAAACAAGATTTGAACATAAGTCCTAATTGCAGAGTTTAAACATTAGTCATTACATGATACTGCCTTCTGGACCCTGAACTCCTAGGGGAGGATGGTATTTTATTTATCGCTGTCTTCCCCACAATGTCTAGTGCAGCACTTAGCATGTCCTAAGCAATCAATATGTGTCTATCAGCTACAATTGAATTCCAGTATGAACATGCTGTTTCTAACACAAATGTAATAGACTTTCCATTTAGAAGAGCTCAACTATGTACAGCTGATTTCTAATATGCCTGTTGATTGCACTTAGGAGCAAATGCATCTTTACAAAGTTGGAGGGTGCAATTAGGAGCTGGAAAAAGAATAGAACTGAATTCAACATGAATAATGCCACACAAACACAAAAAAATATTAAAATCAAATTTTAAACTCCCAAAGCTTAACTGGCTTTGCAAATTACACTCATGAAACTCAGATAAAACACCATTAAAAGAAAACTCAAACCCAATGCTCTAAATAATAGGTAGTGATTGAACATATGTTGGCTGATGTATGTGTAAACTGCTTTTATCCAATTCTGTGAAACCAGAAAATGCCCTGGCTGATTTTTTTTTTTTTTTTTTTTTTTGGTTGTCGTTCACTGAAATGAACTAAAAACAACATTTAAAGTAACAAAATGTTTCAATTTTTTATTGGAAAATATTTATTAAAACTAAAGGTTAAAACCTTGCTTTCATTCTTGCTCTCCTGAAACACATATGGATTCTGTCACAATAATATGGCACCTTGAAATCTGAAAATGTTATTGCTTAAATGGACTGTCTGACCTTTTCATTCATTATTCCCATTCACAAGATGTTTAACGCGGCTGTCAAGCTGGAGGTCTTGGTTCCAGGCTCCAGGGTGAATAAAATCCAGCCATTAAATAGAATCTCAAATTGTTAGGAATGCAAATGGAACAGAGAGGTTCAGAGAAACCCTGCATGGTATTATCGGAAGGATAGTTCTTGGAAAGGTCAATGCAAGAGTAAAGGTATTATTTTTTCCTTCCTGGTAAGGAGTGATGATTGTAGTTGGGTCGAAAAGAAGAATGATGTTATCTACTTTCCAAAAACATAGATGCTGATAAAAGATACCTAGGGGATTTCACAGAAACTATGTTGTCAGTGGATGAAAATAAGAATCAAATCTACATACACATTCCTTTTGTATTTTAAGACCTTGGGAAAATACAAACATACACGATTATAAAATACTATGCAAATAAAGAGTAAAGCATTTTCAGGCATCATTCACGTATCTGGTCTTCTGTTTGTTTTGTTTAAAACTTCCTGTCTTTGCAAGTATGTAGATTATCACAGAACAATGAGTTTCGTGTTTATTATATGGTATCAAAATATCTTTCCTTCAGCAGTTTCCCAGATTTCCATTCCTCTCTCCCTTTCCTTTCATTGCAATGGACTGGACAAAGAGTGTTTTCTGATCCACATGCACCAGGGTTTCACATATTTTATCATATTCCTTTTAGCCTAACTACCTTAAGTCATTTTTTATTATTATTTTTCAGGAACTAGTATTGTCTCTTTATTTTTGTTCTTACTCTTCCCTAATGATTTTCAGTTTCATTCTGCCCATATTCACTTATTCAAAGGCTCTCTAATGCACACCTACCGTATGTCAGGAACCATGTGTCAGGAACTTATTCAACTGCTTTTATTGAGCATCTGCTAAATGTCTGGATTATCATAGGTGCTAATTACAAAGCAGTATCACAAATCTTGACTGAAATGTATTAACCACAAGCGCATTCAGAATTCCAACTTAAGTGAGCCTGATTAAAAATTAGAAAAAATTTTAACAAATATTTGATTTTCTATATATTTCTTGGTGCTCCCCAATACTCTAGTGGTATTTTATTTGCAACAACATAATGGTCTAATGTCATTTAATGAACATTCCTCAATGACTCTTTTTATACTTCATTACTGACAGCTCAGTGAACATTATCTCATAATAGTTTGTATTATTTTTCCTTCAGGTAGCTACTTTGCATTGACCGGTGATGAAGTTCATTTCTTGCCTTATACATCCCTGTAAGTTATTCTTTCAGTCTATTTTTATCTGCTTGGCACCCAGCTATTCTGTAATCCTGTGTAAGTCTTTAAAAGGTATTGAAGTCTCACTATGTATTCTCAAGCACAGACTAGTTTTGCAAATGTTAAACAAAGCACTGCCGTGCTGATTTCATCTGTCAAACCACAGAATTTCCCATTTATCCCAAAACTTTGTTTCCTGGACTAAATAAATCCACCTTTAAATTTTTTTTTAATAAATAATTGTGTTTTCCACAGTTCTCATTAGTTCATGTATGTGCTTACTCATACATTCAAAGATCTCTGTAAAATAAGATTCTCCATTTGGAAGTTTCATGATTACCTGCTTCCCCCTCCATGACAGACACTCTGACTACAATTTCAATCCGGGCAGAGTGCCTGGTACATAGTAAGTGAGAAATGAAAAAAACGAAATTAATTAAATGATGTAATTAGCAATCCTACCTCCAGTGCAGATCTGAGCATTGTTGACGCACAGTAAATAAGCTACTTGTATGGAAAAATTATAGTACAATAAATGGGATTCTTCAGACGGACAGGAGACTGAACACTCACACAGCAACCATATGTAAAACACTGCAGGGCATGAATAAGGACACATCCCTCTTTCTGGGCCATTGCATGGGGTTAAGAAAGAGGGGAAAGGAGAGACTTGAGACCTGAGATACTCTTTTAGGATGGACATAGGAAATAAGCTGAAGTTTCACTGCTTCCTAAGCTCTGCTCCTCTGCTCTCTCAGAGACACTGATCATGTTGTACAGCCATATATCAGTCTCTAATATACCCCCAGCCCTCAGCCTCAGTGAACCAAAATGAGATAGCTTTCAGGAACCCAGAATAAAGGAGAAAGAGAGATAGGACCTACTCTAAAGTGTTCACGGAATCAAGTTCTTCCAGGAGCAGCACAAGAGCAAGACAGGTTATGTAAATGAGGGAAGTGAGCCTGAATTTCTGGAAAGCACCAGGGAAAAGTGAGTAAACCAGCAAGCAAAGGCCTGTTCTGAAGGGGGAGCCTTTACTGGGGCCA
This sequence comes from Balaenoptera borealis, assembly GCF_965194805.1. NCBI lineage: Eukaryota > Metazoa > Chordata > Mammalia > Artiodactyla > Balaenopteridae > Balaenoptera > Balaenoptera borealis. Next base: position 19,398,407 of record NC_138871.1, read on the forward strand.
GAGAGGAAGAGAGATGAGTGTTACCAAAAAAACACTTTGTTTTTCAGAGGTCAGATTCCAAATCTGTATGTAAAAATCTCCTGATGCTTAAATATTGGCAGCTAATGGGGAAAATATCATGCAGACAAATGCTATGGAGTCAAAAAAAATCTTTTAGCTGAATTTGGATGGTGGCTGCCAGCTGGTGGCCTCTGAACCAGCAACCATTCCTTTAAATGAGGGGTCAGCAAACTATGGCTGGTGGGTCAAAGCCAGCTCCACTAACTCTTTTGGAAATAAGCTTCTCTTGGAATACAGCCATTCTCATTCTTTTATGTTTCATCTACAGCTGCTTTTGCATGACAATGGCAAAGTTGAGTGGTTGTGACAGAGACTGTCTGGCCCACACAGCCTAAAATATTTAACATATGACCCTTTACAGAAAGTTAGCTGACACCTGCTCTAAATATTCCTTTTCCAGCCACCACCTACCAATACCAGGAACTGTTTTCTTATAAATACCATGCACGGCAAAAAGACCCTCTTTGAGACTTAGAACTTCCTCACTGGAGGGATTACATGAAGCTCACACCCAGACACTTAGATTTCAAGGTGGTCCCAAAATAATTCTGGGTCAGGACAGAAATCCCACAGACCTGTGTGAGAAACAGTAGGACCTGATCCATCAGAATGATAGAAGACTATTACCTTTATTTCTAAAGAATATTATTTTAGTGAATTAAATTAAGAAAAGATTTTGGCAAATGTAATTCTAAGTCTTAACATTTTGTGTATGTTGTTATTAAATGCCCATGTTTCATAACAAAGAAGATCTATTTGGGGAGGATAATATTCCCAATACTGCTATCCAAACTTGGTTCTCCGTCAGACGTATACTTTAGAATTTACAGTTGTTTTTTCCAACAAGTAAACACCTGTTTGCCTCCAGAGTTGGTGGAAGTGGAAGGCATGAAGTTGTTTTTTTTTTTTTTTTTTTAAACTTTGGGTTTATTTATTTATTTATTTATTTATGGCTGTGTTGGGTCTTTGTTTCTGTGCGAGGGCTTTCTCTAGTTGCGGCAAGTGGGGGCCACTCTTCATCACGGTGCGCGGGCCTCTCACTATCGCGGCCTCTCTTGTTGCGGAGCACAGGCTCCAGACGCGCAGGCTCAGTAATTGTGGCTCACGGGCCTAGTTGCTCTGCGGCATGTGGGATCTTCCCAGACCAGAACTCGAACCCGTGTCCTCTGCATTGGCAGGCAGATTCTCAACAACTGTGCCACCAGGGAAGCCCCAACATGAAGTTTTTTGATGGTACCATTTTTCTTAAATTTTTCCTCTCACACAACTACGGACTTAACAGGAGGCTTTTTAACCCAGGTCCTTAATTATAGTCCTTGACCCATGGAAGCTGTGAAGCAAAAGCTCAACAAGTATACAGTAGTTAATTATAGGCTATTGCTCTGTGTTCTTCTGAAAGATGAGGTCCTCTATACCAGGAAGTAGAACGAGAGTGAAAATTCTATGAGCCTTTTGTTGGTGGCACCAAAAAAGAAGGTCAAGCTTAACATCCCTCTAGTTCCCATCCAGTCTATCTTTACCAAGTGATGGCACCACTTAGTATGAAGTGCTATAGTATCCTGAATAATCAGGCACTTCTGTAAAAATGGACAGTATTAAGAATAATAATACTTGTCATTTATTGAGCCCTTCTCAATAAATTGTGTGCCGTGCACTTCTAAGTGCCTAACTGAACTATTTAATTTATTCCTTAACAACAATCCTATGAAGCAGGTACTATTATTATCATCTCTATTTTATAAACAAGCTTCTTGGGAACAGAACGTTAAGTAAAAGTACATTATATCCCAAAGAAATGAGAAGAGACAGATTTGTTCCATAGCTTCTCCTCCACCAGATATTTAAACATGATTTGACTAGAAGGAAGCACAGAAGAATAGAGATTATTCCCACATCTAAACTACACCCTTGGTCTAACTTAGCCACCAGAGTTACTTTCACCCTCTCAGGCTATGGTATCTCTAGGTATTAGAGATACCATAAGGGAAAGATGTAGGATGCTTTTATGCCCATTTGGCAGATGAGAAAACAAGATACAGAAGGGAAAAGTGAATTGCTTTCTGTCATGTGATAATTTGGGTAAAAACTAGCAATGGAAGCTCAGACTTCTAATTCCCAATCAAGCATCCTATTTTTAGATGGGAAGGGCTCTGAATTATTAAAGATATCACATATAAATGCTGGATTGAAAATTCAAGTTACCACTCTAAGATTGTGGGACTTTTCATCAATAGTTCTCTTAGTTTTGGCCTCGGTTTTTTCATGGGCAACAACATTAACTTCTCATGGTTCTTTTCAAAAATGCACTCAGAGTGGCTTGCAGATGAGAGATAGTCTGCAAGTACAAATTCACGATGAGATAAACATAGAAATTCAGAGTAAGAATTTGGAAACTCTTATAGGAATTTGAGAGAGTAATTACATGTCTGTGAAATCTAATTTTAAAAATTGGGGCTTGGGGAATTCCCTGGTGGTCCAGTGGTTAGGATTCCATGCTTTCACTGCCGAGGGCTGGGGTCCCCTGATTAAGATCCTGCAAGCTGTGCGGTGTTGCCAAAAAAATAAGTAGATAAATAAAATTTTAAAAATAAAAATAAAAAATTGGGGCTTGTATTTTATTTGTGGGACTTTAAAAAATTTATTTTACTAGTTATTCATTCAGATTTTATAATAATTAGAAATTATATATTTTTTAATTTTAAAAGTTAAACAATGGTCCATTACTTTTCATAGGTGAGAAGCATTAATTTAGAGACATTTGGTCAATTCCATATAAAAATTTTCTTTTCCTCACCTTTGAAAATTTCCATTTTTGAGAAAATACATTTTAAATTACATATATATGCAAATAATGGGTAAAGATTAAAAATTTTATATTGATTGGTTATATGATCAATTAAATTTGGAGGTTGCTATCTGGGAAATTATATAAGGCAAGACATATGAAATTGTTACATCTATTTTTAAAACCTTACAGAAGTAAAGAGTTTGTTAAAATAAGTCTATATATCTTTCTTAAATGCTACCTATATTTATTTATAAAGCTATATATGGAGCGAAGCTTTCTCCAAAATTAGTAAAAATGGAATATTTCAAGTTTTGCATTTGCAAGTAGTAGCTTAGGTTATTTTATTTAAATAGCCTCTGCAATACTGGACCCTGAACCTCCAGCACATTATCTGGAATAAAATTGTTTTCAATAAACCAATTTTGCATAATAATTAGATACTGGACATCACTTTCTAGTGACAGTTCAGTTTATGTTTTAGTCACCTATGGATGAGAAACTCACCAGTTCTCAAGGCAGCACATTCTAGCCTTTTAGATATCTGTTAGAAAGCTTTTCTCTATATCTGCCTCTACAGTTTCCACCTGATGCTTCAAGTGCCTAGCAAAGAATAGGCAAAGCCATTCTTACCCTCCTTACTCCTTACAGCCCCTCCAGAAATTTGAAATAAGCTATTAGGTCTCTCCTTTGTCTTCTCTTCATCATACCAAATACCCCATTCCTTCAACGTTCCCTGCAGGGTTTGTCAACCTCGGAATTATTGCCATTTTAAGCCAGATAATTCTTTGTTTCAAGAGGCTGTCCTGCACACTGTAGAATATTTATCAGCATCATTGTTCTCTACCAGTAAACACCAGAAGCATCTCCTTTCCATCCCTAGTCATAACTAAATACGTCCCCATATATTGTCAAATGTCCCCTGAGGGGTTAAAATTGCTTCTGTTTGATAACCACTGCTCTAAAGCACTTTAAGAGTAGATACAACAAAATCTATCCTACTAATGGTCATAAGCAATAAATAATGATTTTTTTTCCAAATTAAAACTAACTTCTATTTACCAGGGACAGACTAAAGACAGAAATCAATTCTTATTAACCATTATTAAAACCACTTAAAATAATCAGAATCAAAAACATATATCAGGCATGTAAGTTTCCTTCATGTCTTTTCATCACTTGATAGCTCATTTTTTTAGCACTAAATAATCTATTGTCTGGATGTACCACAATTTATTTATCCATTCACCTACTGAAGGAGATCTTGATGGCTTCAACATTTTGGCAATTATGAATAAAGCTTCTCTAAACATCGTGTGCAGGTTTTTGGGTGGACATAAGTTTTCAAACCCTTTGGGTACTACGGAACGCAATTGCTGGATCATATGGTAAGAGCATGTTTAGCTTTGAATCCAAAAATGCTACATATTGTATGATTCCAACTGTATGACATTCTGGAAAAAACAAAACTATGGAGACAGTAAAAAAGGTCAGTTGCCAGGGGATGGGGGAACAGAGTGGAGTACAGAGAATTTTTAGGGCAGTGAAAATACTCTGTATGATATTATAATGGTGGAATCATGGCATTATATGTTTTTACAAATCCATAGAATGTATAACACCAGGAGTTGAAACTTAATGTAAACTGTGGACTCTGGGTAATAATGCTGGGTCAAGGCAGATTCTTAATTGTGATAAATATACCATTCTGGTGGGAGACGTTGATAATAGGGGAGGCTATGCATGAGTGGGGAGAGGAGAGAATATAGAAAATCTCTGTACTTTCCTCTCAGTTTTGCTGTGAATCTAAAACTGCTTTTTAAAAAAAGTCTTAAAAAATATATTGACTTTTCAAAGCCTGCTTTCTTCCTAAATAGTATATGTGTGCATGTGTGTATGTATGCACATGTATGTATGCTACATAGATACAAATATATTCTATTTCTTATCAGTACCATGACATCTACATATTCCTTACTGAATTATCCAGACTGATAATGATATCTACAAACTCTAGACTAGTCATTTTACAAGTCCAAACTGATCTGGTCTAAATAGTAACTATTCCATCAAAACAAATAACTTTTTTTGTCTGTGAGAAATGCATGGCTTTTGCTTCTTTTTTGCCCGGTGGTAAAAGGCCTCCTTACTCCAAAATTAACAGATAATCATCTTCCTCTTATGAATCTTGATAGCACAGCCACTGCTATCAAGCAATTTTCTTCTTGAACAAGCACAAATCACAAGTCCACCCTCTGAAGCTAAGCAGGTGAATAACATATAATAAGCTGAATTTCATTTTTGGAGAACATATTTTTTTTCATTCCATGGTGCCCTCACTTAACTCCTGAAGAGGCTCTGTCCCTTTTGTCTGAGGCCATACAATAAGAGGGAAGGGAGCAGGGGAGCAGTGTTGCAGCTTTGTCAATAAACCCATTTGTGTGTCTACCTGCCTGGTGGGCATCTAACTGGGTTTCACTTCTTATAAATGGGAGAAATACAAAGAAAGGAGCCAAGGCAGAAAATACATATTTAATAATTCTTAATGCCCTCATTACATGTAAATAATTTAGTTGTAAAACAATTACTCAGGGAAAATAGTCTTTTTACTTCTTGATGCCAAATTATTTCTTTGACTTCTTGTTTTCTTGGAATTGACTATCACACTCTGAGTCAAAGCCCAGTTTCCTATAGCTAGTGTACTGAATCATTATTTCATCTTTTTTCCTAGAGAAGTAATTTGAGAAAGAGAAGAAATTGGTAATTCTGTAATGCTCACCCAATATCTGGGTTGTACGGAGCGCATGATGTGTTTCTGACAAGACATAGTCTAACTGACGTGAAGATGAGAGATAGTGTTCTGTTCCCGAGTAAAAAAGTTTCAGCCTGACTTCCCAGGTCTCTTAACACATTTGCTTCTGCATCCTTGGGAGTGAATCAGACATTGTCTGTGGTCATGGGTTCAGCTATTTTAAAGGATGCAGGTGCTGTGCTCATGAATGGCATTTAGCTCAGTTATCACAAGGCAGGTAATGTGAATCAATGAACAGAAAGGTGACATCCAACACAGCCTTAGTATCAGGAGGGCTGGTGACTTGGTATCAGGACTGGTGACTCAGTATCAGGCAGGCTAGTGACTTAAGAAGAGCACCTGTCTCATGCTCCCTGGGGTGGCCCCATCTCTGCCCTAACATTATCATTCTAGTCTATAAGAATGAGGCCCAAAGTTGCCAGAGCTGATTTTTTAAAAACAGTTAACAAAATACAATTTCTTTTTTTTCCTTTTAGGATCTCCTGAGTGTTTATCTCCAACAAACTCCATTTTTTTCTCCCGAATAGCATATGGGATAATACCTCATGAACAGTGCATATTTCCTCGACAGGCTTCATGCAATCCCCAGCCTGGCAGTTTGAGACCTCTCCCAGGAGTTTTGATTAGTAAATACGATTATTATGTTAAGCTTAAGGCAGCTCTGCAAATGCATATCTGAACAAAGTCATCGCATCAGAGAATGGCAGAGTCTGAAATGACTTCCAAGACACCTAGCCTCCCATCTTCACTTTACAAGGTTTCATAGGTGTTTGGTGGTAGGACAGAGGACTTCCTGACTCCCCCACAAGAGGTCTTTACATTCCATCACTTCACCTCAAAATTGTAATTAAGGTTCCAGTCTTTTTCTTACCTAAAATGAGTAAATACATAAATGCATGGCTATTATTCCCTTTTTAATAAATTTAAAACTCTCCTCTTTCTGCAACATCTCTCAACTTCTTTATTACATCTGTAGCTGCAAGCACATTTATCAACAGATATTACCATCAAAGAAAAGAAAATTGCCAAATTCTTATATGTACCAATTCTTGTTAGGTCAAAATGCACAGATAAAACTTATCTGTTATACTGTTGTCTATTCCATTCATTGGCACATGTATTTATTATTAACACAACAGAACTCATGAATAAAATCATTAATTTATTTGAGGAAACATTTATCATATTTGCCTAGAAAAGGGTGATGATATTCCAGAGTGACTTCACACAGTAAAAAACTGTGGGCATCATTTCTAAAGTTGCAAACAAATAAATAAATAAACATGCTGAGATATCAAACTTGGAGATATCTCATTTGCCCAGGCTTCTATATATTTGACATTTGGGCCTGTCACATGATTTTTTTGGCCTTTAGAATGAACGTTTTGCTAAGTCATCTTAGGTTTGACCTTCTGATAAATGACAAACTGTGTGCTCTTCAATTCTATATTACCAGGGAAGAACGCTACCAAAATCTTAATATTCAATTTCCTTGCTTTTGTCCCTGAACACAAAAATTCTACCATGGTTTTACTCCTGTTTTACAAATTTAATTTCCTGTTCATACTTCCAAGTAGCTATCTAACCAGCCTGTCTTCTGTTGATATTTACCCTAATAAAAGAGAATTCATAGCTCTTTAGGAAATCTGAATAAAGAGCACCGGGAAAGGCCCTTTGGTTTTCCACTAAGTCATTGTTTAGATAATATAAGGACTTTGCATTTTACTCCTTTATAAAGAACATTGAAAGGAAATAGTTCAATTTGTGTTGGAAAATGTAGGCACAGTATAAGTGACAATCAGTAGGCAATCCCAAATTCTCTCTTAGCATTCCAAGCCAGGAACTTCCCAACTCTTGTTTTGTTGTTGTTTTGTTGTTTTGCAGGTGGGATAGGACATGGTGGAGGTGGAGGTGGTCTTCAAATGGAGAAGAATGCTTTGAATATGGAACACCCACCCACATTCTCTCCATAAAGTCTTCTTTGTTGGCACGCTAGCCTCATGAGGAAGATCTTAAAACTTAAGGCAAGAGTCAAAAACTCAATGTCAATAGAAGCCAGCCATGTCACATGGGTATCTGCATGCTATTTAAATATTATTTGCTGCCATAAAGAAATATGCTTGTTCTAATTTTCTTCTTAATATATACGGCCCTCTGGTATACCTTTTTATTTGTTACCTTTGATAGAAACATAGATAAATAGGACTCTGCCATTAAAAAAAAAAGGTAACTGGCAACTGCCTTTGGCCTCAGATTGGGAAGCAAAAGGGAATTGTCGGGAGTATAGAGAACTAATCATCCAAAGGGGCAACTGTGCTTGCACTGGAGCTGATCGTGGCCCTGCAGGAATGTGAGCCAGGTGGTACAGAATACCTGGGTTCTTAAAGAGAAAACAGGGATTCAAATGCTTAAACATAAACTCAATTTTTAATGTTAGCTCAATTTTTTAAAAAAATTCTACAATGGCTGGAAACTACACAAAAACAAATAAAAACATAAACCCACATCTGTGAGCCTCAAGTCAGGGACCTCAAGATTAGAAAAATCAAAAGTCCTTCCCTGCAGCATCTGACCTGTTATTTAGAAACAGTTTTGATCACTTAGGATTTTCAATTATCCATGGTCATAATTCTGAACATATTCTGTTGCTGTGCTCCAAAAATGGAGATGGAGGTTCATTCCAAGTTTAAACTGAAGTCTGAGCAGCCTTGGACATGCCTGGGCCTGGAGTTGGCTCCCACAAAGAACCTTCTAACATATTTTTATACCCAAACTTCTATGTCACTGATAGTCCTGCCTTGATTTCTTATAATTGATTTCACCTCCTTAATGTAGAGAAATTACTCCCCCCAGCACACATCAAAATAGAATATCCTCATAATTCTATATTCATCATAAAGTATGCTTCCACAGGTGAGGTGGGTTCCAGTGAGTGCAGCATCTATAACCTCTTCAATCTCCAGATGTTCATCTCAACAAGAATTCATTATGTACTTATATTTTGTAAAACATATTACAAAAGTCATAAATCTTCCTTTTAGGAAAATTAGAAATATACATGTAAAGGTAAGAAGAGAAAAAAAAAAAAAAAAAAAAAAAACTAGAAATCACCTGTTATCTAAACACCCAAAGACAATCAACATTTTGGAGAAAGCCGTTCCATACATACTTGTTTCTTACAAATACTAGCTCATACTATATATTCTACTTTGTAACTCACTTGGCAATGTGCTAGCTGCTGAGGACACCATATCCTGACCTCTAGTCTTTTGCTCCTCCCTTCCCACCACTTGGAATGACCTGGCATCCAGCTCAATAGCTGAAGAGCCTGAGGCCTGAGGAGCCTTGGGTCATGATTGCCAGTTCACACAGAATCCCCCCACTCTGAGCAGCATAGCCCTCTCCCACACTCAGATAAGGGCTCAGTTTCTCCCTATCTTTATTGTTCTCAAAGAGTAGTAAGTGCTTAAACTCTATCTACATAAACTCTAAGCAGTTGTATATACCAACTTGGTGGCTGTGTGGTACCTTTAAGGGGGTCCAGCAGAGGAATGGGCATCCAGTAGGTGCTTAATGCATTTTTACTGACATACTGAACAAGAAGATAAGATGGAGTGAGTCAGATCTCATTCTCTCCTAGCCTAATAGTACAGGTAATGGCAATAACTGGAGGTCTGTACATTGAAAAAACAAGCCAGTAATCACAAAAGATGATGCAGCAGAAGAATGTGTCAGCAAATCTCCTGCCCACTTAGCCCACAGTCATTTGTTTCATTTGGCTTATGCTTGACTAGCCCTGCGAGGCTCCATCCCCCTTTACCTAGTCAGTTCAAGAAAACCATGTCCCCTTGGGGCCCAGCTCCTCTCTAGCATTCCACCCCATGACAGAGCTCCTTCCTCCTCCAAGAGGTGTGGGAATACATCCCTAAGAAAGTACATGAACATCGGGTATCTAATGGACACAAGCTTTGGTTTTTTGAATCAAAACCTAAACTAAAATTGTGGAAAACGATACTTTCTTTCAAGAAAATTTAGGTGTTTAGACAATGGGAGTGGAAGCTGCTTACTTGGCCCTGGTATGTGGGTGCAGAGGTCTCGTCTTCCCACTTAGAGTTGCTTCAGGTGAAATGGAATGCAGGATTCATGAGGGCATGACATGGCATCCTTCTCCCTGATTGCCCTTCAAATCACTCTCCACTTGGGTAGTGTGACTGTGAGAGATCACCATTCCTTCATGCCCTGGCAGTCCATGAAGTGTGTGGGCTTTTTGGTGGCACTGCAGCTGCCAGGATCCTCAAATAATCCCGCTCATGGCCACTCTTTCCTTTCATTTTTCTCCCCCCAAATCCCAACCTTATCTGTTGGTCCTCTAGCTTTTCAATCCTAAATTTCTTTTAGCTGTTTTTTAATAAATTTTAAAATATACTTTAGGAGGAGGAAGCCCCCTTTCCCCCCAAAATACTCAGTTCTAATCCATCCTCTCTTTTTAACCATTCATTACAGGGGATCAAAGTAAATGTAGAATCAACATTTTAAAATCACTCATAGTCCAGCAATGTAATAACTGGCTATGATTAGATCCTATCACAGGGCCATATCCATGAGCTAAACTGGAAAACTAGGTAAATCTTTGTTTTGATTCCACTGTCTTTAGTGATAACTACTTCATCTTGTTCCTTCCCCACTCCCGCCGAACCCTGCCCTCCTGCCTCTAAACAATGTGGATCTTTCCAGGAATTCTAAAACTAAGGACTGTGCCTCCAGATCCTCAGGCCTCAAGTGGGCTTGAAACAGTGTGTGTGCTTAATAAGCATGTGTTGGCTGAATGAATAAAGGGAGCATTAAATTCATGCCTTTCTTCCTCCCAAACAGAATAAGAGTTTCAGCCTTTAAGATTTAGTGAGTGCCACCAGTCAGAATGGCCATCATTAAAAAGTCCACAAATAACAAATGCTGGAGAGGGTGTAAAGAAAAGGGAACCCTTCTACACTGTTGGTGGGAATGTAAATTGGTGCAGGTACTATGAATAACAGTAAAGAAGTTCCTTAAAAAACTAAAAATTGAGCTACCATATGATCCTGCAATCCCACTCCTGGGCATATATCCAGACAAAACTATAATTCAAAAAGATACATACACCCCTATATTCATAGCAGTGCTATTCACAATAGCTAAGACATTGAAACAACCTAAATGCCCATCGAAGATGAATGGATAAAGAAGATGTGGTGTGTGTATATATATATACACACACACACACACACACACACAATGGAGTATTATATATGTGGAATCTAAAATATGACACAAATGAAGTTATCCATGAAATGGAAACAGACTCACAAACATAGAGAACAGACTTGTGGATTGCCAAGGAGGAGGGGAGTGGGGGAGGGATGGAGTCGGAGTTTGGGATTAGCAGATACAAACTAGTATATAGAGAATGGATAAACAACAAGGTCCTACTGCATACCACAGGGAACTATACTCAATATCCAGTGATAAACCGTAATGGAAAAGACTATGAAAAAGAATGTATGCATATGTATAATGGAATCACTTTGCTATACAGTAGAAATTAGCACATTATAAGTCAACTACACTTCAATAAAATAAATTTTTTAAAAAGATTAGTTAGCTCTATCTTGAGTGAAATAAGATACCTTTGTGTGGAAGCATCCTGCCTTTCTCATGGACAAGACTCATCACCATCATCTCTTGCCTGGGTTCTAACAAAGCCCTCCTTAATTAGTCCTCCTGCTTGCATTTTTCCAGACATTTTCCACATAGGAGTCAGAATGATCTTTAAAAAATATAAATCATATTATGCTTAAGACCTCCATGGCTTCCCATTGCAATAAAGGTAAGATACAAACCCCTCATCCTGGGCTCCTTGCAAGTTTCTGATCTTACTCAGCACATAATCCCAAGTTCTTTCTTGCCTCACAGACTTTCCTCGTGTTGTCTCCCGGGCTGGAAACTTCCTCCCCAGACATGACTCCACTCTTGCATGGCTGGCTCCTTCTCTCCCTTGAGGGCTCTGCTGAAATGTCACTTGCTCAGAGAAACTCAACTTGAACAGCTCATTTCAAATTAATTCCTTTCCCATGTTTTCCCTGTCTCTGCACTCAATCCACTTGTTACATAATTTTATCACAATTGGAAAGTAGTTATTAATTTGTCTGTTTACTAGTTTACCTTGTACATTTTCTCTACCTCCCAAATGCCATGATGTAGAGGGCAGGTCTGTCTTGGTCATGTATCCCCAGTGTCCACTAGAAAACCTGGTCCAGAGTAGGTATTCAATGAATGTTTGGTACATGAATGAACCAGCAGTGATAACTGCCCTTCTACCTGTCCTCATTGGCACGGGCAGCCCAGTTAGCTGTGATCTGGAGTGAGACTTGGCAGGATGGGAGCTAGGATCAGGGGGCACTGTTGCTTTCCCCAGGCTTAATCATAACATTTGGGGTTCTGGAGCAAAACTCCAAATTTAGAATAGAAATTTGGAATTCTCTGACTCCCTGGAGTTCTTTGTCAGAATGTGAAGGAAGGGGACATCTAACTCGTGACCCTTAAACCTTGGTTTGACTCTTTGCTCCCTTCTCTATCCTCAGCTCTATCTTGCCCTATGAGGAAGCACTGCAAACATCTTCCCAAAAGCTTAGCCTGGCCACCCCTTAGCCTGGAGGAGTGCACACCAGCAACTCAATCTACCCTCAAGGGGACGGACTAGAAAAGAGGTCCAAGCAGGTCCTAGAACTGTGTCAGGGCTCTTTGGCAGGGATTTCTGGGTGGTCTAAATGGCAGAAGGTGTGGGCTTTGGCTGGACATGTGCCCTTGGGCCTCACTGACTCCTCTCCCTGTGGGTGGAGGGATGCTGGAGGAGGACCACAGCAGAGTCCTCTAAAGCAGAGAGCTCATGGGAGGGACAGCTATTGTTCATGTCTAAGGGTTGCATTGCTTCTTTCTAAAGGTATATTGCCAAGAATATGATGAAAAGATATTTTGAGGCCAAAAATAAGACACTATGATATGTAGAGAAGTTAGAGAAAGCACCGTGTCTCTAGGCACGCCTGCCCTTGTGCCTAGGCTTCACCCAATGATGCACAAGCTTGCCTGTGCCATGCCCTGAGACCCACTGCAGATATGCTGAACTCCATAATGAAACCCAGGCACTGCCCCTGACAGCCACATCTTGGAGACACCAAGAAGCCAAATTCCTATTAGTTTGGGGATTGTCAGTCTTTCAATGTTCATAAAGGAAGCTATTGGTGTTGACTCTCCAGAAGCTCTGCTTTCCAGATGATATATGTATATATATTTTTTGAACTGGTGGATTAGTGTCAGATATCACCGACCAAATGCAATGAACTCTGAAATATCTGAACTGACTTTTTTCCAGCTGGAAAAGTCTGTCTACCTTTCAAGCAACTGATATTCAGCATCCACTGACCTGCCAGAAACACGACTTTCCACCAGTTAAGCTGGGAGACACGCAAATGTATTTGTTAAACTATTATCAATCACCGGGTGGTTCTGGCCGTTCAGGCACATAATGAACTCCTTGGATATTTTTTCTATGATGTTTCTAAGACAAAATATATGTCAGTGCAGGCTGGAGATGTTAGTAAAATTATCAAAACCCAAGAATCTAAAGTAAAGAAAAGAGAAAGTTCTGGCTCTGGGACAAATTGAGGGGGAGAATCGAAACTGCCAGAATAAGACTCCTTTCGGACATCACCCCACCTCGAAAATAACACACCTGCCTGGTCTCCCCTGCACTCTCCACACCTTAGCCCTATCTCCCGATGCATGGCCCAGAGTGCAAGTCGACAAGTCACTGAATTAAAGAGGTAGAGTATAGGTCTTTTGCCTCCTTAGGTAAGTTTATTCCTAGGTATTTTATTTTTTTTGATGCAATGGTAAATGGGATTTTTTCCATAATTTCTCTTTCTGATCATTTGTTGTTAGTGTATATGAATGCAACAGATTTCTGTGTATTAATTTTGTATATCCTGCAACTTGAGAGGAATGGATAAAGAAGATGTGGTACATATATACAGTGGAATATTACTCAGCCATAAAAAAGAATGAAATAATGCCATTTGCAGCAACATGGATGGACCTAGAGATTATCATACTAAGTGAAGTACATCAAAGACAAATATCATATGATATCACTTATATGTGGAATCTTAAAAAAAAATTATGCAAATGAACTTATTTACAAAAGAGAAACAGATTCACAGACTTCGAAAACAAGCTTATGGTTACCAAAGGGGAAATGTGGGGGGAGAGGGGAGGGATAAATTAGGAGTTTAGGATTAACATATACACACTACTATATATAAAATAATCAACAAGGACCTACTGTACAGCACAGAGAATGCTACTCAATATTCTGTAATAACCTATATGGGAAAAGAATCTGAAAAAGAATGGATATATATATATGTATAACTGGATCCCTTTGCTGTATACCTGAAACTAATACAACATTTTAAATCAGCTGTACCCCAATATAAAATAAAAAAGTAAATTAAAAAAATAAAGATGTGGAAAAGTTAGCTTTCATTTTGTTCTATCCCTGTGCTTTGTGGATGACAAAAAAGACTCCAAAAAAGGAAGGTATTTGTCTAAGAGCAAATTCATCATCATAGTCATCATCATTCCCCCTCGTGATTAAAGCTGCTAAATTTTAATTGATCATGTATTACCTCTCAGGCCCTGTGCTAAGCACTTGATACTTATGATCTCAGCTTGACATTGAACTCTGAGCCCACAGAGGTGGATTCTAGTCTTAAAAATAGCACATGTCGGAGTAAATTCCATCTCTATAGCCTCAGTATTCAGGCCTTTCAGTTACATAAGGCTCTCTTCATGTTAACAAGTCAATAATACTGCATTTAACATGGCTTTCTTGCTGCTTTTGTTTGTTTTCAATGGGGGTCCACACTTTGTGCTATGTGGATACTATGTTCTATTTGGTTTATTTTACCTTATTCACAAGATTTTGCCCCAGACTCTTGGATTTTCCAAAAACCAAACCTGTCTTCAAAGTATAAAATTATATACGCTGGGAGTATTCAAAAGAATAGACCACAAGCTCTTCTGGCATTTCCTCATAAAGGAGCTCCATAGACACTGGTAACCATGAAATATTGACTAAGAAGTGTAAATCTTTCCATGGGGAATCTAAAACTTATCTGGATGAACATATTCTAGTATCTAGTGTGTTTGTTTTTAAAAAAGAAAAGGTGAGTCAGTGTTGCATTGTAGTTTCAACTTCTAGATGTCAGGAAACTCTGATTTCTTAGAAACAATGGACCTCAGAAGGAGTGCCCTAGATTATTAAAGAGAAGGTAGTTTAAAAAACAAAACAAACCACACCCCCCACTTTGACCACTGGTGGCATCTTACAGAAAACTATAATACATTGGTGCTATAACTTTACTTACTTGGTTTTCACCAGTAATAGCATGTACTCTTTTCTCTTTCCTCCTTCCTTCTGTTCATTCTTTTCTTTCTTCTTTCTTTCTCCTCTTTCTTTCTTCTTTTCTATGTTTCTTTCTTTTTCTTTCTTTCTCTTCCTTCCTTCCTTTCTTTCTTTCTTTCTTTCTTTCTTTCTTTCTTTCTTTCTTCTTTTTTTATGTCTTTGTGTATGGAGGTTGAGAGTTTTAGAGGGGAAATGGTATGGAATGTGAACTAAGTAAGTTTGAGTTTGAATCACAGCTGGACTGCTTTCTTACCATTAGACTTATAACCTCTTTGAGATTTTTTTTCTCTCTCCCTGTAAGATGTTTCTTTGTGTTAGGGTATTTGAAGACATTGATGATGAGGTAATGAGTGTCATGGTGTGCCTGGTCACAGGTTGAAGCTCCTTGGCTAAAATGATTTATGAGACCTATAATTCCCCATCACATCGGCTTGGCTATACAATTACATGTAGTGTTGCAGCCCCATGAGTATCATCTACTTAAAGGATATTCGCTGATTTATCTGGAGGAGAGAAATGCAATATATCCATCATACCAACTGCAACCTTCTCCTTCTTTTCTAAAATACGTCCTTCCTGGAGAACCCCAAATTTATAATCTTATTTTCACTGAGCTCTTTGATGGAAATCCTGCTGGGACCTAAGCAAGATAACATCAAGTAGAAATAACATCCTGGCTGAGCTCACAGACAAATGCTATGGGAACTGTGAGTACTTTTCATGTATCAATCAAATGTTCTTTTTCCATCTGAATCTGAACATTGCAAGTCAAAGTAAGAGTTTCTGAAAAAACTATGTGGACAAAACAAATAAAAAGGGAATGCTTAGTTTGAAAAAGGTTTCTTTCTTTTGCAAAAATATTGTTCCTGCCATTTTTTTGAGGCTCTCCTAAGTACATTTTAAATTTTTTGACATGTTAAAAAATGGACTTGACTGGTTATATATTATCCATAATTTTCCAGCAACGCAGACATAGTACACATTTACTTACATCATTAACATTATTCATTCATAAAATTAAGGAAGGAAAAAATGAAAAAAAAGAATGACAGGGCTTCCCTGGTGGCGCAGTGGTTGAGAATCTGCCTGCCAATGCAGGGGACACGGGTTCGAGCCCTGGTCTGGGAAGATCCCACATGCCGCGGAGCAACTAAGCCCGTGAGCCACAACTACTGAGCCTGCGCGTCTGGAGCCTGTGCTCCGCAACAGGGGAGGCCGCGATAGTGAGAGGCCCGCGCACCGCAATGAAGAGTGGCCCCCGCTTGCCACAACTGGAGAAAGCCCTCGCACAGAAATGAAGACCCAACACAAGCCAAAAATAAATAAATAAATAAATAAATTCTGTCCTATTCTCCGCTTGGAAAATACTGTTAAAAAAAAAAAAAAGAATAACAGATTTCTGTATTCTTGGTGTTTCTTGGGAGACAGGCATAATTTCTTTTCAGTACATCTCCCCTTTTTCTCTGAGCATTTTATTTGGATAGAAAGCTCTCTGTAAATCGCCTCAATGAAAACTAAATAACTCCCTCTAGCAGGACTCAGATTTCTATTACTTTATACACTGGAACGCCTATGAGTTTTCCAAATCAATATTACAACAGAAATGTGGCAATTACAATATAAAGTACATAGGAAGAACACATAAGAAGTTGCTTTCTTATTCTATTTTTGGAGGAAAATAGCAGGCAGGAGCAACAAAGGAAAAAAAAAAAAACACATACAAATGTGGCAGACGAACTGCAGGTGACTTGGGGTCCTGCATGCTGATGATGAAAACACAGCACTAAATAACCACATGAGACACATTATTAATATTTCATATTAGAAGGAAGGTACTTGCTTCATTTTTAGATAAAGAAAATAAAAACCATCATACCACATTGGAACAGAATATAACATTCAGGAACACATTAGTGAAGGTTTGGGCTTATTAAACAAATGAAGGGCTCCTTCTAACTGCATCATAAAACAAAAATTAAATTATAAAAATGAAATCCTTTGGTTTAATATCTTTTCTAAATCCCCTATTTAAAAGAAAAGAAGAAGTTAGGAAAAGGGGAGGGAGGCTTGGGGGGAGAAACAAAGGAAGGGTAGGATGACATTTTCTTCTCAGAACTAGCCTCTATGTAGGGCTGTAGGTCTGCTTGGACCTCCAAGTACATCAGCTAATCTGAAAGCTTGGGAGCAGTATTTGAAGGGAGCAGAAGTTCCTGTCAGCCTTCTTCAAACCTTCCAAGGTACCCAAAGAGATATCTGCTCCTGGCAATAGGTGTCAAATTTCTTTAGTCTGTAGACATTTATGTCTTTGTCTTCCAGTCCCCCTTTTGTAATGATTCTATAACTGACAATATCATAGGAGGGAATTACACCAATAAACACTGACTACACCATCATTAAATTGGGCAATGCAATAGATATGATTATAATTCATATTTGGGAATTATTCAAGAGTGTATGTGTTAAGATCATATCCCTCCACCACAAAATGCATATATTTATATAACATCCATACAGCCTATCATATGTGAGTCACTTGGATTGGCACTGTGGCTGAGAAGATTCACCCATCCAACCAATATTTATTGAGAGCTTATTTGATTGTAGGCACCAGGGTTCAACAGTAAGCAAGTCACAACAAGATTCCCTAAGAAACATGTAAACAACTCAAAACCATGTTTTTAAGTAGCTCTCATCCCAGGGGATCAGGGTGGAGGGAGGCACAGACCTTAGATAATTATTAAATGAAGCAAAATGAGTACTTAGGAAGGTCTATGCTATGGATCTGGGGGAAAAAATCAAAACAGAGCACAGACTCTGGAACCAGAATGCCTGATTGCCAAGCCCAGCTCTGCTACTTACCAGCTAATTGAACAATGGCCAAGTTGATTAACTTCTCTGTGCTTCAGTTTCTTCATCTGTGATATGGAATTTATACTAGTACCTTCTTCATGTGTTTAAATAAATTAATATTAGTAAAGTTCTTAAAACAGCATCTGGAATATAGGAAACACTATGTAAGTGTTTCCTACATAAATAAGGTGACAGACTATTCCTACATAAATAAGGTGACAGACTAAGGTGATATGGGAGTGATACTCCATAGGGGTAAGGTGTACCCTGGTGTGCATGCCAGGGTGGGCATAAGAGGGGGGCGTTAGAGAAAGAGGGAAAAAAATTATAAAGCATAAATTCCTTGCAAATACTGAAATGTCAGCAAACATTACAGACACTACTTATTCCACATATTTTTAAGTCCAGATCTGCCTGTCCTCATTTGATAGTGAGAAAATAAGCCCAGAGAGATTAATAGAGGAGATTCAATTACTAGGGAAAGAGAAACTACTAGAAAAAGAGAATTACTTGAAACACCTGACCACAAGTAGAATTTATCCATTCCATTCCTTGAATCACTTTTAATCCAACATCTGATCCTTCATGGACAACCTGTTGCTGTGATGAAAAGTTCAAGCACCTGTAAGTGCTTTAGCTTAGTATCATTGTCAAAACCCATTCTTGGGGCCCAGTATGTTGAAGAAAGTTCCTTCTTATGGTTCATAGAGGACAGATATAACCTTCTTTCATTGTACTTCAGGCTGGAGCTGCTGGGGTGAGATCAAGGAGAATTCTGGGAGGGCTACGGTGATACCTGAAGACTTGGCAGGGAGAGCAAAGGTACTGATGCTAGGTCAAGAACAGAACAAGAGTAAGCCTCTTGGCCTAGAAAGATGAAAAACTATGAAGAAGGTTCCCAGAATCATGAAAGGGGGAGGAAGGGGTAGGAGAGAGGAATGAGGAGGCTGAAGAGGAAATGGGAGAATAGGACTTTATCTCTAAAAACCTGGTACATGAGCTACCAGTCCCTAAAATTATAGCTCAGTGGTCACTGGTACCTTGAGACAGTAGGGAAAACAGTGGATTACAGCTCCTCCACTTATGAGCAATGTGTCTTGGGGTAAATCATCTATCCTTTAGGCAAAATGCCTAGAAAATATATGGGGACTTTCCAGTGGTTAAGACTCCATGCTTCCAATGCAGGGGGCATGGGCTCAGGGAAATGAGATCCCACATGCCATGCGGCATGGCCAAAACAAAACAAAAAAAGGCCTAGAAAATATATACTGCATATATATATATATATATATAATATATACTTGATAAATGTTTATTTTCTTTCTTCTTTCAGAGCTTGGTTCATTGACTGTAAAATAGGAATATTGAGTCCCTACTTCATGGGACTATTAATGTAATTAAATTCAATAACATTGAAAACCTCCACCACAAATTTCATAGAGTGGAATCAGAATTCACTCCTCTTATTACCCAAGTCCAGATTATCCATCTGTGGGGACTGTTGCTCATGAGAGCCGTCTGAACATGAAAAACCCCTAAAAGTTCTAAGGAGATCAGTCCTAATACCTCTATGAGGATGAGAAAAAAGAGAAATGAGATTGAACACAAGCCTAATGGCTCCCTCCTTGGGCTCCATAATCCATCGAAGAGATATTTCACTCTCACTTCAACTAGTTTAGGTCTTTAAATTACTTGAAAAATTACCAACACCTCAGATGCACAAAGCTCTTGGAATAACAAACGAAGAAATTCAGAGCTGGTTCTGGTGACTATTAAGTGGGTTGCTTTATTTTTATTTTCCCCTGCTCACATGTTTATGTTACTGAATAAAGAAGCGAAGAAAATATGAACTTAAAAGGAACATAAGATAAAGCAACAGCTGAGGGGGCCATTAGAGGGATGATGAACTGAACAGCAGATTTGTCAGAGGGCACTTAGTAAGCAGTGGTATGAAAAGGTGTTGGAAAAGAGGTCAGAGATGGAGGCATAAACCATCAGGTAAGCATCACTTCACAGCACCAACTCACGGAGAACCATATAAAAGATGAGGAAGCCTGAGAGGATCTGGAACAGGAGCCATAGAATTTGGAATAATTAGTGTGCCAGCTAGGTGGGAAGGAAAAATAGAATGGTGATTTCAGGGCAGAGGTCAAACACTTCCCCAGAAAATAAGCTATAAAAGATCAAAGAAAAACTAGGGTGAAGAGGGTAGGATGGAAATTTTAATAAAAGGGTGAAATTGTGACTCCATGACAAGAAAGTAAACTGAATACAGAAGAGACACTGTTGAGGATAAAATCTAAAGAATGTATGTACTTTAGTTCCTGGATGCCTGCCACTCGTGTTTTTTCAACCAGGAAAACCACTCTCAAGATTAATAGTGATTTTTTAGGCTGATGACCCAGCAGCTCTTCATTCATAAAAAGAAAAGAGGGAAAGAAAGTAAAAATGAGAGAGACAGATATTGTACCTAGATGAAACTAGCATCAGTTGGAAAATCGAATGACTAATCCAGTCAGGATGATCCCCCAAATTGAATGAGAAATTGATGTTGCCCATAACAGACATAAGTCTAGAAACACAGGCTTAAAAAATGTATCGATACCTGCACAATTTCAAACTCAATCATTGTAGCCTGGATAAACACTCCATTTGCAACTCTTAACCCCCCTTCAAATGAAGCCACATAATGTTTCAAGATAAAAATAAATTTGAAGCCAGAAAGTTCTGAGTTCAAATCTCAGCTTGGCCATATACTAGCAGGTACAGACTTAGAAAAGTATTTCTGCCAGCCTGAGACTCATTTTTCTCAATAGCAAGACAAAATGAATTCGTGAAGATTCCCATCTCCTAGGCTTGCTTTCGTAATACACCTATGTGAGTTGCAAACATAAAATTAGTTGACTGATTTTTAAACAACAATAAAAACATCACCATACCTTTTTATGGAACAGTGGATAGTGTTCTTACAAAGTAGATCTCCAGGAAGGCAATGCCCAAAACTTAACCAACCATGCTGACAATACTTTCAGCTCAAGTCCCTCTTCCGGAACAACTGTAAGAGCACAGGGCACATTCCTTTGATTATCTACAAAGGTGGAAAATATCCACCATTTGATCGACTTCTGGAAAAAGTCAGCATCATTTGGATCCAAGTCTGAGGAATAGGATCTAGCTGAAGTGTAACTACAAAGCAGTGAGACTGATCTTTTTCTGTGACTCATAATCTAGTTCAGAAGACATTTTCAAAAGGTTCTGGATCCTATCAAAATAAAAGCATCAGGGCTTCCCTGGTGGCGCAGTGGTTGAGAATCTGCCTGCCAATGAAGGGGACACGGGTTCGAGCCCTGGTCTGGGAAGATCCCACATGCTGGGGAGCAACTAGGCCCGTGAGCCACAATTACTGAGCCTGCGCGTCTGGAGCTTGTGCTCCGCAACGAGAGAGGCCACGATAGTGAGAGGCCCGCGCACCGCGATGAAGAGTGGCCCCCACTTGCTGCAACTAGAGAAAGCCCTCGCACAGAAACGAAGACCCAACACAGCCATAAAATATAAATAAATAAATAAATAAGCAAATATGGTTAAGAAAAATATATTTTAAAAAATAAATAAATAAAAGTGTCAGTACATGAAGATAGTCTTATAAGAACATTTATCGCACCACTGAATGGAGAGGTAAAAATTATTGCATGTGTGCCCACAGGGGAATGGCTGAAAAACTCACGTTATAGCTCCATCGTTAAAGATTATGTAGCTACCAAACAGAATGAGTTAGAAAAGTCTTTCTTAAAGTGTGTCCCAAGAACTTGTTAGAAATGCAAATTCTGGGGCCCCACCCCAGATCTACTGAATCAGAAATTCCGGGGGATGAGGCCCAAACCGTCTGTATTTTAATAAGTCCTCCAGATGATTCTGATGCTTGCTAAAGTTTGAGGACTACTGAGTTAGAGAGATGTCTTCCATTTACCTAGAATAGGAATGTTCTAGATCTGTTAAGTAAGAAAAGCAAGTTGCAAACCAATAAGAAACACTTATAGTTGAACTAAATTGTGTGTGTGTGTGTGTGTGTGTGTGTGTGTGTGTGTGTGTGTGTAGAATAAACGATGTGGTAGGTTATTTGCCAAACTCTTAAAATGAATAAAACTTATGATGGTGGAGTGAGGATAGATGGAGAAAGGGTTTTCGGAGTCAGAGGAGAGAGAGAGAGAGGGAGGGAGGGAAAGAGGTGTGGAGAGAGAGAAAGGAATATAGTTATATACCCTGTATATAATACATAGAAGGATAGGCTTACTAACTGCTTTCTCATTCTCTGGCTTTTACCTAAAGCCAACCTTGCATTCCTTTTGAATCCTTTACTCTTTTATGAGTGCTAACAGTTTCTTTTTCTTCTGGAAGCCTCGTGTTAAGATCTAAAAAGTACTGCCTGTGAGTGTGCGCATAAGAAATGAACAAGATATAGGCATACTTAATATGTGTTATAATTCTCCAAAGACCATGGATATGTCTGCTCACTAAATGGCTGTCAATCAAGATTAGGGACAACATTATGTTGGTTTCTGCATTTCCAAAGAAAGGCAGGCTATGGATTGATAGCTGTTTGCCAGGGGGACCCATTCACAAAGAATTTTTTTTCTTCTATGGACAAAATATAAAGAAATTAACTGAGCTCAAACCAGCCTCCTTAATGGAGCCATACCTGACTTATCCACAGAGCCTTAACCAGGTTAAGTTGTGGAGAAGTAACTTGCATTCAAAGCTTTGACATCGTCATAGTTGTCTGGGAAATTTGGACATTTTCCAAGTAAAGTCTGGGTAGAGAAAATCCCTGTGATTCTTGGAGCAGCCTACAGGCTCACCCACTCTTCCAGCACACTGTGGCCCTATAAGGATGCCCCAAGTCTCTTGCCTGCTCAACCGGCTCTCACATGGCTCTGACCCCCGCATGTTCAGCCAGGCCTACAGAGACTTAGGAACTGAGAGGTGTCTTTTATGGGAATCAGAACAAGGTGTCAAAGGGAAGTCAGCATAACATACCCAAAGCAGACTCTGTTAGTGTAAAAAAGAAGGGGATTGTTAACAGCACAGAAAAGCAAGAGGAAAAAGAAGCAAGATCAAGTATAAGTCTGTGTGGTGTGTCCTGGCACAGATGGGGTACATTCCAGGTTAGGAGCTCTAGCACTTAGCAAGGAAATGAGAGGAAGCTGCCACTTTCACAAAACTTCCTAAACTCCTCCAGTTTTTGCAAGGCATTTATTCCCTGGCTCCTGCCTGAGCTTACATTCTCTGAAATCCCCTTAGGATTAGCAGTGACTGTCCCTTCTTTACTGAAATAAAAAAAAAATGTATGTGAATTCTTTAACACCCTCAGATTTGAATTCCTCATCCATGACTTTCAACTTAATCAAATGTCAGAAAGGTCTGTGGTCTTTTTGGCCTATTAGCCCTCTCTCATTAGCACATAGCATGGCAGGTTCTTCAGGGGTTCTCAGCCTGGTAGCACATTAGAAGCACCTGGGGAACTCTTTTAATACCAATGCAAGACCCCACCAATTGGACCAATTCCATCAAAATTTTTGGGAGGTAGGGGATGAAGGGGGTAGAGGAGCAAGCCTGGTCATTTGCAATTTTTTTTTAGGTTTCCAGAAGTCTAATATAAACTCAAGATAGACAACTACTGAACTAGCTATTATCTAAGTAGTCAGCAGGAAGATCAGACCTTCCGGTGTGTGGTTAAAAGACATGAACTTCAAGGTCCTTTAAAACCAGGAGAAGGGTCAGTGATTTTCAGAAAGCAGTTGGCTACAGAAATGATTTTTCACAAATAGCAGAGGAAAGGCTTCTTCAAGTTTAAAGAGAAAGACTCTTGCAAAATGAATAAAGAATTGAGCCCTCAACCTAGGCAATTCCAACCAACCAAACCTAAATATAAATATGTATTTTATAGTTATATCAATAATCTAATATTTTGGAGAATCTTAATTTCTTTTTTTACACAAGTATATTTTCTATTAGTCTCAAGAGTCCAGAAAATCAACTCTATAATTTGATACAATCTACTTCTTAAACTTTCCCTAACTCCTCTAACTGTGAATAAATTAGGCTCCAGTAGTCCACATCTGATTAATAGACCCTGAGTCATGTTAACTACATCACTCTATGAATAACTGAAGCATCCAACTCTTTCAAACAGTCCCTCAGTTCTACCAGAAGTAAGTTATCAACTGGCCAAAATAGAATTACCCTAAATATTTCTAAGAAAAAAAACAAAGGCTTATTTATTTCTTCAAAGACTTGGAATGAAGTTAGACAAAATGTACAACTCATTTCTGCAGCTTCTGTTCCTGAGTCCTTGGCACTTTCATAGAGATAGAAAGATTCCTTCTTAACCTCTTCACATGCAGCCCAACGCTGACTTAGAAGGAAGTACAAGAGTGAGGGAGGCAGTAGAGGAGAGCATCTTCTCTGAGCTGAAATTTTAAGGAAGTCCCTTCTCACATTTTCAAAAGTAGATCACCTCTTTAAATCTCCTTCCTTAGCAGGAAGGCAAAGGAGGTGGGAGGGTCCCTGATTTTAAATAAAAACAATGAAACAAGATCTTAGGGAACAGAAAACTAACCAAGGGAGACAAGGAGGGGGAATAAGTGTTAAACACTCCTGAAAAATTAAAACGTAGAACATCATCACATGAAGGTTTATTCTCAAGAGAAAAGAAGATGAAGAGGAATGTGAATTCGTCCGTCCAGTGTTTACTCCAATTCTACTCAGAAGAGATACAAGGATGAGTCTGGAAAGGGATTTCTGGGGCAAATAATGGATCTTAGAGAGCCAAGTAAGGAGTTGGTATTTTTTCCATTATCAGTAATACTAATACTAATATTAATAATAAATGCAATGTACTGTGTACTTATTATGTGTCTGTATTGTACTAAAAAATATTCACAGACATTTCCTCATCAGATTCTCTCAGGCATGTGATATCTATTGTTTATTTCCATTTTATAGTTAAGGAAACTTAGGCTCAAAGTGTTTAAGTAACTTGTCTGAGGCCATGCAACTAAAATTAATTGGCTGGGTTTCCAAAAGCAGATCTAACCTACTCTAAACCCTGAGTCTTAAACACTTAATTGCATTTAATTGCTTGTAAGACATTGAGAAACCAAGAGACAATTTTACAGTGGTAACGTAAACAGCTTTGATAAATTACACGATCTACCTTCTAGCTGAACATCATACAAAGTGTCCTTGCTCTGGGTTCTAGATATCCCTGCCTGCTCCGTCCAGGGGCCCCACCTCTGCATGCATGACTGAGGCTACACAAGTCTGAACATTGCTGGTGGTTCCCAGGATGGCATCAGGGTTGCCGCAGAGCACACAGAATCCACAGCCATCCTCGGCAATCCAAAGTCCAGGGGATGCTAAAGTGGCCACATTGAAAGGAGATGCTCCCCCCACAAAAAAAAAAAAAAAAAAAAAAAAAAAAAAAAAACACCAAATAATTTATTATTACACATAGGAACATTAGTCTAAACACAGAGCAGGGCAAAATGTCTCCATTGGTTCAGATGTCCAGCTTATGGCCTAGAGACTAGAAACTCAGTCAGTGCCCACATCTATCCTTGGAGATAAGGAACCATCTTTCCAAATCAAAATCTTCATAGCCTTCGGGAAAATTATGTTATAAATAAGGGAAGAAAGTAACTGCTCACATAATGTGTTGCATAGTAAAAGGAGCTGTAAGAAATTACTGAGCCAGCCTTTTCAAGGTCAGTTCCAAAGTTCTCTTCCTAGCCAGGTGACCTTCCACACATGACTCTGTGCCTCAGGTAAAGACAGGTTTGTTTTAATGACTAAACACATCAGTGTCCTTAGAACTAGACTTGGCACATAGTATGCATCCAGCTACACAATTCCTCCTCTGCTTGTCTAACATTCTGCTATTCGAAATCCTGTGCTCAATGGAAAGTACTGGCTGTCTCCTTCAATCCCCATTTACAATTCAAAGATCACTTGGATAGCACGCATTAACCACCATCACCTTAGTGTGAATTAGTCTATCATATTGTTTTCTTTACTTTAATGAAGAAAGGATCTGTCCCCACATATGGAAGATATGGAAGAACAGCTACAGATATAAAAGGTAAAGTGGGTTGAAGAGATGAAACACACCATTCCACTAATCTGCAGTTTGTGGAGCCCTAATCCCCTGGAGACTGGGATGTTGGTTTCACATCTCTCTGTCCTAATCTCTCCAACAAAATAATTCTTGCTAAATCTGCTTCCCATGCCCCTTACATTGGTTCCACAAAGCACTTCCCAACCATCCATATAGAGAGATGGCCCTTATGCATAGCCCATTCAACCTTGTAATTACTAACTAACTGGGATAGTTCCTCTTTATGTCTTCATTGCTGCGTCTACCCCAGTGGCCCCACTCCAGACTAGAGTGAGGAGTCTTCCTTTTTTGATGTAAGCATATTGATTACACCATTACAGTTTTCTGATTTCATGTACAGGTGTAAGAAGACTACCTCATAAACCCCTGCCACCTCATGTCTCCATCTAAACATTTTGCCATCCATTTGCCAGGTCTGACAGCCAGTGAGCCGAAACCAAGCAATCACTGATCTGGAAGAAACAGATGTGTCTTTTGACCAAGTTCTGCTGCTCACAAGTGATGTGGCCTCTGCCGATACTCCCCTTTCTAAGCCTCCAGCTCCTCATTTGTGGAAAGAGGGGGCTGAGCTCCAGTGGACCCAGGCCCCCTTCCAGCAGGAACATCCTCTGATTAGATTTCACAGCTTCCCTCTGTTCCTTCTGACCTTTGGCTCCAGGCCTTCCCAGGGCCAGCCCATCATCAGAGAGGGAAGCATGGACTTCCCGCCCGCCCGCTGACCAATCTGTGCCTGGGCAGAGACACTGCTGGGAGACTGACGATGATCAAATGCCCAGGGCTGGCCCCGAGCCATATGTCAGCTCAGCACACTGTCTGAGAGGTTGCAGATGGAGACAGGGGAAACCAAGGATGCTGCACGCTGCCCTGCAGAACTAATAAGCAGGGACCAGCGTCCAGGGTGCTTGCCCTCAGTCAGCCTCAGTGGGTTCTTCTCATCTGCTTCTCATCTCCCGGGCAGAATCAAAGGATCTCATCTCTGAGTTGAATAGGGCTGAAAAGATCTCAAACATTTGAACATCTCCAATGACAAGGTACTCATGAATATATGATATTAAGTAGCTGATTATTACCAAGTGCCAGGCACATACTGTCTCTTTTAATCTGCAAAACAACACTTAGGGTTGGGCTGTGATTTCCCTGTTCTGCACACATAGAAGGTGTAAAGTGGTTTGGGAGACACTAAGTCATACCCTGACACATGACCCCAGGGCTCAGCGAGGTGAACTTTGCACTGTTCTCTGCCTCTCAGGACCTTCCGGAACAGCTCGTGTTCCCTTTAAAGGAAAACTCTTCCTTACACAAACAAAAATCTATCTTCTTATAACAGCCCCCTCAGCCCTAATTTTGTTCTTATTTGATCCTCTCCAGACATGGATAATGACACTCCATCCAATCAATTGTAATCTTTTAAGATAAAGAACAATTAGATGAGATAACAGTAAACCATGGGGCTGTGCCTTTGTCCTGATACAGCCTCCCCTGACAATTTGAAGGTGGCTCGATATGTTTTCCTCTCTCCCTCTTTGCCCTTTCATTTTTCTCCAGCAGCACATTAACAGAAGCCAGAGCTTTGACAATTGTGCAGTTAATTTCTAAATGACTGAAATAATTTCTTATTATTCCAGTCAAGGAAAGTTCCTCCAGGAGCTAGGACAGCTGGTAACGGTGCCCATAGAATGGGTATTATTCATTACACAAAAGCTTGACATTCAGCGGAAATCACCATCCAGGAAAATATGGGGGTGGAGAATAGAAACATATCTTTTGATTTACATTCAGGTCAGAGGATCAAATCATTCTGATTGAAATTGCATTATTTCATTACCCCATCCATCCTAACATTCTCCCGCACAACTCTTGTTTTGTGAGACTGTGTGATCCCCTCAACAGAGCTCTCTTCTCAGATGTTTCTTATTTAAGCAAGTTACTAGCCCTGTAATGGTTTCTCCTCTCTGTCTTGTATTTTGGTTTTGTTTGGGTTTTTTTAACAGCCTCTGTAGACCTAAACAGAATTAACTGAGCACACCTCACACATGGGAAACTCACCAATCATGAAGCCATTATTAAAGCCAGCAGAGAATACCTGTTCTGAATGTACCATATGAGCGTCCACCCACTGGCTGCCTCCACGGTGAAGACTGGCACCAATATTGCAAACCAGCGTCCTGTTCTCAGACTGATATTCCTGACATCACCCCTCCATAAGTCCATAAGGGGTTGAAGTGTGGGTGGGAGGTTACTGTCAAGCCCTATCAGCCTGGACCGTATCTAGCCAAGGCCAGTAATGACCTGTGCTCTTCAACCTTGAAAAGAACTTAAGCCAGAAAAAACTGGGCAGGGGGTGTGTTAGGAGATCCACCCTCACCAGATTTGGAATGGGAAATCCAACGGATGGATTGCTAACTGCTGTAAATGTAGCCCCGAGTGCCCACAGGAACATTAGGCAACAGCCCCTTAACTTATACCCATTGAGCGTAGCCAGTCTGCCTCCTTGATCTTCAGACAGGCTTTCAGTTACAACTCCAGCTCCACCAGACATAGAACCAACCCCACACCTTCATCCTACCCTCTCCCACCGTGACCTGGGTGGAGGACTCTGGTGCTTTCGCCTCATTCTGGCTGACACCTTCCCAAGAGATTGGATGTGCTTGCTCGATCCCCAGAACAAATCTCCCTGATCTAAAAGACAGATTCTCATCATATCATATGCAAACCCAAACCTGTTCTGAGCAAACTTGATGGTTTGAACATTTGGCTCTCTCCAGAATGTTTTGTCTGCGTTGGTTTTCCCCCACTCATTCTGCAAGGAGCACCCACCACTCCTCCAAAGTGAGCTCCATGCCTTTGTGAGGGGACTAACCCAAATCAGGGGTACAATGTGTGACTTGGGCTCTGTGTCAGTTTTGCCTGAGATGTTAGAATGAGGAGAGCTGCCCAGAAAACCTCACCCATTTTGACAATAAGCCCCATGAGACCTGAATGATTTGGGAAGCAGATGGAATTTTATGGACCATTGGGTTTAAAGCCATCAAGTGCATAGTTGACTGGATTATAGCCAGTGCCTCAAAAGCAGGCATCATGTCTGTTTTACTCACCAATGTTTATTTATAGCACCTAGCACAATGCCTGGCGAACAGAAGATGCTTCATGGATGAACTGAGGTCCACAGTATATCACAGTTTTGTGAGCGGAAATAAATTAAATAAACCTAGTTCTTAATAAATAAAATAAACCTAGTTCTTAGTCCTAATAGTATTATGTACTAGCTGCAGGACCATGGGCAGAGAATATAACTAAAGTTCAGCTGCCTCAACTATAAAATGGAAATAATAGTATTTGTTATGAGGAGAAGTGTATCCCCCCAATTTTGTATGTTGAAGTCCTAACCCCCAGTACCTCAGAAAGTGGCTATATTTGGAGATAGGGCCTTTAAAGAAGTAATTAAGGTAAAATAGACTCTGGCCTGATTTGGCTGGTTTCCTTATAAAGAAGAAAAGATTAGGATGTAGACACACACAGAGGAAAGATCACGTGAAGACAAAGGGAGAAGATGGCCATCCTCAAGCCAAGGAGAGAGACTTCAGAATGAAATCAACTCTGGTGATCCCTTGGTCTTAGACATCTAGTTTCCCCTTTGTTTATGCCACCCATTCTGTGATAACTGTTATGGTAGTCTTGGCAAGCTAAGACAAGTACTTGTGATATCTGATAGAATGGTTATTATATTCCTATATAGTATCTGTAATAATAAGTACCAAATACAGTTTAAATGTTGTTAGAAGTGGATTAAAGTTTTACTGAGCTCTGACCGCCACAGCAACAGTCAGCTCTACCCACCACCAGAGCCTCCCATAAAGCCTCTTAGATAGCCTCAACCACCAGAGGGCAGACAGCAGAAGCAAGAAGAACTACAATCCTGCAGCCTGTGGACCAAACACCACAGTTACAGAAAGATAGACAAGATGAAAAGGCAGAGGGCTATGTACCAGATGAAGGAAAAAGAAAAAACCCCAGAAAAACAACTAAACGAAGTGGAGATAGGCAACCTTCCAGAAAAAGAATTCAGAATAATGATAGTGAAGATGATCCAGGACCTCGGAATAAGAATGGAGGCAAAGATTGAGAAGATGCAAGAAATGATTAACAAAGACCTAGAAGAATTAAAGAACAAACAAACAGAGATGACCAATACAATAACTGAAATGAAAACTACACTAGAAGGACTCAATAGCAGAATAACTGAGGCAGAAAAACGGATAAGTGACCTGGAAGACAAAATGGTGGAATTCACTGCTGCGGAACAGAATAAAGAAAAAAGAATGAAAAGAAATGAAGACAGCCTAAGAGACCTCTGGGACAACATTAAACGCAACAACATTCACATTATAGGGGTCCCAGAAGGAGAAGAGAGAGAGAAAGGACCAGAGAAAATATTTGAAGAGATTATAGTCGAAAACTTCCCTAACATGGGAAAGGAAATAGCCACCCAAGTCCAGGAAGTGCAGAGAGTCCCATACAGGATAAACCTAAGGAGAAACATGCCGAGACACATAGTAATCAAAGTGGCAAAAATTAAAGACAAAGAAAAATTATTGAAAGCAGCAAGGGAAAAATGACAAATAACACACACGGGAACTCCCATAAGGTTAACAGCTGATTTCTCAGCAGAAACTCTGCAAGCCAGAAGGGAGTGGCATGATATACTTAAAGTGATGAAAGGGAAGAACCTACAACCAAGATTACTCTACCCAGCAAGGATCTCATTTAGATTTGATGGAGAAATCAAAAGCTTTACAGACAAGCAAAAGCTAAGAGAATTCAGCACCACCAAACCAGCTCTACAACAAATGCTAAAGGAACTTCTCTAAGTGGGAAACACAAGAGAAGAAAAGGACCTACAAAAACAAACCCAAAACAATTAAGAAAATGGTCATAGGAACATACATATCAATAATTACCTTAAACGTGAATGGATTAAATGCTCCAACCAAAAGACATAGACTGGCTGAAGGGCTACAAAAACAAGACCCATATATATGCTGTCTACAAGAGACCCACTTTAGACCTAGGGACACATACAGACTGAAAGTGAGGGGATGGAAAAAGATATTCCATGCAAATGGAAATCAAAAGAAAGCTGGAGTAGCTATACTCATATCAGATAAAATAGACTTTAAAATAAAGAATGTTACAAGAGACAAGGAAGGACACTACATAATGATCAAGGGATCAATCCAAGAAGAAGATATAACAATTATAAATATATATGCACCCAACATAGGAGCACCTCAATACATAAGTCAACTGCTAACAGCTATAAAAGAGGAAATCGACAGTAACACAATAATAGGGGGGGACTTTAACACCTCACTTACACCAATGGACAGATCATCCAAAATGAAAATGAATAAGGAAACAGAAGCTTTAAATGACACAATAGACCAGATAGATTTAATTGATATACAGGACATTCCATCCAAAAACAGCAGATTACACGTTCTTCTCAAGTGCACATGGAACATTCTCCAGGATAGATCACATCTTGGGTCACAAATCAAGCCTCAGTAAATTTAAGAAAATTGAAATCATATCAAGCATCTTTTCTGACCACAACGCTATGAGATTAGAAATGAATTACAGGGAAAAAAACGTAAAAAAGACAAACACATGGAGGCTAAACAATAGGTTACTAAATAACCAAGAGATCACTGAAGAAATCAGAGAGGAAATCAAAAAATACCTAGAGACAAATGACAATGAAAACATGACGACCCAAAACCTATGGGATGCAGCAAAAGCAGTTCTAAGAGGGAAGTTTATAGCTATACAAGACTATCTCAAGAAACAAGAAAAATCTCAAGTAAACAATCTAACCTTACACCTAAAGAAACTAGAGAAAGAAGAACAAACAAAACCCAAAGTTAGCAGAAGGAAAGAAATCATAAAGATCAGAGCAGAAATAAATGAACTAGAAACAAAGAAAACAATAGCAAAGATCAATAAAACTAAAAGCTGGTTCTTTGAGAAGATAAACAAAATTGATAAGCCATTAGCCAGACTCATCAAGAAAAAGAGGGAGAGGACTCAAATCAATAAAATCAGAAATGAAAAAGGAGAAGTTACAACAGACACCGCAGAAATACAAAGCATCCTAAGAGACTACTACAAGCAACTTTATGCCAATAAAATGGACAACCTGGAAGAAATGGACAAAGTCTTAGAAAGGTATAACCTTCCAAGACTGAACCAGGAAGAAACAGAAAATATGAACAGACCAATCACAAGTAATGAAATTGAAACTGTGATTAAAAATCTTCCAACAAACAAAAGTCCAGGACCAGATGGCTTCACAGGTGAATTCTATTAAACATTTAGAGAAGAGCTAACACCCATCCTTCTCAAACTCTTCCAAAAAATTGCAGAGGAAGGAACACTCCCAAACTCATTCTATGAGGCCACCATCACCCTGATACCAAAACCAGACAAAGGCACTACAAAAAAAGAAAATTACAGACCAATATCACTGATGAATATAGATGCAAAAATCCTCAACAAAATACTAGCAAACAGAATCCAACAACACATTAAAAGGATCATACACCACGATCAAGTGGGATTTATCCCAGGGATGCAAGGATTCTTCAATATACGCAAATCAATCAATGTGATACACCATATTAACAAATTGAAGGAGAAAAACCATATGATCATCTCAATAGATGCAGAAAAAGCTTTTGACAAAATTCAACACCCATTTACGATAAAAACTCTCCAGAAAGTGGGCATAGAGGGAACCTACCTCAACATAATAAAGGCCATATATGACAAACCCACAGCAAACATCATTCTCAATGGTGAAAAACTGAAAGAATTTCCTCTAAGATCAGGAACGAGACAAGGATGTCCACTCTCACCACTATTATTCAACATAGTTCTGGAAGTCCTAGCCACAGCAATCAGAGAAGAAAAAGAAATAAAAGGAATACAAATTGGAAAAGAAAAAGTAAAACTGTCACTGTTTGTGGATGACATGATACTATACATAGAGAATCCTAAAACTGCCACCAGAAAACTGCTAGAGCTAATTAATGAATATGGTAAAGTTGCAGGATACAAGATCAATGCACAGAAATCTCTTGCATTCCTATACACTAATGATGAAAAATCTGAAAGAGAAATTATGGAAACACTCCCATTTACCATTGCAACAAAAAGAATAAAATACCTAGGAATAAACTTACCTAGGGAGACAAAAGACCTGTATGCAGAAAACTATAAGACACTGATGAAAGAAATTAAAGATGATACCAACAGATGGAGAGATATACCATGTTCTTGGATTGGAAGAATCAACATTGTGAAAATGAGTATACTACCCAAAGCAATATACAGATTCAATGCAATCCCTATCAAATTACCAATGGCAATTTTTACAGAGCTAGAACAAATCATCTTAAAATTTGTATGGAATCACAAAAGACCCCGAATAGCCAAAGCAGTCTTGAGGGAAAAAAATGGAGCTGGAGGAATCAGACTCCCTGACTTCAGACTATACTACAAAGCTACAGTAATCAAGACAATATGGTACTGGCACAAAAACAGAAACATAGATCAATGGAACAAGATAGAAAGCCCAGAGGTTAACCCACGCACCTATGGTCAACTAATCTATGACAAAGGAGGCAAAGATATACAATGGAGAAAAGACAGTCTCTTCAATAAGTGGTGCTGGGAAAACTGGACAGCTACATGTAAAAGAATGAAATTAGAATACTCCCTAACACCATACACAAAAATAAACTCAAAATGGATTAGAGACCTAAATATAAGACTGGACACTATAAAACTCTTAGAGGATAACATAGGAAGAACACTCTTTGACATAAATCACAGCAAGATCTTTTTTGATCCACCTCCTAGAGTAATGGAAATAAAAACAAAAATAAACAAATGGGACCTAATGAAACTTCAAAGCTTTTGCACAGCAAAGGAAACCATAAACAAGACGAAAAGACAACCCTCAGAATGGGAGAAAATATTTGCAAACGAATCAAGGGACAAAGGATTAATCTCCAAAATATATAAACAGCTCATTCAGCTCAATATTAAAGAAACAAACACCCCAATCCAAAAATGGGCAGAAGACCTAAATAGACATTTCTCCAAAGAAGACATACAGACGGCCACGAAGCACATGAAAAGATGCTCAACATCACTAATTACTAGAGAAATGCAAATCAAAACTACAATGAGGTATCACCTCACTCCTGTTAGAATGGGCATCATCAGAAAAGCTACAAACAACAAATGCTGGAGAGGGTGTGGAGAAAAGGGAACCCTCTTGCACTGTTGGTGGGAATGTAAATTGATACAGCCACTATGGAGAACAATATGGAAGTTCCTTAAAAAACTAAAAATAGAATTACCATATGACCCAGCAATCCCACTACTGAGCATATACCCAGAGAAAACCGTAATTCAAAAAGACACATGCACCCGAATGTTCATTGCAGCACTATTTACAATAGCCAGGTCATGGAAGCAACCTAAATGCCCATCAACAGACAAATGGATAAAGAAGTTGTGGTACATATATACAATGGAATATTACTCAGCCATAAAAAGGAACGAAATTGAGTCATTTGTTGAGAAGTGGATGGATCTAGAGACTGTCATACAGAGTGAAGTAAGTCAGAAAGAGAAAAACAAATATCGTATATTAATGCATGTATGTGGAACCTAGAAAAATGGTACAGATGAGCTGGTTTGCAGGGCAGAAGTTGAGACACAGATGTAGAGAATGGACATATGGACACCAAGGGGGGAAATCTGCGGTGGGGTGGGGATGGTGGTGTGCTGAATTGGGCGATTGGGATTGACATGTATACACTGATGTGTATAAAATTGATGCCTAATAAGAACCTGCAGTATAAAAAAACAAAGAAACAAAACAACTAATACTAAACTTTCATTGGGTTATTTGTATGGAAATATGTTAATATAAATGTTTCAGACATTACATGAAATTTCTAAAAATCTTATATGTTCTGGTATAATGTTATAAGTAATAATCCTAGTTATTACTTTAAAATGTATATCTCAGAAATAACTAATTTTCTTGTCAACTGCATTATTATGAACTTTCATCAAATCTTTAACTGTGGTCATTTTTAAGTCTTTTCTCATTTACAGACAGTTCTGGGTGTACTCTGATGCTTTTGCAAATATGTTCCTATTAAAGGGTTTCATCTTCAAGGAATTCATGGAAAAGACTCTGACAAGTACAGGTTTCTGGTAACTGACTGTACTGCTGAACTGAATGAATAAGCATTTTCAGAACTCTAATGAAAACCTGATGAACTCAAAAAAGTGCTAACAAAAGATCAAGATGAAAAAAAAAAATTTAATTACATGGGACTGAGTGAACTGATGAGGATGAGTATAATTTTTGTGACTTTCTGTCTGAATTTAAAAAAACAAAAATCCCACAAGGACTCAGAGGCAAAGAATATAGAGATCAATTTTCACTGCAAAGTAAAGGAGCTGTTACAGTGGAGGATTACTGGACTG
Organism: Balaenoptera borealis; assembly: GCF_965194805.1. Lineage (NCBI taxonomy): Eukaryota > Metazoa > Chordata > Mammalia > Artiodactyla > Balaenopteridae > Balaenoptera > Balaenoptera borealis. The sequence goes on from NC_138871.1 coordinate 19,434,156, forward strand.
AATGTCAATATTATGACATAGTATGAGTGTGTTTCAAGTTTGGTAATTGCAATCATTGTTGCTTTTGTTGTGGTCATCCATGTACAATGCTTCGTGTCAGTCTATTTATCTCTTGTAAAAATAAAATACAGTGTGTGTGTGTGAAAAAAAAACACATTCTTAAAAAAAAAAAAAATGTTGTTATAATTAGCCATGTATTCAATATGCTCTGATATATAACTGCCCTCATATTCTGGATCTTGGGATTTTGTCCATGTCCAAATTCCATTTTTTGCCATCCTCTTTATGATTTATTTGACTCTAATCTGGTACATCTTGATTTAAACATACCTAAAAATCTTTTTTTTTTTTTTTCAAGAGTAATTGTTGGACTGAGAAACTAATAGCAGCATGAAGGAATACGTAATTCTTGAATTTGGATTGTAAAATCTTCTGATTTTGGCTAGATTTTCCTTAATTCACAAATAAGATCCTAAAAATGTTCCCACCTCCTAAAATTATATCATGTATTTTGCTCAAATAGAATTTGAGTTATTACCCAATCCAAGAGAACAGGAGTTCCAAACTAAAGGGTTGGACCATATGCTAAGTATGAGTTCCAGTGCAGTGATTCACAGAACTCCATCTCTTGACTGAAGTCCAGTCCAATAAGAACATGGTAGCAAGTGTGATGCAGTATGGATGGGAGCTCAGGGGTCTGTGTCATAAGATGGGCCTTCTGTCCACCTACTCACAGTGGCACATAATAACACAAGAGGGTGACAAGGCCATACAAAGGACAATGACTCACAAGTTTTCAGAGAAAGATAAGTGGGATGTAAATATTTCTTCCAAAGTGGGAAGGGGGAAAATAGTTTTGGGTTTTCTTTTAAACATTGACACCTTAATGGTCAGGAGGCTATTAATGAAGACTTGGGTAAGACAAATAGACAAAAAAACTATAAAAAAGAAATAGAAATGCTCCTCTCAGGTTGCACTGCAGCAAATTACCATCCAACTCTGTGATTCTATTGATTTACCTGCGCTATATCAAACTTTAATCACAATAAACCATAGACTAATACGGATCTGCCAACAACAAGTGCCCTTAGCAGAAGACTTTGATTACTAGGGACACTTCTGAAAATTTTTTTAAGATTGCCCAGCCTGGAAAGTTAGAGATACAAGGAAGCATCTGAAAAGTGTTTCTTCTGTTGGTTTTGCAAAAAGTATGTATGACATTCTGCTTTTTCAAAGTTAGAACTTTCAGAAAATACATGAACAAAAGAAAAAGGAAGGGGTTGGAGGGTTAAGGGGAGGAACTCCAGACAAGGATAATTACCATAAGAAGAATTCCTTGAGAAGAAATGACAATTTGCTTTTGTTTCATGGACTAAATTACAACAGATTAACCAAATGGCCTCAGCACATCTTTATCATTTAGATATCTCTTGATGTTTGTTTATTCCCAGTACATAAAGCTAACTACATTAAACCAGCATGTTCTTAACTGTGGCCACAAAAAAAAAGTTTATCAAGATGTTAATAAATGGCCCCCTAAAAGGAAAAAAACAACAAACAAACACTGATCTTGATATAACTAGGAAATTTGCATACTATGCCTCAGAGATTTACTATGTCTATACGAAAATTAAAAACCTGGAGAACTCCTACAACCATGGAATCTGTATGTTTAAATTCGTTCAATCCAGAGTTTTCCAGGAAATATCTACTAACATCTCAAGAAACAATGTTCTTCAAATCACGGTTTGTGACAGGTTGGCTTAAATACTACTGTTTCTATAGGTTTCCAATACCATAGCTCTGCATTAAGAGAAGATGAGACACACACGTAATGAATACCCTAAACGATCACTCTATTTTCCTCTGAAATGTGCAGGAAATTCAACCACATGTGCTTTATTTCTTAGCTAATGCCAATAACATAGTTAACTCTCATTTCTCTTAGCACATGCAGACATGACCACAAATACTTTTGGAAGTATCATTTACCATTAGCGGACTTGGATGCTGTACCAAGGTCATAGTGTGGGGTAAACCAGAGGACACATGACCCCTAGAACTGAGCGGCCCTGGCTTTTATAGCTAGGTCTGTCATAGACTTGTCCAGTGTTAAGCTCCTTAATCTCTCTGAGACTCAGTATCTTTATCATTAGATAAACTGTATAGTCATTTTAATGCCTGAAGTTCCAAGAAACTATGAGTTTTGAATTCAAAGGTACAAAGTTAATTAAAAACCTTAAATGTTCCTGCCTTAGTCAGAGGCTCTATTTTAAAATGCACCAGGAGACAGATCATTAAACGGCATTTTAAGCATAGGAAGATATTTGAAAACAGAGAACAGAGACAGAAGGAAAGCCAGAGATAACTCAAAGCATATGGCCACGTGGAAGGATTACAGGTGATTTCTAGTTTGTTCTAACTTATCTGTGGTTTCTAATGTTTTGCAATGAACAGGTATTATTGTTGCAATAAAAAATAGACCAAAAAGAATTTAATTTTTGTTTCTAAGTCTTCCAAGTCCTTAAGCAAGCTTCTGCTGGTTTGAAAACCCTCATTGTGGATGGCTAATCAAACATTCTAGACTAAATGTGCAAACCATAATCATCAATATTTGGTACAAGTGGGACCATGCATTAAAAAGGCATCTACAGGTAGATGATCAAACACATGGTAGGAACTTGAGTGTGAATCTCTTAAGAATTGCTTTTTAAAATTAATGGAAGAAAAGAAGAAATAGAAAGAGGGAGGAGGAGAAGGGGAATGGGGGAAATGAAAGCATTGCTGCCCCGTCAATCCACAATTTTAGCATGATTATTTGGGCTCCTGGTTTTCTGGAAACCCTGCTAAATGCAAAGTCCCCTGAAACACATTAAACCTTATCAGCTCCTTGCCTATTAAGAGCATGACCCTGTAAAAATCAGTCCCAGGACAGGAAGTTTGAAAAAAATGCCAGCAGGAAAGATTTTTGCAAATAGTTCAGCTGTGGTTCTCAGTCCTGGCAGTACACTGACATCACCTGGCTGATGCTCAGGCCCTATTCCAGAGCAAATGAATTAGAATCTCTAGGGGTGGGGCCCAGGTTTGGAGCTTTTGAAGTTCCCCAGGGGATACTAATGTGTAGGCGGGATTCAGAAACATATAGGGTAGGTGAAACACAGGAATTACAAGCAAATCCTACTGACCTTTCAATTTAGCTAAATGCTCCTCAGAAACAAGAGTAGTTTCATTTCCTGAACTATTTGAAAATTTTCAGATTATAACTGACTAAGGGTGAAACTGAGTATAATTATCCTTATTGCTGAACATTGTCTTAAAATTCTCACTTCTCCCTTGCCTAATAAATCCAGGCTGGTGAAGGAAATGGTGTCTTTCTTTAGTGAGTGAGGCTCACTTATACATCCTGGGATCTTTATAAGATCTGAGGACAAAGATGGAGAAGGTATCAGTGATGGGCCTTTTAAGGAGAGAGACCAGTCTCTCCTGGACAGTTGTCCTTAAACTAAGAAGCCATGACCAGCTTATTCTGTTGTATTTTGACTCTTTCTAGAACACATTGCAGTGCTTAGGGCTCTGGTTAGTTGTGTCTAATTACTTGAGACTTTACCATAAATATTCAACAGGATAATCTATATGTTCATATCTGTCTTGTTACTTTTTTGAAAAGATAAGATGAAATGGTTAATTGTATCCCGCCCCTGTCTCTTTGGAAGAATGGGCAAACTTGGAAGAATGGGCAAGTTAAGAGGGTCCTTCTTAGTCACATTCCGTCTCCAACCCCACTCTAACTTGCCCGCTCCCCCACCAACTTCTACACAACTTGATAGCATCTTTGGATTTTTAAAACTGAGATAAAAAATTTTCCCACCATTTGTTTAGAAGATTGAGGGTCATCAAAGGGTCATCAAACTGAAGTTACCCCAGAGTGGGAGGAGAAAGTAAGAAGAGGCCTGACTAATGGGGGTAGGAAAGGAGAAATTATTCTACCAGTGGCTTTCCCCCCACGGGAACTAACAAACCTCCTCCTCATATACCAGGAGGTATCAGAGCATCTGTGCATATATGAAATTATGCAATAACCTGTACATAATCTGGTATGAATGGAGTAGATGCCTCCCACGCAGGTCTAGAGTAAGAGAAATAAAAGAACAATAATTATACACTGAGAAACTTGCTTCTAGACTTCCGTAAGATCCTTAGGACTTTAGGGAAGGGGTCAGCTATATTTATTTGCCTTAGAAAAAATAAAATCAAGTGATAATCTTGTGAATGAGCTTCATGGAGTCGACACAAACAGTTTACACATATCATCCAAGAGATTTTTCAGAGGGTAGAAGAATAGATTGACTCTGAAGGAATTTGGTTCACTTGAGAAAATGAATTACAGGAGAAAAACTATACCAGGGTCTCTTGGTTCTTGGAGAAGAAAATCTGGACTACCAACCATTCCTTCCTAAAATATTCCACTACATGAACTATAAAAATGACACCAAGCACAGAGATAAGATCCACCATTTAACTGGAAGAACACTTAACATCTATCTATTTTCAGCAATGTCTCTGATTTTGATCGTGAACATATTCATGATGGTCATAATTCTCATCAGATTTATGCAGAAAAAAGCTGGAGAGTTTTGAGTGCACATTAAGGGAATTTGGTGCAATCAGAATACATTTGCCTTTTTTTTTTTTTTAACAAGAAAAATCCTTGTTTCTCCTGAAAGAACCCTAAGGAGGAAATTATTTTCTATTCAATTTTTTTTTTTATTTTCACCAAAGAATAGGAAAAAAGACAAAATGAAAACATATAGTGATAGGTCTTTAAAATTCCATATGACTGGATTCTCACTTGTTAGGAATCTGTGTCGCTTTTAGAATTTCTAGAAATTTTCTCAGGTTCAAAGCCCAACATGTTGAAGTGTGCTGCTGAAAGGGGTTTTAAGTCTAGATGACATCTTTTTCAATGTGTCTTCTTCCTCCCTTTAAAATAATCCCGACATATTTTTTTACTCCAATTATTTTGGTAAAAATTTCTAAGTAAATGAAAGAAAACTAGAAGCTGAAGAGAATGCTTGATAAGTATCAAATACAAACCCAAAAAATGTGTACAAAGTTTTGTAATCATGACTATATGGGGCATTTATTGGAGAACATGTTTAAAGATCATGTCCCAGAATACAGTCTATCACTCTGAGTAGGTCAGTGTAATGAGCAGACCACGTTTGTACACAGTACGGGCTCTTCCTTACAAGACAGCGTGTTTCTACGCGTGGTCCTTATGTTGGCTCTATTATACTTACCTGGATCACTTTATAAAAATACAGATTCCTATACCTCGTTTAAGACATACTGAATTAGACTGTCTTGGTAGGAAGGAGGGCTTAGGAACATGCATTTTTCAAATTTCCCAGGCGACTCTTAGGAAATCTGATGTTAGAAAATCCTGTTCTAAGTGCACCACGTATTCTACAAAAAGGTCAAGAATGCTCTAGCAGTGCTGTGATGGCAAAATTCTGCACTTTTTATTTTTTATTAACCTTTGCCACTACCTCTAAACATTTATTGAGCACTTTGTGTAGGAACAATTATGAGTCTTTTCATCTATCCACTCACATATAATGCCAACTTACGAGGCAGGTGTTAACAATATTCCCCATTTTATCGGTTGGGAAGTGAAGTCAGAGAATTCTGATTTATCCAAGGTGACACATCCTGTAACTGATGAAGCCAGGCTTTGAAACCAGGACATGTGATTTCAGAGACTACATGCTTAACCAGATCACTATAAAATTTCAACTAAATAAAGAAGTCAAGGTTTAAATCTACAATTACTGGTTCCCAAGGGTTTCTACCATACAAACAGGGTCAAGGTTGACCTTGACTAGAGCAACTGGGTCAGTGTTTATCAAAATGGGGCCTCTGGACTGTGTCAGAATCACCTGGGAAAGGGGCAAGAAACAAGGACTGGCTAAAAATCAGATTCTTGGGTTTTAACCCAGACCTAGTGCACCAAGTTTTCAGTGCAGTAAAAAACCAAGAATCTGTATTTTACGAGTACCCGCAGGTGATTCTTATACACAGTAAAGTTTGAGAACCACTGTATCAGGTAAATATAAGCCCAAGGAAGCAAGAATAAACTCACAGATGATGAAGTTAATTTTTCCTACCCTTAGATTATGATCTAAATGATAAGGTTAAGGCAGTGGTTCTCAATAATGGGTGATTTCTCCTCCCAGTAACATTGGGCAATGTGCAGAGATATTTTTGCTTGTCACATTTGGGGGTATGCTATTGGTATCTAGTGAGTATAGGCGAGGGATGCTGCTAGACATCTTATAATGCACAAGACAGGCTCCAAAACAAAGAATTATCTGGCCTAAAGTGTTAGTCATGCTGAAGTTGAGAAACCCTGCATTAGGGTATTAGGATGGAAAACAGCCTTGTCTCCTCCTTTCCTCAGCAGCAGGGACAACTTTTTCATTCTCTTCCATGCCTATGATTCCTACTATGCCACCATTGTTCTAGTATTTAAGCCTAGCTAAATTATCCTTTCTCCTACTTTTCACATCACCAGATTCCACTGTTTCTTCATGTACTAATATGCCTAAAAATGTTTCTGTGAATGCTCCCATTCTTATCCACCTTAACCTAAAATCAAGTTTCACTAGAAGGTCAGTTGACTAGTAATCATAAAATTTAGAACTGAACTCAGAGACCTTCTGATCCAGCCACAAGTTTTCTAAGTAGGGAAAGCTAAGGCTCAGAGAAGGTGTGGGATAGCAGAAAGTGCACAGGCTTTGGGTGCAGACAGATCAGAGTTTGAAGCCCAGTTTTGTCCTTCACCAGACAGGAGACCTTATGAAGCTATTTTAACATTTTTCAAGTCTCCCATACCAACTTCACAGCATCTGTGAGGAGGTACAAAAACGCATATGTGATGTGCCCCATGTGGTCTGGGTTAAAACCCATGGAAGCACACAACACATTTCTAACCCCTTTTCTTCCCCAGAGACTTTCAAAGTCTTGCCTGAAATATCAAACTAATAGTATCTCATTCTCAATGTGTCCTAAATGTGATGCTCATCATGTATTAATCCTAAGGTCTCAAGGACTCTGTGAGTTGGGCACTATTATTAACTTCATTCTCACAGATGAGAAAATTGATAAGAAGTATGGAATTTTCCCAGGCTTCTACTGCTAGCTAATGACAGTACTTGATTTTATAGCTCTAAGAGCCCAATTGCTAGACACTCTTGCTTAACCGCAAACTATACTAAACAGACTGGGACAAGTCCACATGTCTCCTGTTCCAAGTTAAGAGCTCTTTCTATTAGATCATGAATGTTGGCTTTGTTCCCCCAAGTAAACAATTCTGTTTCCCTTTCAATGCAGAGCTCATAGATGATGCTCAGTAAATATTTTTCAATTGACTGATAGAGAAAAGGAATGAATGGTAACCTGAAAAATTAATTTCTTCACTCTGTCAGTTTGAATTAATCCTATTATGGGTTGAAAATTACACCTTGTTCTCCATCGAAAACCTGCCCACACAACTGGAAGAAGGAGGCTAGTTCAGCCTCCATTATTGTCCTCTGATCTTATAAAAGCAGGTGATATTTCTCTAAATCAACACTAAAGAACATCACTTGTGTATACACACAGACCCAAGGCACGATTAAGGAAACTTTGGTTCCGTGGGAAAGCTGTCTCTGTTCCATCAAATAATACTTCTGGGCTACAAATTCATCTTTCCTCCAGCTGCAGAGCCCAAAGGAAGATTAAAACAGGTGAACAGGTAAAAGGAAAAGCATGGGCTTAAGTTCCTTACTGTGGGTCTCTGTCACTGTCAGTCTCAGGTGGGCATTACAGGAGGTGCTGGGAGAGAGAAATGGAAATTCGTGACCCTGTCAGAGCTAAGGTCACTCTGTTTTCTGTTCTGAGAAATCTGGAGACTAATTAATAGGAGAAAATAAGATGTGGATGATGGCAGATATGATGTGAGCCCTTGTCTGGGCCTTTCTCTGAAGCCACTCATACTTGTGTTTTGTTTGGCAAAGGGAGCGGTTTAAAGACTGAAATTCATTAAATTCTTCTCTTGTCTTCCAGAGGAGGGGACGGTGTTAGGATCTCCGTTTAACAGACAGGAAACAGAGAGAAAAAAAGAAGAGAGTGGATTCACAGCTTGGAATTCCAACACCAACGGATCATCTTGTTGTCCCAAGAGGATGGCGCATGGGAACTCCTTGGAAACAGGAGAAGTACAGATATTAAGAAACGAAAGCAAAATGTAGTCAGGGTTCCACTGAGGTAGGGGTTAGCGTGTGTGTTGAGCAGGTTCAAGTTATGAGAACTCGCTGCGTGGCTCATGGCTGATCTGGAGTCTTCAGCATTTATACTATAGTCCTATCATTCTGACAGGGGCTTCCTGTGTGGTCTGATGGCTAGGCGCTAAAACAAACAAGATGCTAAAATCTATTTCTCCATCTCCCAACCTACCCAGAGAAGTGCACATCAATTAACTGGGAGCTGTAAGAGATGGACTCATTAATGCCCAATGACCACATCACAATCCTGTCCCATAAGGGGGCTTGAAGGAGGATGACTAGGAAGGCTGAGGCTTGGGGTGTAGGTTGATGAGTGGAAGAGATATGCAAGGATGGACCACATAAAGACATGCTTATTTATCTGTTTTTTAGAGAAGTAAACAATTTTTGTGATATTTATGAACCTGTAAGAAGAATACACAAACTTCTGCAGGCTACTAGTCCCCTTGCTGTCAGTCCTCTGAGGTCTTTAGGCAGAAAGATGCCTAAACACCATTTCCCTCCCAGAAGGATAACACCATCTCCCTACCTGATGACTGCCTGCATGACTGGTGTCTCTCTTTTGTCCTTAATTAGCAATGGCATTTATTCTTGCTGATCCTGGCTCATTCTCTGGCTGATGATATAACTAAGAGAGGTATAACTCTGAGCTGCAGCTATTAGAATAACAGCAACAATATCAAAAAGAATATTAGAAATAACCACAATGATGTTTATGATAAAGCTTATAGGGTACTTACTAATCACCAAAAATGGTTCTATGAATTTACATGATACCTCCACTTATTCCTCACTAAAGCCTATGAAACAAATATTATTATTATCCTCATATTACAGGGGAGGAACCTGAGGGACAAAGAGGTAAAGTAGCTTGCCCCAAGTCACACAACCAGCAAGCGATGGTTTTGGAATTTGAACTTAGGCAGTTCAGTGCTGCTGCACAGAAATTAACATAGTGTCTAAATGTCTCCTTACTAGGGAAATGTGTTTTCAGTTTCAACTTCTTGTCAAAGAGAGATTAAGTCTACCACATCCCACGCTATCAGGCAGAGAACACTGACCTCACAGCATGATAGCTGTCAGGGAGAACTTAGGACAGATAATCAAGATGCTGGAGTAACATGTAACTATTTCCTTACCTTGTAAAGAAGCAAAGCCACTTGCTGGAAGTTGTTTCCAATTTAGGCATGGCCAGGGTTTAAAATCTGACTCCACCACTTAAGTGGATGTGTAATTTTAGATGAGTTACTTGACCCATTGAGGTCTTGGTTTCCTTATTCCTGGGAAACTACAACCTATCCCCTAGGGTTTATTACAAAAATTAAATACAATAATATATGAAAAGCACCAAGCATAAGATCTACCATGTAGTCAACACTCAATAATTACCTGCAATTAGTATCATTAGCATCAAATTAAAAGGGAGGCAAAGTTACATCAAATCAAGTGAAGATGCCTTTGAACAAGCACAAAAGTTTCGACTACAATACTCAGTGACTGATAATTAGAACTTTGAATGAAGAATTGAGAATTTCAACACTGATGGAGTGGCCAAAGGGAGACTTCATGGGCTCGTCAAAATCCTGGATATATATAACTTTAGACATACTGATTGAGGTTATTAGCAGTTTCCATAAAAGAAGGAAATGCAAATTGGTCATATAGGCCACCATATAGCCTTTAGAGTTTGTTGGATGTGTGATTGAGACAAAATAAGACCTTAAGTACAGATATTTGCTACTTTTCCCAATCTCTCATCTTCCAAGATGCAAGCTGCTTCAATATGGTGATGGAGTGATAAGCAAAGATACAGAAATGAATAAGCCATGGACAAGTAGAAGATTAAGATAAAGACATAGAGGTCAGAAGAGAGAAGGAGGAGGAGTGGGAAAGAAAGGTTATAGGGGCTGAGGTTCTGAGTATAATAACAATAGCCAATACTTCATTAGAACTTGCTATGCGCCATGTCCGACTCTAGGTTTGTTACATATCAGTTAGCTCATCCTCACAACCACCTTATTGTTATTCCTATTCTACACATAAGCAAATGAGTTCACAGTTTAAATGACTTAAGGACAGCACAGCTAACAAGTGAAGTGGTAGAACCAAGATTCAAACAAGGCAATTGGGATTGCATGTCTGCCATTAGTCATTATGCCATATCAGGAGAGCTGGGAGCAGTGGCACAGAAAAAGGACATTTGAGGAAAGGAATCATTTATTAAAGAGATTTTTAAAGCAAATTTTGGCTGTGTAAACCCCTTCTCCCCCTTATTTACCCTCACTCAAAACTTCAGTGCATATCTGTGCTATTCTTCAAGGCTTTTTGAGGCAGGCTTAGGCTTCTTTTGGGATATGTCACACATACAGAGACTGGTCTTAGAGCCAGACCAAGAAAGTCCACTCATATTTGGGTTACAGATACAAATATAAACTACCTGTCACTGTCTTTGTAGATTAAGGATTTATTCATTTTCAAAAATATGTATTTTTTGAACTTCCCTAAAGACCTGAGCTTAAATATAGATATCTGGGTTCTCCCACCCCCAGTGTGGCTAAAGACAGGTGGAAAAAAGGCAGAACTAGCTAAGTCCATTTCTGCCTAACATACTATCTGCAAGTTCTGGTCTGGTTTCTCCCCTAGAAAAAAAGCTTACATGGGCATCTCTTGCTCCTCAGTGCTGCTGACTGAGTTTCCTATCTCTTGCTTCTTCCATATCAGGCCTTTGAGACCTACTTGTCCTCTCTCATCTTACTTGATCCATAGGCTCAACTTATTTCCTGTGTGACCTCTGACATCCATTTGGCTTTCCCAGTTGAGTCTCCATTTCTTAACTAAGGCCATTGCTCATCTTACCTATGATATTTGTCAGACTTTTCTACCCTCATGAGCCCTTCTTAGGAGATGCAGAAAAAACATTTGACAAAATTCAATATCCTTTCATGAAAAAACTACCAACATATTACCTATAGAAGGAATGTACTTCAACATACTAAAGACCATATATGACAAGACATGATATAAGATCAGAAGCAAGAAAAGGATGCCTATACTCTTACCATTTCTATTCAACATAGTGCTGAAAGTCCTAGCTATAGCAATTAGGCAAGAATAAGAACTAAAATGCATCCAAACCTGAAAGCAAGAAGTAAAATCATCTCTGTTTGCAGATGACATGATCTTATTTATGAAAAACCCTAACAACTTCACCAAATAACTGTTAGAACTACTAAGCTAATTCAGTATATTTCCAGGATAAGAAATCAACATAAAAAAGCAGTTGCATTTCCACACAATAACTACAAAATATCTGAAAGGGTAATTAAGAAAGCCAGAGATGAAGGAATTGGACTCCCTGACTTCAGGCTATACTATAAAGCTACAGTAATGAAAGCAATATGGTACTGGAACAAAAACAGAAACATAGCTCAATGGAGTAGGATAGAAAGCACAGAAATAAACCCATGCCTCTATAGTCAATTAATCTCCTAAAAGGACACAAGAATATACAATGAAGAAAAGACAGTCTCTCCAATAAGTGGTGCTGGGAAAACGGGACAGCCACATGTTAAAGAATGAAATTAGAACACTCCTTAACACCATACATAAAAATAAACTCAAAATGGATTAAAGACCTAAATGTAAGACTAGATACTATAAAACTCTTAGAGGAAAACATAGGCAAAACACTCTTTGACATAAATCACAGCAATATCTTTTTTGGATCCACCTCCTAGAGTAATGAAAACAAAAATAAACAAATGGAACCTAATTAAACTTAAAAACTTTTGTACAGCAAAAGAAACCATAAACAAAATGAAAAGACAACCTACGGACTGGGAGAAAATATTTCCAAACGATGAGACCTATAAGGGATTAATCTCCAAAATATAAAAATAGCTCATGCCACTCAATATCAAAAAAACAAACAACCCAATCACAAATGGGCAGAAGATCTAAATAGACATTTCTCCAAAGATGGGCAAAGATACATATGGACAAAAAGCACATGAAAAGATTCTCAACATTGCTAATTATGAGAGAACTGCACATCAAAACTACATGAGGTATCACCTCACACTGGTCAGAATGGCTATCATCAAAAAACCTACCAACAATAAATGCTGGAGATGGTGTGGAGAAAAGGGAACCCTCCGACTCTGTTGGTGGTAATATAAATTGGTACAGCCACTATGGAGAACAGTATGGAGGTTCCTTAAAAAACTAAAAATGGAGTTACCATATGATCCAGCAATCCCACTCCTGGGCATATATCTGGAGAAAACCATAATTCAAAAGGATACATGCACCCCAATGTTCATTGCAGCACTATTTACACTAACCAAGATATGGAAGCAACCTAAATGTCCACCAATGGAGAAATGAATAAGGAAGATGTGTTACATATATACAATGGAATATTACTCAGCCATGAAAAAATGAAATAATGCCATTTGCAGCAACATGGATGGGCCTAGAGATGATCATACTAAGTGAAGTAAGTCAGACAGAGAAAGATAAATATCATATGATATCACTTATATGTGGAATTTAAAGAAAATGATACAAATGAACTTATTTATAAAATAGAAACAGACTTAGAAAACAAACTTATGGTTATCAAAGGGGGAAGGGGGAGGGAGGAATAAACTAGGTGGTTGGGATTAACATATACACACTACTATATATAAAATAGATAATTAACAGGACCGAATGTATAGCACAGGGAACTCTACTCAATACTCTGTAATAACCTATATGGGGAAAAAATCTGAAAAAGAAAAGATATATGTATATGTATAACTGAATCACTTTGCTGTACACCTAAATCTAACACAACGTTGTAAATCAACTATACTCCAAAATAAAATAAAAATTAAAAAGAGAAAGAAAACAATCACATTTACAATAGCATCAAAAACAACAAAATACTTAGGAACAAACTTAACCAAGGAGGTGAAAGACCTATAGCATAACACACTGATGAAGAAAATTGAAGACATTAATAAATGGAAAGCTATCCTTTTTTCAAGGACTGAAAGAATTAATACTGTAAAGATGTCCATACTACCCAAAGTATTCTACAGATTCAATGCAATCCCTATAAAAATTCTAATGGCAATTTTTCAGAAATGGAAAAAAAATCCTAAAATTTATATGAAACCACAAAAGATCCCCCCAAATAGCTAAAGCAATCTTGAGAAAGAACAAAGTTGGAGGCATTACACTTCCTGGTTTCAAACTATACTACAAAACCATAGTAATGTAAACAGTATGGTGTTGGCATAAAAAGAGACATACAGACCAGTGGAATAGAATAGAGACCCCACACATATACCACCAACTAATTTTTGACAAGGGCACCAAGAACACATTATGGGGAAAGGTGTTGGGAAAATTAGATCCATATGCAAAAGAATGAACCTGGACTCATCTTACAATGCTCACAAAAATTAACTTGAAGTGGATTAAAGACTTAAATGTAAGACCTGAAGCCATGAAACACCCAGAAGAAAACAGGGGAAAAGCTCCTTGACATTGCCATTGGCAATGATTCATTGGGTAAGATGCCAAATGTGCAGGCAACAAAAGCTAAAATAAACAAGTGGAACTATATTGAACTAAAAAACGTTTGCACAGCAAAGGAAACAATCGATAAATTGAATAGGCAACCTACAGAATGGGAGAAAATATTCACAAATTATATAGCTGAACTATATAAAGAACTCATAAAACAATAGCAAAAAAAACATCTAATTAAAAAATGAGCAAAGGGTCTGAATAGACATTTTTCCAAAGAAGCCATACCAATGGCTAATAGGTACATGAAAAGGTGCTTAACATGACTAATAATCAAAGAAATGCAAATCTAGTCTATTATCAAAAAGACAAGAGATAACAAGTGCTGGGGAGGATGTGGAGAAAAGGAAACACTTGTGCACTGTTGGTGAAAATGTAAATTGGTGCAGCCATTATGGGAAAAGATATGAGGGTTCCTCAAAAAGTTAAAAATATAACTACCAAATGATCCAGCAATCCCACTTCTGGGTATAAATTGAAAGAAATGAAATCAGCATCTCAAAGTGATATCTGCACACCCATATTTATTGCATCATTATTCACAATAGCCAAGATATAGAAACAACCTGAGTGTCTTTGATGGATGAATGGATAAAGAAAATGTATATATTTATAAATGAATATGAATATAAATATAGAAAATTCGTATTATATTATATATATTATATTATATTACATTATTCAGTCATAAAAAAGAAAGAAATTTTCCCACTTGATACAACTTGGATAAAACTGGGGGTCCTTACAAGACAGGAATAAAGATGCAGACGTAGAGAATGGACTTGAAGTGACAGGGAGGGGGAAGGGTAAGCTGGGACGAAGTGAGAGAGTGGGATGGACATATATACTTACATTACTTATACACTTACTTACTTATATATACTTACATTTGGTAGTATCAAACGTAAAATAGATAGCTAGTGGGAAGCACCCACATAGCACAGGGAGATCAGCTTGGTGCTTTGTGACCACCTAGAGGGGTGGGATAGGGAGGGTGGGAGGGAGATGCAAGAGGCCGGAGATATGGGGATATATGTATATGTATAGCTGATTCACTTTGTTATAAAGCAGAAACTAACACACCATTGTAAAGCAATTATACTCCAATAAAGATGTTAAAAAAAACCAAAGCTGTAGGGCCTTATGCTAAGAGGAATAAGTCAGACAGAGAAAGACAAAAACTATATAGCATCATTTACATGTGTAATCTAAAAAGAAAGAGCCAATTTCATAGAAACAGAATAGAATGATTTTTGCCAGGAACTGGAGGGAGAGGGAAATGGGGAGATGTAAGTCAAAGGACACAAAGTTTCAGGTATAAGAAGAATAAGTTCTGAGGATCCAATGTACAGCATAGTGACAATATTAACTATATTATTATAGTTAATAATAGGAAATGTTCTCACCACACTCAAAAAAAGATTTAACTATGTGAGTGTGTAAGTTGATGGTTGTGTTCATTATCTTGATATTGGTAATCATTCCACAATGTATATGTATATCAAATCATCACATGTACACTTTAAACATATACAATTATATTTGTCAATTATTCCTCAATGAAGTTGAAGAAAATAAAAGGTATTGCCAGTTCCTGTGTACCAGGACTCCATAAGAGAAGAGGGTTGGCTTTCCTTTAGTTTCACACTGTCAGTTTTTAGAAGTGAAGGCCAATGCCCATGGTTCTTTTTAATCACTCCATGATTGTTAAGGTATTTAAGAAAATATTTGCAGGCTGTCTGGGTAATTTTATGCTCCAACAAATGTCCAGGTGCAAGGAAGGCACAGTGGATAAATTATTAAATACCAAAATCACTTTTTTTCCAGATTTTGCTCAAATGTCAAGTTCTCACCATAGCCTCTTCTGACAACTCTAAAATTGCAATCCCCTACTCCCAATCTCCCATACTGTACTACATTTTCTTTTTGCATGACACTTGCCACCTTCTAATTGTTAAATAAGTTACGTATTTATTTTGTCTATCATTTATTGTCTGTCTTCTATAATTACCATTAACTCCCCAAGGGTAGATATCTCTTGTTTGGTTTACTGATACATCTCACATGTTCAGAACAGTGTCTGGCACATAGTAGGCAGTCAATTAATATTGGCTGATTGGAATTGAAATTAGGATGATGGAAGTTTGGACTCTAGAATCATGCCTGTTACCAACTGGCAGTGTGTCATCTCTTGGGAAAGCAATTTGCCTTATCTTTCTCAGTGGGCTTTTTCCAGAATCAAATGTATATTGATGAAAGTGTTTTTGAAAAATCTAAATATATAAAACATAAAAATATTAAAATGCCATACAAACAGTAGACATTGTTGTCAAGTACAGCTGCATATGATGCTTCATTTATTCATATGACTTCTACCTTTTTTGCAAATATCTTAACATTATAATTCATTGGTAGAAATGAAAAATAAATTGATCATGAAATTCTCCTGACTGTCTTTGTTGTTAGGGTAAATCACCAGCTATAATAAGATACCCTGGGTGCAGTTCATGCAGCTGGCAAAGGGCCCAAAAGTAGTCAAGGAATTATTTAGACTTGGGAGAACGTACCTCATAATTACATGATGGATTCAATATCATTATTGTCCTCACTTCCCACCCCTACTGTGTTTACTCATATAATTTTCAGTAAATATTTTATTATCCAAAGAGGAAAAGATTTTAAAAAATACATATTCCTCAAGCAGCAGTGGCAACAGCCTGAATCAGAGAACAGCAGCTGATCAGGCTAGGAAATGATATTCCCAAATGGAGCACAGGAGGCAGTGGTCAGCATAATAACCACCCTTCACCCATATCTGAGCCCTTTTAGCAAACAGGGTCTTGTGTGGTTTTTCAGCTGTTGAGAGCACATCTTCAAAAGAGGTCTTTCAGGTTGCAAGTTGAGTGCCTTGTCATGGATGTGCAAGAAATGTATGATGGGAAAAAAACAAAACATGCAATGGCTTTATGGGTTAGAAGTTAGTGATGAATCCTGGAAGAAAAAAAATACGGGCATTGGTGAATAAATTATAGCAGAGTGAAAATCTCACACAAATCTGTTTTGGGTACATAAGGAAATGGATAGAATGAAGGATACCACAAGATAGTGACTGACTATACCAGCCTGAAACAGACTTAAAAGTTTGAGGAACTTCCTTATGAAGTCAGGCTCTCTGTGTAACATACTTGGAAAGGTTGAGAATTTTTCTAATGTGTAAAAATCCCTGTCAGAGAAAAAATTATTATTGATGAAAGAGACCATTGTAAAATTCATTTCTGAAATAGGCAATCATTGGCTTAAACAATGGGTGAAAATTAAAACATAAATCCTTCAAAACAGACATATAAAAGTAAATATTTCTGCCTTCTTTTTCTCATAAAGAAAGCCAATTGGTATCTTTTATGAACTGAACTGTGCCTCTGCCTTCAAATTCATATGCTGAAGCCCTAAACCTAGTATCTCAGACTCTTGTAAGACTGATGTCCTTACAAGAAGAAAGATTTGGACACACAAGGGAACACCAGGGATGTGCACACACAAAGGAAAGACCATGTGAGGACACAAGGAGAAGGCGGCCGTCTGCAATCCAAGGAGAGAGGCCTCAGGAGAAACCAAACCTGCCAACACCTTGATCTTGAACTTCCAGGCCCCAGAACTATGAGAATATAAATTTCTGCTGTTTCAGCCACCCAGTCTGTGGTATTTTATGTCAGCCCTAGCAATTAATACAGTACCTATACCTTAGAATTTTTCACATTTTATCAAATACATTTAGAATAAATGCCAGAAAAAATTGTTGCCAACTAAGTAAACAATTAGACTGAGCATTGGGAAATAAGCATTGACTTGATGGTAATTATGCATTTCTGGACTGCCTTTGACAAGGTAATTTGGAAGCTAATGGTATTTAGTAAGCCGACTGCCATGACATTTGAAAATTTATCCATATATTAGCATTAAAAAATAATAAGGTGATTCAAAGTAATCACACAAAACATTACTTTCATCATGGCAGCCCCTTCAGTTGTTTTCTAACCAAATCTGAATTGTAAAATGTCTGGAATTCAAGCCTCTCCCCAACCCCCAAAGCCTGATGTTATAATTGGGATTTCCAAAGTGTCTTTCTCAGTGTCTGTGAACATTATAGTTCTCTAAAAAATGTCTATGAGTAGATTCTCACATATGTATTTGATACTACAGTCCTATTTTTCCTGAGAGCATCTCACGGAGACACACTCTAGAAAATGATTTCTCTTATGTCAGAGCTGCACAAACTTGAAGGTCATAGGACGCACCTGGGAATATTTTTAAAATGCAGACTGAGGTCAGGGGTGTAGCCTGAGATTCTGCATTGCCAACAAGCTCCCAGGTAAGGAAAATGCTGTTGGTCCAGTGGCAACACTTTGAGCAGCGAGGTCTTGTACTTTCTGTAATAGGTATCCACATGCCCTGGGGAGTGGTGTCTGTCCAAAGCCAGTGACAGTGACCGACGGTTGATGGTATTCTTCCTGCCTTTGTGTATTGACCTCACCTTGAATGTGGCTATGTACTAGATCCACAGCACATATTTCCCCTTAACTGCTTGAAGACTATCCTGCATTCTTCCTATCTTTTCACTAAGAAATAAAGTAAGAGATCACTAGGCAGAGAAATGGGAAAGACATTCCCAGATGAGCAAATGGCAGGTGTTTAGGCTCAGAGGAAGCAAGTCTGAGATATATCAGTGCACTAAGGAAAGCTGTTAACGGCCGGAAAGTTTTGTGGGTTTTTTTTTTTTTTTTTTTCTTAAGAAATTAATAGAAAGTCAGGTTACAAAGGTAGATTGAGATGGGGTCAATCCAAGGAATTCCAACCCAAATTTAACTCTCAACTAATAAGCATTTACTGAGCATGTGTGCTGTCTGTCCTGTAGTCTCATTTAATAACTGATCTAGAACTTTACCGGTGATTAGGGTGAACTTTAGAATCTGCCTTTCTCTTCTTTGCGCACATCTCTTCTAATGCGTTATTATCTACCTTCCCTCTTCTCTGATACCTGCTTCTGTCCTCCTTCCTCGGAGCCTTAGTTTCAGTACTGCCTTGGTTAAAAAACAAAAAAAATCAGTGAGAATCCTAATTAAATATTTCTATTTGAACAACAGTTAAGCGTCCCCTCCTGGAAGTAGTTTCAGAATATTAAGACATTCTTTAAATAGTGAGAATTTAGGAAACATTAAAGATCACAGGGGAATAATTTGGAGACAAGGCGTTTTCACCAAATTACTTATGGGGAGAGAAACTAGTGAGTATTGAGTAACAGCAATTTCACAGATAATTTCAATAAAGAAACAGAACGTCATTTAGTTCTTCCGTTATCTGGTCACTTTATTCAGATCAAGTAACGTGTGTTACAAATTAACCAATGAGGTATGGGGCACTGAGTGCACATAATTTAAATTTTATGATATACATGTTTATTTTATTTAAAGATTGTAGAGGAGTGTTCTCAAGTAGGGACGATTTTGTGCCCCAGTGGATCTTTGGCAATTTCTGTACCATTTTTGGTTGTCACTACTTGGGGGCAGGGTACTGCTACGGGCATCTGATGAGGACAATCCAAGGATGCTGCTAAACATTCTACAGTGTACAGGACAGCCCCCCAGAGCAAAGAATTATGAACCTAAAATGTCAATCATGAGGAGGTTGAGAAACCTTGTTGTCAAACAGTTATATTTTCTTTATTAAATACTTTGATCTTCATAATCTCTACCCATGTACCAAATTTCATTCAATGCAAGGAGATCAGCTCTTTCGAAATCCTGATCATCCACCATGTTACTCCAGAATGATAAGCAATCACTAGTACAGCTTCAAGTACACCACCATACAGCTGAGAGTGCATTGAATTTCCACAAAATTGTAACTTTCTTTGAACAACCAAGAGTTGACTCCTTTGAAAGCTACTGTGGAAAAATAACTTATTGTTATCTTAATAACTTAAGTAATTGTGCCTAGGAACTGACAAGCAACTAAAATGAAAACCTCACTCAACTTCCTTCTTCTAGGAAAACTTTTGATGAAAATAGTCATTTCATACTGAACTGAAGTTCTCCAAGATAGACTGAAGCAAAAGTAGCTTCAATGTTCTCTTTGTAGATTTATACTTGGACTTTCCAGGGCAAGAAAATCACTTGCACAAAATGTCATTAGTACTTTTGGACCGTGAGAAACTATTCAGAATTCTGAGGCAGCCATTTATTGATGGTATTTGAGCAAAAGCTCTTTCTCCAAAACTCTATTTAAGCAAATGGGACAAAGGATGAATTGTTTTCATCTTGAGAAAGGCAACTGTCACCCTCAAAATTCCAGGGAAAAAAATCTAACAAAGGAAACTCATTGAATGTTAGATTTTTTTCCCCAAAAAAAACCAATCAGAAATAATGGGCAATTATATAACCAGTATTTGTGGAAATACAAGGCACTGAAACCTACAAATATATTGAATACCCATTTGAAAGGTTTCTGGTGATAGGAGGACCATAAGGAGAAATAACATGGGTTAGACAGAGCCTGTGCAGTCAGTGAAAGGGGAAAATGGTCCTCAAGGCAAAATTCAAGGGCAGAGAAACAGTAAGGGTCTAACTTACTTACAAATTAGAACCACACCAGTGGAGCAGTTAGCAGAGGCAACCAGATTCCCTGCCTCCTTGCCTGCCAGACCTTCCTCTTCCCAATTTCCTCCAACAAGAACTCTCCAGTCTTGCTTCTCCTGCTTCCATAAGCTTCTCTTCTTGACTTGGCATCCTGAATCACAGCATCTGCCCTCTTCCTGACTGCATTTCCAGTTTCCTCTGCAAGAAACTGTCCTTAATCCCTGACTGCCCCATTAAATGAGAGTTTGGCTTTCTCAACTCTGGACTTCACCTGGATGATCCACCCTCCACAGTGGGTAGTGGTGGGTCCACCTAAGTCTTTTCCCCCAATGGGTGTGAGGCAAAGATGTTAGAGGTCCTCTGATAGGGACAAACGCCTGCCTGGTGTCACATTTATAAAATGGGCACACGAAAAATATACCAATTTGAATGTAAATTGCCAGTGTATTCTTTTAAAGCTCTGTGTAACAGAAATACTTGAAGGCCCCTACTTGAAAAGACTTGACTTTTTGAGATACTTGATTATGGGGATCCAAACAGCCTTTTAGCTGAGTGTTGCATTGGGATAGGTCAAATCACCATCTATTTTTAGTTTGTAAATCTACTGATCCATAGGAAACTCGGCTGCCCCACTACCTTTAACAACCTCCAAGTCTTCAGGATCCATGTAGAAACTGTCATGACATTTTACAGAAAATGTGCAGCCCTATTCTTCACACAGACAGCCTGAAATGCATTTCTGCTCCTACATTACAGGCATCACCATCAAAGCATCTTGTGTTTTAAAATTAAGTTATAAACCAATCTTTTAGAAAATTTAAAATAAGAACAAAATTTTAAAAGCCGTGTGGGTGAGGGAAGATGGTGGCTCTGACGTCTTGGATCCTTTCACATAAACTTGGTAAGGGAATCATTCACTCGGGATATTTTAGAGATTCAGAAATATATGTGTTTGTGTTTTCAGTCTTCCAAGAAAACATTTAGGAAAGATAAGTCATGGGCTCCTATTGTTTTAGCCTGAAAAATAACAACTTGTCAGTCTAAGTAAGTAACTATATTTTGGTGGCAACTGGCATTATGTGAAAATATTGACTCGATTCCCAGGCACCTTGGATGTGTGAAATTCACACTCTGTGGCAGCTCCAACCATCTAAATAGGAGCAGCTGAGGGCAACAATCTGGTTGGAAGTGGTAGTGGGGAAATTTTTGGAGGTGCATTTCTATGACAGTTTTTACTTAGATTTTATACTAAAGGTCAATTAAAACATAAAATTTTTTTCTAAAGATGCTCATATTGTATTTGACATATGATTGAGAAAATCTTTGTTCTTTAGGTCAAAAAAACGTGTACACAAGTCTAATATACAGACCCCCACACTCACACAAAATAGAGTGGCTGTGAGTAGCAGAGAATGTTTTGGAGACTGTGCTAAAGAATGCCACACTGTCTGCCACCCAGGGCACGGGTGCCATTCACAACAATTGGCTTGACCAGCAGGTACTAGTGAGCTTGCTGAAAAAGAAAAGAACATGGAAGCTCTTAAATCATATAAATAAATGATCTCAGTTAATAATTTAGCTAATATGTAGATTTTTCTCTATGGCAGGATTGACCTCTATTCTCTTTGGTTCTCACATATATAATCACCAAGGTGATTAAGACCCATTTAAGCCTGTCTTTCTGACATTGGGTCAGTCACAGATAAAAGCTACGGGAGTACAATAAATAGTGACAGGATCTATATTTTTGGTCACTTTATGGTCTGGAACAGCTTTGCCACCAACTATACCCCAAGCTTCAGTTCCCTGTTCATGTGAGGCACAAGGGCACCAGGAAACCACTGAAGTGGCCTGTCCTTCTTGTAGTTCCCAAATTCCAGTCAACTACAAAAGCATTCTAGAACAAGACAATTATTTGGGTCTTCTCCTTTCCTAGAATCTGAAGTCAGGCAAGGTCCTTAGAATACAGAATGTCAGTGATGGATGGCACCTAAACAAAGATGTGCCAGATGCAAAATCTGAGGGTCAGAGGATTAAAGCAATTTGTTCATTCACACATCCATAGGGGTAGATCATTATACCATCAACAAAATCCCAGACATCAGGTCCAAAAGACCCACTGTTGTTTTTTAAGGTAAGCGTTCAAAGTACATATACACTGAGCCTCAGGCCAGTCATGGGGCTCTGTGAAGTTGAACTCTCTCCCCTTCTAAAGCTGATGGAGTCAAGGTCATCTGAAAACTTGTTTTTAGTTCAAAAGAGTAATATGCCAACACACCATCCCTGTCAAACTATGGCTTCAGGCTGGCTAGGGAGATTTCTGACATAATAACGCTTACAGCTAACAAAGATTGAAAACATGAGCATCAAAGGGTTTTTTTCCTTGACAATTAAAAATTCTTGCTCTTGAACAAACCCCATCATTTTTAATGGGGCTTAGGTTTTCATTTTTGCATCGAAAGGATGTGACCTTACAGATGTAAGGTTATACTATGCAGCGAAATTTGTGAGTTTGCTGGGCTAAAGTATATATACCTTCAAACGGTTATAGAAAATGCAAACCATGGGGGAAAACAGACATATACATATAGAGATCAGTCACTCCCCATGTTGATGATGAAATAGTAAAACTAATTATTTAGTACAACAAAAGACCAAATATGTCTTGCTTCTCTGCAGAAGCAACACTGAATATAACCTCTAAAGCCTGATCTGGCAGCACCACAAAGACAGCTTAGAACTCAGGTGCCTTGGAATCTTTCTGATACACAACACTACTCTTCCTCAACTTTGGACAGTAGACTAAAATAACATTAAGAGAGTGCTGGCTTATGATTTTATTGTGGTGAAGGTAAACTGGTAAGAAGTGTATAAGGCTAATAAATATAAATGTAGATATAAATCTTAATATATACAGAAAGAGAGGAGAGGAGAGAGAAAGAAAAAAGAGAGGTGAGGGAAGGAGGAAGGAAGGGAGGGAGGGAGCATGCAGGGGCTAGCAGAGAGAACACGGAACCTAAGGCATCTGAAATCTGGCTTCATCACTCACCCATCAGCTATGATTTTGGTCAGGCTACATTTTAGTTTCCTTGGGTCTCAGTTTCTTAATCTGCAAAATTATGATATTGATGATAAAAGAAATTACTTGTTAAGAGGATTAAAAGAGATAAGGTGTGGAAAATACTATAATATCTAGCAGAGAGAACAAGCCAAGTGTTGTTATGTACCTTTCCTCTTCCCCTCAGGTATAGGCAACAAAGTTAATTGCCTTCTCTTTTCTGGAAGCTTCTTCAGAAGTGTACTTAATTCACCTATTGGATGAATTATAGGGGTAGGTCACGGTGGGATACATTTTTATCCAGATGCCAGCAAAGCAAATTTTCATGGAAATTAATAGTCCTTCTTTCATCTAAAAAAGACTTGATTTCATAATATAGCTCTGCACTTTGCATTTTGATTATGTTGGACAGATTGAAATGCAACCTGGAAGTATTTACATTATGTGCACAGTTAACTCAAGCAGTGTAGTAGACTTTTGACATGAAATATTTAGTACTCTTAGAATCCACTATTTGCAACCAACCTCAAAAGTCCATGGCACTTAGTAATTTTAACAGATATGGACCATGCAGGCTGTGCAGATGAAGATTCATGAAGCTAGTGGGTGAGCCCAATAGCAGTACCAAAAAGCAGCTTGGATGATCTACTCCACTAGTGGGGACAGGAATTCTTCTGCAGTAATATGTGCTATTCCCCGGGATGTGTGCAGCAAGTATAGCTCTTCTCTGAAATGTGATTTGAGAGATATGGAACTTAATCCCTGTACAACAGGAACCACAGAAACAGCTAACATTTTCCAGCAATTACTTTGGGATCAGGCACTGTACTAAATACTTAGATGAAGGATCGGACACTAGGCTACATGTACCCCTTGGACAAGAGCTTTGGGGCAGTGAGGCACAGTGGTTGACAGCTTGGTCTCTGGAGTTTGGGACACTTGGGTTTGTGTGTGAATTCTGCCTCTTTATATTTGTGTGACATTGGGCAATAAATTGTGATATTTAACTTCTTGAAATCTCAGTTTTCGTATCTATAAAATGGAGTCAAAAGGAGTGACTACTTCATAAGGTTGCCAAAAGCATTAAAAAAGATAATAAAGAGCTTATAAAGAACCCTAGCCCTATATTCAAATAGTTATTAACAGCCTAGGGTAAATCCTTGAACTTTTCTGAAAGCTTTATTGCATGTTATTGGAAAAATTACAAAATATGGTAGAGTTTAGGAATTAAGGAATTTGGGGAGGAGGGGTATTAGAATATATACTTCTTAAAGGATAGAAAAAAAACTTACAAGTTTAACATGCACTTGACCTGAACAACATAGCTCTTCATAAAATATTATGATTTACAGATTTCTTATGACTCAATTACTTGAGAAATTCCAACAATTCATTTCCAGTTCAAATATGTTAACTGGATTGGGGAGGCAGCATGGAGGAAAAGATGAGAATGTCCAGGTCCATCCATATAGTTTTGGGTTTTTTGTTTCTTGTTTTAATTTTTATTTTATATTGGAGTATAGTTGATTAACAACGTTGTGTTAGTTTCAGGTGTACAGCAAAGTGATTCAGTTATTCATATAAGTGTATCTATTCTTTTTCAGATTCTTTCCCCATTTAGGTTATTACAGAATATTGAGCAGAATTCCCTGTGCTATACAGTAGGTCATTCTTGATTATTGATTTTAAATATAGCAGTGTGTACATGTCAATCCCAGACTCCCAATCTATCTCTCCCCCTACCCTTCCCCCCGGTAACCATAAATTCATTCTCTAAGTCCGTGAGTCTGTTTCTGCTTTGTAAATAAGTTCATTTGTATCATTTTTTAAAGATTCCGCATATAAGCGATATCATATGTTATTTGTCTTTCTCTGTCTGACTTACTTCACTTAGTATGATAATCTCCAGGTCCATCCATGTTGCTGCAAATGGCATTATTTCCTTCTTTTTAATGGCTGAGTAATTTTTGATGCAGCTTTTCTAGATTTTCTTTTTGGTGCATGATTTTTGAATCAAGACCCTGGAACTGACAAAGTTCTATTATATTTATTTCAACCCAAGACATTTGTGTAAGGTTTACAGGATTGCATCTAACAAACAGCTGCAGCTAGAGCCAATCAAGAAACAGTCTCAGAGAGAAGGTTGTGTTTTTTAAGAGTTCCAAGTGATTTCACCACTGGAGCAGGTCAAGACGGAGCCACCCCAGACTTTTCTCTGTCTCTCCTAACATCCAATATGTTGGCCTCAAAATCCAACCACGTCCTCCCATTCCACTGTCTCTATTCTGGTAATAGTACTAATCCCTTGCTGGACCACTGGAACATCCTTTTATCTATTCTCCTGTCTTCTCCTTTTGTCACTCCATGGTATATTTTCCATATAGCTGCAGATTGACTCTTTCAAAATGGAAGTCTGATCATATTGTGCCTTTATTCAAGACCTTCAATCCATTCAAATATCAGAGTAAAATACAAAATCTCTGCACCCAGCCCTCAATTTCATCTCTGGAATGTTTCCTCTCACTCTCGGCTGCAGTCACATTGGTCTGCAGTGTGGTCTCTTTGTTCTTTATCAAACATGCCAAGCACATTGCTGCCATGGGGGTCTCTTCCCTTTCTGGTCCACAATCTGGAACGTTCCTCACTTCCTTCAGGTCACTGCTTAATAGTGGTCTTTTGAGATGAGGCTTTTCCAACCACACATGCCCTCCATCATTCTCTATCTATCTCCCTCTACCTCTACACTGCTTTAATTTGCTCTACAGCACAGAGTCCCACCTTACATATTATACATTTATCTCACTCTTTGTCTTTCCCAACAGAATGTACTCCCCATGAGAGCAGGAAGTGTATCTGTTTGGTTCACAGTTATATTGCCAACAACTGTCAGCACATGGTAACCACCCAGTAAACATTTGTGGCTGAATGAATCTTCTGTGCAAGTGGAGGGACTGATTGAGAAAGCAATTTACTCAAGGCTGAAACTAAGGCACCCTGATGATCGCATTCGTGATTTTGAATATGAGGGTTTGTCCCTTACTTTCAAACCTTGCATTTTCTAACAGACGCAGCTTCCTACCCAGCATGCGGCGCTGCTACCAGAAGTAATCAAGTCAACAGGATGAAGCAGAGAATTGAGATTCCCTTGTGTAGCTCGTCAATGATAATGGCCTCAGTGACATACTTCAGTTTGGCAGAGAGAACCAGCTCCCTCTCTCACATCCTCTGTAACCAATAAGGGCAACTGCACATTTATGAGGCAGATGCAGGGACAAAATGACAGTGAAGTTAGAGGAATTAACTCAGGAGCATCCTGACAGAGTTAGTTCAGTGTTCAGTCTCCACACAGCAAGGCCTTTCTACTCAGGAGAAATGGAAGTTCTCCACTTTAGTTCTTTTCAGATTCACAATTCCTCCTGGGTAGTACATTAGAGAATTAAATAAGCACAATGACTGTTTATTGATCCAAGAGGTACCTGTTTAGGGTCTTGCAGCTGTGTTGGTAATACCCCTGGCTGCACTTGTTACTTCATTCATTCTTTAGGCAGCATCTGTTTATCGAATACTTGCTCTATACTAGGCATTCAGCTATCTGCTGGGGTAGTCAGGAATCAATTAGACATGGTCCTTTTCCTAAAGAAATTGATAATTTAGCAGAAGAAACAGCATACAGATGTAGAGCTGGATGTGTGCAAACCAAAAGTAAATAGGGTTCTCATCACAAGAAAAAAATTTGGCTTTCTGTTTCTTTAATTGTGTATCTATATGAGATGATTGATGTTCACTTAACTTATTGTGATAATCACTTCAGGAAGTATGTATATTAAATCATTATGCTGTGCACCTTAAGCTTATACAGTGCTGTATGTCAAATATATCTGAATAAAACAGGAAGAAAAAAACCAAAAACATTTACACAGTGCTGTATGTAAATTATATCTCAATAAAGTTGGGAAAAAGATATTTTAAAACTTTGAGATAATAAATATTTGTTGTTGTTGTTTTTTGAAGTAAATAGTGTTCCATGAGAGTGAAAACACAAGGAACTGAACCCACTTAGGGATGTAATGTCTTCACTGAAAGCTTAACAATTAGAAATAAGAGGAAGGGGTACAATGGGGAGCCTGTCAGGAAAGGGACAACATAAGCACAGACCCAGGGTGAAAGGGTCATATCGCTTTCAACAAATGGAAGGTGGCCTGAGTGGCCAAAGCTGTGTAGGAAGTGGGAGAGGACAGGAAGATGAGCCTGGAGGCTGAAGAGAGGGCCAGGTCGTGCAGGTCTTGCACACTTCCTTGAAATGTTGGTCTTTAACCTGAGAACAAGAGGAGATCACTGAATGGTCTCAGGCAGGGAAATTGCACAGTCTGATTTGCATTTTCAGAAGTTCACTCTGGCTGCTGTGTGCAGAAGGGATGAAGGAGGACCAGGCAGAGGAGAATGTCCTGTTGGGAGGGCATTGCATTTCCCCAGACGACAGAGTATGCATCTTGCACTGGGGCTTTTATGGTAGAGATGGGGGAGTAGAAAGAAGAGCAGGCAGATTGACTGAGAGCAAAGCAATGGAAGAAATATTCCAATCTGGAGGTTCTGAAAACAGCTGTATTGATTTTGCATCTCATTTTCCAGATTCGCTTTTACTACTTTGCTGCAATGCATATTTTGCCCCCACTTTACATCCACTCCACCCCTACTGAGACCACATTACTTTGGTACTGAGTTGCCATAATTTGCCTTGCATTTCTCCAGAAGGCTTGGGAATGAGGTACAGCAGGTGTGCTCTGATCAGCTCTGCACACCCTCAGAGTCGGCCCCAACCTGAAGCCCTGAGCTCACCCTCAGAGGAGATGAGTTAGCTGGATTCTGGAGATGAGGAAAAATGACTAAAATTTTTAAAAATTTAGTTCTATTGGTGCTATTTCCTATAGTGGCTGATACTATAGTTCACAAAGTATCACTGTTGACCTCTTAAATTCTCTAAATCAACAAACTCTGGTGCAAATTTACCTAGTCTATATTAAATGTTACAAACACTGTGGAGAAAAAACCTTAAAATTTCAATTGTTAAGGCAATTATGAAACTTCAAATTATTTTTTTCCTATTCATGTTTTGCAAATATTTTATTTTCACTTAAACTATCTTGGTTGAAGATTTTCTAAAAACTATAACATTATACAATAGGTTTGATACCTTTCATCGCATTAATCTCTGAATAGCAAATACCAAACTGGTAGAAAATGGCACACAAATATAAGAAAAAAAAACATAAAAATAGGTGGAACACTGAATATAAAATAATGAAACTCTATAGTCAAAGGACTAAAACTGCCATCATTAATTTATAGATTGATAATTCATGTATTCATGCACTCTTCATTCAAAATTATCTGATATATAATTCCTATATGATTTACATTAATGGCAATTAAGAGATCCATTAGAGGTTCCCAAACGGGGATCAAATGTGTTCTGGAAGGATTGTGAGGTTGTGTTTGGTGGAAGCAGACCCTTGAAGTGAAGGAATTGTAGGAAGTGGGCAAGGCACAGAGATTTCAATTTAGTCAGAACTGTTTGTATTGATTATATATTTATTTGAGGTATGGTATTCCATTGAATAAAGAAATCTCTGACTAACAATATTAACAACAACCAAAAACACCCCACAGATTTATCTAAACCAGCTCTCTTGGGGATTTCCACTTCCAGCCATGAAGGAGAAGCCAGTAAGAGACCCACTTTCCTGCTGAGAACAACTAGAAATTCAGAATAAAAATAATTTCCTTGAAAGTATGGGACAGTGTCCAAAGGAGTTAAAACTTAGACTAGATCAAAAAGAGATGCTTGTTGAGGGGGACCCAATTTTCTCCATTTCACTTTTCCTCCCAGGGATTTGCTAATACTTAGTATGGAAAGAGAAACTGAGATGCCAGGTAGAAGGTAGCTGCTGAGAGGAAGATAATTCTTTAGAGTTTTCAGCAATCTCATAGGGCCAGGGAGGCAAAAACTGGAGTCCAGGACAGCCAAGGGAGCAAAGGCTAGGAGCTAAAGTCCCATAGAGAAGGAAGATTCAAAGACTGGCCCTTTACTGCAAGTTTTCTTCCACAGTTTTTGTCTATTGTTACAATAGCAACAGTCAAGAAGCACATTGAAGGCATACAAAAAGCAAATCATGATGATGGGAAAACAAAAACTGGAGTAAATGCTTCACAGATGAGGCGGGATACTAAATAATACGTCTGATTCTCTGTTGGCATCTGGGAAGACAATTCCATAGGACTAGGGAAAATGAAAGGTAGACTAGACCTCAGAAAGACTATATACTATCCTCAATTCACTTCACTTGACTGAATTGAGATGGTTTGCCTCTCTGCTGCCCTTCAGATGACAGGATGAATTCTCCCTAGATAGAGAAAACATTATCTAGACTGCTATGGTCCGAATGTTTGTATCCCCCCAGTATTCATACATTGAAATCCTAATGCCTGGTGGGATGGTATTAGGAGGTGAGGTCGTGGGAGCTTCATAGGTCATGAAAGTGGAATCTTTATGAATGAGATTACTGTTCTTATTTTTTAACTTTTTATTTTATATTGGAGTATAGCCGATTAACAATGTTGTGATAGCTTCAAGTGCACAGCAAAACAACCCTGACATACATACGTACGTATCCACTCTCCCCCAAACTCCCCTCCCACCCAGGCTGCTACATAACATTGAGCAGAGGTCCCTGTGTTATACAGTAGGTCCTTGTTGGTTATCCATTTTAAATATAGCAGTGTGTACATGTCAATCCCAAACTCCCTAACTATCCCTTCCCCCTACCCTTCCCCACTGGTAACCAACATAAGTTGGTTCTCTAAGTCTGTGAGTCTGTTTCTCTTTTGTAAATAAGTTCATTTGTATCATTTCTTTTTAGATTCTGCATATAAGCAATATCATACAATATTTCTCTTTCTCTGTCTGACTTACTTCACTCAGTATGACAATCTCCAGGTTCATCCATGTTGCTGCAAATGGCATTATTTCACTCTTTTTAATGGCTGAGTAATATTCCATTATATATATATGTACCACATCTTCTTTATCCATTCATCTGTCAATGGACATTTAGGTTGCTTCCATGTCTTGGCTACTGTAAACAGTGTTGCAATGAACATTAGGGTACATGTATCCTTTCAGACCATGTTTTTCTCCAGATAGTGTATAAAAGGGACCCCACAGAGCTCCCTCTCCCCTTCCGCCATGTGAGAGCACAGTGAGAAGTTGCCAGCTATGAACCAGGAAGAGGACCTTCACCAAAACACATCTATTCTGGGGCCTTGATCTTGGACTTCCCGGCCTCTAGAACTGTGAGAAATATATTTCTGGTTTTACAGGCCATCGAGTTTGTGGTACTTTGTTACAGCAGCCTGAATAGATGAAGACACAGACCCTCTATATCTTTTCATAAGCATGTTTACCATTCAATCAAAAATTACCCAGTGTACTAAAAATAAATAATAATCAAGATAAAATCAAATAATAAAAACAGTCACCATAATAAAGTCTCCGTTTTGAAAGCCTCATAAGGCTCCATAATTGCTTATTTAAACAAGTACAAATTCAATTAAATGAAACATGACACTTTCCAGTCATCAGGTAAACATCAGAGGTGAATTATAATTAAGAGTCTTAACTCCATTTTGAATATTTGACTGCTGACAGTGTTTAAGTCTCACTCTTCTCCCTTTCCCTCTTGCTCCACAACTGGGCAAACTGATAGGAAAACCCACCTTTTTTTTTGATGCCAGTAGGGAAATTTGAAGAAACATTCAAGATCCAGCCCCTCCATGGAAATATTGGCTCCAGCCCCACAGCCTGATAAAGACCAAAAGCACTTGTTCTTCTCTTCGCTGAAGCCACTGTGGACTGGCTTGGGCACCTGTTCTGCTCTCCCTAGAAAGTCCCATTATGTGAGTAATAGAGCTGTTCATACCCTCTTGGTGGCTGCTGTTGCATCATCAGTCTTGAAATCCAAGCTGATTTCGGGGGGCAGGGAAAGTTGCCTTCTGTGGGGCAACCACAAAACGGAAACAAAATTGATCCAAATATTGGAGTTCTTTGACTTGGATTTTAAAAATAACTCTGATTAATATATTTTGTAAAGAAGATGACCTGATAATGAATTATACCACAGAACTGGAATCACTTTTTAAAAAAATGAATCAACTAGAAATTCTTAAATAAAAATTGAACTCAGTAGATCAGTTTTAAGCATATTGGACACAGATGAGTGAGCTTAAAATTAGGTCAGTAGAAAATAACCAGACGTAAGTATAGCTTAGGAAAAAACTTATAGTCTTAAATGCACATATTATTAAAATAAGAAGGGCTAAAAATCAATGGTATGATTATCCATTTCAAAAAGTTAGAGAAAGAACAGTAAGTTATACCAGAAGAAAGCAGAAAAAAGAAATACAAAAATTGGAGCATAAATAAAATTTAAAGAAAAACAAAATCTACAAAGCTGAAAGCCGTGTTTTAGAAAAGATTATTAAATTGATCAAACTCTTATAAAACTAATCAATTAAAAAAAAGAGAAGACACCAATTAGCCATATGAGGAATGAAAGAAAGAAAGAAAGAGTAGTGCAAATTCTCACACATTAAAAAAAATTAGAAGACATGGGCAATCTTATGCAGAAAACTTACAAAATTAAATCAAAATAAATTCCTAGAATACAACTTACCAAAGCTGACCCAAAAAGAAATAGAAAACTTAAATAGGCTTAGGTTTTAAAAAAATTAACCTGTACTTTTAAAAATCTCCCTCAAATAAATACCCAGGCTCAGACTGCTATACCAGTGAATTCCTCCAAATATTTAAAAAATATATAATGCCAGTCTTACACATTCATTCACTTCCAGAAAACAGAAAGATGGAATAATTTCTTACTCATTTTTTGAGGGAAAGCATAATTTTGATACCTCTGAAGGAGAATAAAGGAGACAAAAATCATACAACTGTCTCAAAATGTGCAGAAATTTTGTTTGATATAATTTTATACATATTCATGATTTTTAAAAATCTTAGTGAAGGAATAACAGAAGACAACTAAATTAATCTACTAAAAGTATCTGCAAGAAATCTAGAACAATCAATATAATTAGTGGTAAAATATTTAAATTTTATTACTGTGATCTAAAAGTAACAGAAGTATCTATTACCACAATATCGATCTGAACGTCTGGCTAGTGCAATAATGCAAGGAATAAACAAGATACAAGGACTGGAAAAAAAGAAATACAACTGTCCTAATTTTCAGACAACATGATTGTGTATACAGAAAATCCTAAAGGCTACAGTCAAAATTTGGCATTAGTAAGTGAATTTATCAAGTTAATGGATATGAAAATCAACATATCAACCAAATTTTTCGTATTATAGACACAGAAACTAAGGCCCAGAAAAGTGCCCAAGTCCATACAGAAACTTTCAAAATGGAAAAATGGTGACTCTCAGCCCAGTACTCAAGTTTTCTTACATGTATGCATCAGCAATGAAGCACTTCTTTGAAGTACATAAGCTACAGAAATGTTTTCAATTCCTGTTCACCTCTAATCAAACAGAGGCCAGTGCATACCCTAGCCATGGCACCTCCTGGGCATCAAGAAATTCTAAAATGCTGCTGCAGTGACCACACAGGGGGAAGGAAAGGAACAACTAAGAGAAGCAAATCAGCAGTGGTCTGAAATGTGGAGTCTGAATGACATGAAGCTGCTGCTTCTGGCACAAGTTGTGGATCAAGGATCACCCAGAGTGGCTGGATTCCCCTTCAGTGAAACCTACAGATGGGATGAGGGGAAATGGTGGGTGTGTCCAGGGTCTATCACAGGAGAAGGGAGAAAGAGTAGACGAGTGGGCTACTTGGTCCTGACCTCACATTTACACAGGGCATCAAGTTTAAACTTCAAACATCATCTACAAATGAGGTTACACACAGAATTACAGAAAGACACTGCCAGGACTGAAAGTAGAAGATGTTTATCATATAATTTTGAAGTCATGTCCTTTTCTTCATCCTTAATGCCTATGACACTATGAATTAACATTCCCTATAAATTCTGCAGTTATCATGTAAATACTGTGATTATATATATGGGATGATGTATCTGTAGGTTAATATTATTATTTATTACATATAAATATTTTAAACTTTTGTAGCACTCATTCAGCATTCTTTCTTTCCTCCTCTTCCTCTCTGTATCCTTCTACCCCTTTTTCTTCTTTTTTACCTGCTCTTTCTCAAAATAACAGAAGGGGCCAGAACTTCCAAGGCAACCTTGGAAAGACTCTGGATTCTTCAATGGCCAATTTGGAGCTTGGAATTTGTGTGTGGAATGTGAAGACTAATGGGGTGCTTGCCCCATCCGTGGGGACAGAGCCAGAAAGACTGTCTTGATATTACTTATAATAATGACCCTATCTTTAGCTCTAGTCTGGTGTCACCTCAAGACACTGGAGCTATGGTAGGAAGTTCAAGGGTTTTATTTTAGTAGTTTCAGCTTTTGCATGTGCAGCTTGCCGACTGCTATCATGGGTGATAGCTCAGCCTGTGTCCTAGAGGAGCAGGGGCCTCCTCTAGGCTTGATGTAGGACTTCCTGCAGGCTGAGTGTTCAGCCCCAGAAGCTACAGCCGTGCTGGATTAACCAAAGAGTGAACCAAGCACATGCTTAGGGCACGATTAAATTGGAGCACAACCCCATCACTCACTGCAAGAAAAATGGAGAGCATTTCATATTTGATGAACTTATTCAGAATTTAATTTTGCCATCCAAAGAAAACAAAAAGTAACTTATTTAATTTTTAGCTGCATTTAAGTTGTCTGCAGTTTTTGGTAATTTTATTTTATTTTTGAGTTACAGTGGGGCTATACCAGAGTTTTTGTTGCTGTTTTTGCTGTTGTTTCTAAGTACTCAGACCCTGAAAAAGTTTTAACCTGGCTCTGATAACCATTCCCTAAATTTGCCAGGACGCTTGCCCTCCTTGACTCTTTTTCTCTATCAACACACATTTCCTGTTCAACATCTCTCTTTTCTATGTAGTCCCACATCACTCAATCGAACCTTTGCCAAGTTGTTGGTTTTCAACTCCTAGATTTAGGCAGTCTGGTTATCATTTCACTTTTATTTTGTTTCCCTTGAACAACATTTTTCTCAAAATCACACAGCACAATTTTGCATTTATAAAGCAACTCCCACAGATGTCTCTAACACAGAGAATATACTTAGGACCTGAACTTACACTCCTACTACTGCCCCAACATCCTTCACCAGGAGTTCAGACATCTCTTATAGGGAGGGGGGATTGATTTTTACATGTTCATAATGTGGCCAGCTAATCCAGGCTTAAGTGGGTGGAGTGGAGATGGGAACGAAAAGGGAACAGTGTTTAAATCCCCTTTTGGCAATTTTAATTCTATTCCCTCTAATCAAACCTGGTCTTCAGCACTTTGGAGGGTCCTTTCTATTGCTCCTGTTTCAGCCTCTGCTTATTGTTCAGGAAAATTAGCAGACATGTTTCAGAACACGTTTAGAATTTTCTACTAGAGGAGAGATTACTGAAAACCTGTTTCCTTTGCAAGAGATGGAGTCAACAGAAGATAAAAGAAAGATCCAGGAAAACCATAGAAGGACGGCCTGTTGAAATTCCAAGAGACATATGTAGAGATTAAACCTACTGATAAATTCTAGTCTTGGGCCTCTCTTGACTTACCTCCACCAGCTTGTTGGCATGCTCGCGGAAAACCTGGGCGTATTCCTTCACTTCCTTCTCATTCCCACTTTTTGCAGCCTCAATGAGAACTAGCAAAGGGACGTTGGTTTCCAAGAAAGAATCAGATATGTGATCCATCACTGCTTTCCGAAGCTACAGTGAAAACAAAAACAGAAACACACACAATTAAGGAACAGAGGAATTGTCTATTTGAGTGTATTACTCGTTTAGCCATATGAATTATATCACTGCCTGGAAATAGTTTTTCTAAAGTCCCAGTTCTCATTGTCCACAGGCATAATGTTCCAACACTCTTTTTAATCTTGCTGGTCCTTATTACATCAAAGGAAGGCAAAGAGATATGACTGATGAATGATTCTGAATTAACTGTATTGCAGGTCAACTTGAAAGTTGACCTACGCATGGCCTGTAGCTCAATACATTATAGGCTCTCCTTATCAAAGTTCTGCTCTCATCCTTCATTGGCCAAATGTCTCCCTTCAGGTTTTGAATCTTGATTCATCTCAAAAACTTGGGCTCTTTAGAAAAAGGAGAAATCTAGGCACCATTCAACAGGTGGGGAGAACTTTAGGTGAACTGGTCCTTGAAGCCACCCTAAAACCTTACCACTCTGCAGTCTCCTACCCTTTATAGATCCATTGTTTGTATTTAATGGAAGTGGAAACATGAAACATCTAATGATATCAAAAATGTGTCTGCCCAGGTGCCATGATGATATAGTTGCTGTGCTCCAGAAAGAAGTACTGACAATTATTCTTCAGGGTAAGTTAGAATAAACATACCCACATTTCTAACAGTGCATAATTACACATCATTCCCACATTGTTAAAATGGAAAGCAGGGCAGCTGTGTGAAAATGAAATGAAACTGTACTGAACAATTACCTTAGTGCTGCTTTGTTCATAACTGTCAGAATGTATACAGGGAGAAAACACCCCAAATACAAATAAATAAGAGAGAAGATGGTAAACAATGTGTATATTTTCCAAACAAATATTCCTATTCAGGAATATTCAGGCAAATCTTTTGATAAGGTGATACACATACACATTTATCATTGGTCAGAGGAGAATTTTGCACAAATCTCGGTTCCTTTTTTCACTAATTACCATGTGTGTATGTGTAGCTTAGTTTTGGTTTAACTCTGGATTGAGTTGGACATTTCACCATATAAAATATAACAAAGTCTATGGAAAATTAACATTAATTAGTTACTCATTTAGCAAAGTGTGTTAAATTTCTGCTTGGGAATAATGTTTTTATTGGCAAGCTCATATATTCTGGGTATATATGATGTGCCAGACATATATATATATATGGTTATATATATAAGGTTAACCAAGATCTTTACATATTACATTACTTAATCCTCACAACAATACTATGAGATAGGGACTAGTCTTATGCCAGTTTTTCAAATGAAGAAAATGGGACTTGGAAAAGTTAAATAACTTGCCTGCCATCATAAGGTGGCAAGTAGCAGAAGCCACTATGAAAAACTCTGAAGGGGACAGTGCAGTGGACACTTGAAACTGACCTGGCTTGGCTCTCTTGCAGGACAGAGACCCTCATGAAGGAGAAACTACTGGGAGTGAAATCAAAATTGAACTGGATGGGGAAAATAGAGATAAAAGAAAGGGAAAGTCCAGTTAAAGTGGGGGCAATTGTCAGAGCCAGGCTATCTCACCAGTCAAACCACTGTGTTTTGTTTTTTTTTTTTAAATCTTAAAATTTTTATTTTGGTAAAATATATATGGCATAAAGTTTTCCATTTTAGCCATTTTTAAGTGTACAATTCAGTGTCATTAATTAGCTGCACATTAGCTTTCGTGTGACTTTTACAAATGTAATTTTAAATTAATTAAGTTAATATGGATTGGTTATGTTCCTGGTCGTATGAACACATGTAAGAACATTTAAAATTATGTTGTGCAACAAACACGACCATATAGTTCCAAAATATTTCCATCACCCCAAATAGAAATTGTATAAACATTAAGCAAAAATTCCCCATGCTTCCTTCCTCCCAGCCCCTGATAAATATACTCTCTGTCTCTATGAATTTGCCTATTCTAGATCATTCATATAAGTGAAATCATACAGTATTTGTCATTTTGTGTCTAAGCCACTGTTCTTTTAAATGTTACACAAAAGTAACAGGAGTGAGAGTTCTGTGAAGCTAGAAGAGCTATTTGCTCTTCTAGCCTCTGTCTAAACCTTCGGGAAGATTGACTTCACATAAAAATGAGCAATTTGAAATTATCAAGGTCAAAACTCACATAAAATTATTATAAGAAAAATATATTATCTCTACACAAACTGAAAGCATGCCAGAAAAATATGCCTGTAAAACAAATTAAAACTGTAATCTACTATTTCAAACATATTAAAATACACTAAAAAAAAAAAATACACTAAAAATTGATGCAAAATATGAAAGAACATAAATTAGAAAAAGAAGAAATCATAGGATGAGGTCATGAAACTCAGAAAATAATTCTAAATAAAAGAAATATCATTTGAAGGCTAAACAAGAATGAATAAACACAATAGCAAATGCCTCAAGAGAAATAAAAAGAGAAAAGAAGGAAAAATTTTTACCCAAAATAAATTTTTTAAAAAGAGATTTAAAAAATTTGAGAAAAGGTGACAAATATTGAAGATAGGCAAAGAAAATTCAATTTATGGCTACTAGAGGTCCCTAAAGAAGAAAATCAAAGCAAGAAAACAGAAAGAATACTAAGTACTCTAATTCATGAAAGTTTTCCTCAATATATATATATATATATATATATATATAATTTTCAATTAAAGTGTTATTATATAAATATAATCACTTACATATTTATTTTATATAATTATTAAAAAATATATAAATTATATTCTATATACATTCAATGCAGAAATATATATTCTATATAGAAAATATATATTATATATATATAAACTATTTTCTGAAAAAGCATATCATGTACTTGAAAAGAGTGACCTACACTATCAACCAAGAAAACTGGATTCTAAAGAAAAAAGGGGCAAATCCTTATGTACTTAGGCAAATAGAGCATGTGACTTATAAAGGAAAGAAAATCAGATGATCACCAGACTTTTTAACAGCAAAGCTTTTACCAGAAGAAAATGAAATACTATATTTAATATACTCAAGGGAAGAAAATGTGAGCTAAGAATTTTATAACCAGCAAAACTGACTTTCAAGGATATAAGCCACAGACCAAATTTGATCAACATGCAAGAACTCAGAAAATATTGTTCCTATGAGACTTAGGGAATCTGTTAGAGAACGAACTTTACCCAGCAAAATAATTAGAAAAACATCAACATAATATCTACAAAAACATAACATAAGTACTGGCAGTGAGCATTCAATATATACATGTTTATAGAACTAAGAATATAGGATAGTCAAATGGGAGAGAGTATAATATAAAATGGATGTATGCTCTGGCAATGAAGAGGTAAAAATGAAAAGAGAAAGGGAATAGGATCTTTTTGTGAAAAGATTTTAACTATCTTATGTAATTTTAATTATAATGGTAGTATGAAGATTGCTATTCTAACACTATTGTGTTTCAAGGTAAAATAAAGCAAACAGTTATGAAAGTTTATTTCACATCTCCTGTGTTCTTGCTAACCAGAGTGTTGGTGTGGAAGAAAGATGATGTAATATAGAAGAGGTTAAGGAAAAACCCTATAATCCTAGATCTGAAGTAGAAATATCAGTACGAACACATGAGATTTTAAAGTGAAAACATACACACACACACACACACACACACACGTACAATTTTCAAGTTCTGTCCAATGAAAAGGTCTAAGAATAATGGCCAGCCCAGTAGCAATGAACATCTTGAAATACAATTTTCCCCTAAAACAAACTAGGACTTCTTAGGGAAATGGTTGATTCTAATTCCTTTGAGGCTAGAAATATACAAATAGCCTGAAATATCTTATTATACCAGACAGCAAAAAGAGATCAAAGACTACCAGGGTCATGTAAAAATAACTCAGGAGGCTCCCACTTGGCCAAAGACTAGACAATTTAAACATCACAAAGAATAAAAATTCCAGTGGCTTGAAACCCATCAAATATGTTTAAATCAGTTTATAATGACTAAAAAGTAATAATAATTAATTGGTCACCTTCAGAGGATGACAAAGAACCAATTCATTTACCTTGGAAGAATCAAAAATACATCTTGCCTTTCCTACATGAACTGAGATTCTTTGTAACGAGGAAAATGTCTGTCTATAAATTTAGTCCACTTAATAAATGAAGACAAAATGATAGAATATCACCATTTTGCAACCTTTAATGAATTAAGACATCAGACAATGAACAATAGTGGTTGAAAACATCACAAAAAAGGTACAACAATTTAAGAATTGTGAATCACTATATTGTACACCTGTAACTTATATAATATTGTATATCAACTATACTTCAATTTAAAAAAAGAGAGAGAGAACCAGACATTATGTGCCTTCTGATGAAACAGCACAATCCCAAGTATGGTGATGCCAAAGGGATCAAACCTGAACATGGTAGAAGCTCTGGATCCCCTTGGTGATTTACACAAAATATAGAAGACAGAATAACATATGGGACTGCATCACACATATCTATTCAGCTAAATGCAAACTCTGGAAAACTTACAGTACAAACCATCCGGGTTCCCCAACAGATAGATTATAAGCAAAAGAAAGGGATGGAAGGGATTGCAACAGATTAAGAGACTAAAAAATAAATCCCAAAACATGGGCAAACGTAAACTATATCATCTGAGGATGCATATCAGAGTGATAAAACCACAAAGGAATACAAGGAAGTGAGCATTCTCAAAGTCAGGATAATGTTGCTTTTTGAGGGAGGCAGGAAATATACAAAGGAGTTTCTATGGAGGCTGGCAAAGTCTATTTCTTGACCTGGGTAGTGGTTACAAGAGTGTTTGCATAATGATAATGCTTATTGTGTGTGGATTTCTATATCTATGCTTTATTTTATAATTTAAAATTTCAAAAAAAAAGAAACATTTCTCATGCACACTTTTCCAATTTTATCTAGATGGAATACAGACATGACCCCAAGGTGACCTGGGAAGCCATGAATTGAAGATGGTGTACAACCCCTGTTCCCCCCAATCAACCTACACCTGAATGAATGGAGGAGAGCTTCCCAGTGTTCTGTCACTGGCCCAGTATTGTTACATGATTAAGAATGCAATTCTATTTTGTAGGAGTTGTTGCACATTTTGAAGTTTATTAGTTATAGTAGTTGGTTTTTTCTAACTTAACTAGAACACGTTGAAACAGATCTCTTTTTTTTTCCTGCCAATTCTGTCTTCTTTCAGGCTGCCTTTCCTTCCCTTGATTCTTCCTAGTTAAAAGGTGGGCCCCAGGCCAGTATCATTGCCATTTCCTGGGAGTTTGTTACAAAAGCAAGCCTCAGGTCCATCCCAGACCTCCATTTCAATCAGAATCTGCATTTTAATAAAAAGCCTAGGTGATTCCTATGCACAATAAAGTTTGAAGAGCACTGCCCTAGAAGACCTATTGTATCAGTTAAGTTCTTAGTTGCAAACATTAGAAACTGATTTTGGAAGGTTTAAGCAGAAAAGCTCTCCTGTTAGTTGAAAGAAAGAACAGAATTCAAAAAGGTTAGGACAGGGTTTCCCTGGTGGCGCCAGTGGTTAAGAATCCACCTGCCAGTGCAGGGGACACAGGTTCGAGTCCTGGTCCAGAAAGATCTCACATGTCGTGGAGCAACTAAATCCATGCACCACAACTACTGAGCCTGCACTCTAGAGCCTGTGAGCCACAACTACTGAGCCCATGCGCCACAACTACTGAATTCCACGTGCCTAGAGCCTGTGCGCCACAACAAGAGAAGCCACCACAATGAGAAGTCTGCACACCACAACGAAGAGTAGACCCTGCTTGCCGCAACTAGAGAAAGCCCGCACGCAGCAACAAAGACCCAACACAGCCAAAAATAAAATTAAAAAATAAATAAATTTATTAAAAAAACCTGTTAGGACACTGTGTCTTTATGTCATTAGCTTCTGATGCAAAGTCTTAGGCAAATGAACCTGATTTTTATCTGAGTGAAATACAGACCCAAACTCTGGGTCATGTGTAAACATCTAGTTGCAAGGGTGAAGGAGGAAGGTGTTGGGAG
The DNA here is from genome assembly GCF_965194805.1 of Balaenoptera borealis. NCBI lineage: Eukaryota > Metazoa > Chordata > Mammalia > Artiodactyla > Balaenopteridae > Balaenoptera > Balaenoptera borealis. The sequence continues at coordinate 19,475,720 of NC_138871.1, forward strand.
GAAAGCATTTTGTAAAAACAAATGTTCTGGCCATTTTAGCTTCTTATATACCAAAATTCATATAATGAGGAATTCCCCAGACATAGGAAGGGAATTCAGATGCTGACTCAAAACCAAAAAATGGCCAATAAAGAATAGATCTGGTATAACAATAATTCAGGTACTCAAGCATGGGTGGAAGGTGGAAAAAATAAATACATTTATAGGAAATAATTAAAGGTGAAGGGTTGTCTGTAAGGAACAATATCAGAAACTATGGTCTGGGATAGGAATGGCAAGTATACTACCACATTTCCTTTCTATGCCTACACCAGACATGACTAATCAATCACAGTGTTCTTTTATTCTGAGCTCAAATACCATTTCATAATCTTTCTTAGGACAGTGTTCCAGATACCTAATGCCAATAAATCCTATTTCTTCTGCAGAAGGAAAGCTTTCTTTCTTTGCTGAATCTTACCTGCAATTTAAGTGTTTTTGCATGGCAACCTTTAGGTGGAATTGTCTCCAAGCATGACAATCCAGTGCCATCTTGATTTTCAGAAATAAGAGTTAACACCCAAATCTAGGCTGGGCTCATGATATTTAACAAATGGCTGATTGTTTTAACATGTCTTCTCATTTAGACAGATGTTTAGAAAAATCTTGTTAAGAATAATAGTATTCACTTCACTACAATGATGTAAGATAACACCAATCAAGGTCAAATTCACGGTAGAGGGTGATTTTAGATGGGCTCAAAACTTTGAACCTTAAATCTTTCCATGGATACAGCTGCTCTGGGCTCTTCACAATCACTGACATATTTTACCATATTTCCTTAAGCTTTGGGGTGTAATTGTTATTAAAAATGAAAAATCAAAACAACAAAGTGTCTGGGCCAGGAGCCATCTAGCCTAGGGGCTTGACAAGAATTAAGCCTCATTAAGTCAGGCAAATTTTAGTCAGCCTGAAGGTCAATTAAGGTAATCAGTCAGTGCAGTAATCCACCCAAAACCACTTTAAGAAGCTAAGGTGCTGCCAATGCACACAGTCCACTGGTAATGACAGCACTGCTCACAGTTTGGGATGGGAGTGGGGGCAGATGTGGGAGGAGCAGAGGCATACCTATGAAGCTTGTGCAAGAGCATTTAGAGAATAATCACTTTTTTTTCCCTTTATTTTGTTTTCTTTATGAGAAACACATAAAATCCTTTGGTCATTCTATTCATTATCCTGATGGCACTATCTTCTGTGAAGCAAAATCATTTTAATTGGGATACTAGCTTCTTTCCTTAATGAAACCAATTACTTCTTTAAAAAAAAGAAAAAAGAAGAAGAACAGTTTATCAGGCTTCATGCTTTTCTCCATATACCCCTCTCCCCAGTTTAGGCCCTACTGGATCAATTCAAAGCACAACTGTCATCATTAGAAACACCAATGTGCATGGCCCTAAATAACAAACACATGATTGTTTAGTTTAGTCAGATAAACAGTCCATGCCCTCTAGATTTCTCCTCTAGGAGTGCTGATGTAGTCAAGATAACAGTTGATACATACCTTGCTGATGGAGTAAAAAGCACTGAGTAGATAACTGTAGTAGATTTGTTATATGAATAGCCCCATTCTTCACCCTCCTCGTACCCAAGCCCATTGCCATGTAACTCTGTATTTTCTGCCTTCTCTTGTTCTGGGCTGGGCCATGTGGCATGCTTAGGGTCAATGGATGTTGACCATCATGATGCATGCAGGGGTGACTTTGCTTGGTCTAGTGGACTTGCTTGGTTTAGTTCTCCGCCATTCTCTTGAGCAGGACATGCCTAGGCTAGACTGCTTGTCCCAGGAGGAGAGAGACAAACATGTGGAATAGAACTAAGTCACCTCAGTCATTCCCATCAAGACCATCTTAGGTCAGTGAAGAGCACCTGAGCCCATACACATGAGAAGGCTTGACTAAGGTGACCACCCTAGACTACTGAGCAACAAATGCTACTTCTGCATGTCATTGAGATATTATACTGCACTATTGTGACAACAGATGACTGATAACATACATATTAAACTAGAATAAGTTTTTGTGGTCACTGAACCATTTTTGGGGGGAGACACCATCAAAATAAATTTCTGATCAGTCAGTTGACTAGTTGGTGTCATTCTAACTCAGTTCTTTGGCCAAAAGCACTGGATTAACAGTAGTCTGCTCTACATGTAAAATTATAAGCTCTGGGCTATGCTTAAAAACATCACAGTTGCAATTTCTTATTTTTATAGATTTAACAAATTATTTAGTTTGAAACTGTACTGAAAAGACAAGTCATGGGGACTAAGACAGGGAAGGGTTGGTCAGGGATCATCCTGAAGAATAGCAGCAGGTACTTGGCTTCTTCTGCTGGCTCCAATTTCTGTCCCAGTATGCACAGGACCGTACCAAAGTCCCCTTCTTACTCCACAGTAGGCAAGGACAATTGCTTTCATAGGAAGAGAGAATGAAATATTGCCTTAGGATCCCAGGCGGTGCTGGGTCATCATGGATCTCGAGATGGCCTCAATCCAGCATGTACAGCAGCTTTCCTTAGTGCTGGTAAAAATGTTAGCAGAACATGGAGCCCATAATCGCTGGAGGCAATACAAGGAAGCAAAAGAGAGATTGGTGGAATGGAGGGTGCACACAGAAGGCAGAAGCAGATTGCAGCAGTGGGTCATGGAGAAAAGGTGGCAAAAAGGGGAGGAGGAAAGGATTGGGGAAAATTATTATGTCATATTAGCAGACTTTAATGCTTATTTGGTGTCAGACACTGTTCTAAATGCTTGGAATAACTCATTTATTTCTCTGAAAAGACCTGGGTACTATTTTCTCCATTTTATAGGTGAGGAAATTGAGGCAATTGAATGTTACTTGTCCACATTCACATGGCTGATAAGTGGCAGTGGCAGGATTTGAAGCCAGGCTGGCCCCAGAGTTCATGCTCTGAACTACTAGTATATGCAACCTCTCCTTTGTCTAAATTTTTCCAGCTTTGCATACATTATTGACTGAAAGCAAAGGTATATAGATACTGATGGTGCATAAAATTCCAGGAACATAGGTGATCCAGCTTTCTGGATGATGAGTGAAGTGCATGAAGAATTCTAGAAGACTCCCCCAGGATAATAAAAGAAAAAAAAAAAAAAAAAAGAAAACCCCAGTAGAGAGGATGGGAAGCAGACCCAGGGACAGATGGATACCCCAAGAGGGAGTAAGTTGTCCCTCCAGAGGCAGAAGTGATGCTGAGTCCTAATGAATCCCCATTCCAGGAGCTGAAAGGGACCTCCTGTATACTCACTATGAGACTCTGTGACTTCCTGGAGCTTTATGAGTCTGTAAAGAAAAAATAATGGAGGACTCATGGGTCAAGATATGTCTACTGAAAAAACATGTCCATGTGTCATACTTGCTTTTATGTAACTATCTTATTAAAACTTATTGGTCAAAGTGTTTTAAAACAGTAAATTGTCAGATTCTCAACAAATGCTCAAGTCAACAGAAGTGACAGTCCTCCCAGAAATGATTGGGATCCACTTCCCCTGCTTTCAGATGGTAATTATGGTATGTATGAAAATCTATAAGCCAGGTGGTGACAGAGGTTAGAAGGGATCTGCATTATTATAGAGATATCTTTGAAAGGTGCAGATGAAGGTTAGTACTGTGACAATCTAGCATTCTAGTTTTTTTCTCATTCTTAAGAGTTTTAGGATCAAATCATATTCATCCCAAATATAATCTATCTATTACATAGTCCATGAGCAAAGGCACATCCAAAATTGAGAGCCAGAGTCCTAAGCAGCCAGGACCAGGGACACCTTGAACTTGGTATCATCCAGCAAGTGCAGGGACTCATAAATACTGCCTTCATTAGCTCATGAGCCCTGTGATTTGTGTCTCTGATGAATAGGGGCACAATTTTTGACCCCTCCAGTAAACAGGCCATGTAATTCCTCTGCAAATTGACTATTAGAATGGTTTAAATGCCCTTGCCTACAAGCTGAAAGGCATAGTTAACACTTTTTACATAAGCTAGAAGACAAAAATTTAGCTATCAATCAAACAGGGCAGAAAGGAATGACTTGACAAAATCATTCATTAAGTCTGACAGGAGTCAAGAACACAAGGCTTTCGTCCAACTGTTTAAATGTATGTGTGACAAGGGAATATTAATTGCCTAAGACAAGACATTTAAAGGTATTAGCTCAGCACTACCAGTCTATTTTACCCAATTAGGGCTATTCATCAATGTAAACAACTACACTTTCTTCAGCAAACCAAAAGAAATACAGTTGATGGACCACAACTATTCTAACAATTCACTTTCTTATTTCATAAGAGGACAGAGTTATTAAAGGATAGAGTTTAACTCACAAACTCAGGAAGAGGAATAAACTGTCTCAAAAATGACCAAAATGGTCTGCCAATGAGGTGGGACATGAGGAAGGTATGATGTGTATTGAGCCACTTTCAAATAGATACTGCAAAAGTGTTTTGCACAAAGTTTAAAAATCTGCAACCATTTGATGAATATGAAACAGTTCTCTGAAAAAGACAGTTCAAGAAAAAATGGCTCTCCCCAGCCAACGAGAATCAGAGAAGCTTAAACTTGGATGAGACTTTGAAGGCTGTATGCCCAATTTTAATCTAACCAATGAAAGGACATCTCTGCAAATCTTTTTAATGGGTAGACATTCATTCTTTCTCTAATTTCAGTTTTATTGAGATAAAATTGAGATTAAAATAAAATTGTAAGATATTTAAAGAGTACATCGTGGTGATTTGATATATATACATTGTGAAAGGATTCCTCCCATCTAGTTAATTAACATATCCATCATCTCGCATATCTTTCTTTTTTTTTGGTCAGAACTTTAAGTTCTACTCTCTTAGAAAATTTCAATTTTACAGTACAGTGTTGTTAACTACAGTCACTTTATTATTTACATGAGACTCTCAGACCTTATTCATCTCATAGGTTAAAGTTTGTACCTGTTTACCAACCTCTCCCCATTCTCCCATCCTCCAGCCCCTGCAACCACTTTTCTATTTTCCATATTTACGAGTTTGACTTTTTTCTTTAAGATTCCACATATAAGTGATACCATGCAGTATCTGTCTTTCTCAGTTTGGCTTATGTGACTTAGCATAATGCCCTCAAGTCTCATCTATATTGTCACAAATGGCAGAACTTCCTTCTTTCTCATGGCTGAATAATATTCCATTTTGTGTGTGTGTGTGTGTGTGTGTGTGTTTTATATATATATCTCATACCTTCTTTATCCATTCATCTGTTGATGGACACTTAGATTGCTTCCATATCTTGACTATTGTCAATAACGTTGCATGGACATGGGAGTTCAGATATTTCTTTGACATTCTGTTCTCATTTCTTTTGGATATATATCCAGAAGTGGAGGAGCGGATCATATGGTAGCTCTATTTTTACCTTTTTGAGGAATCTCCATACTGTTTTCCACAGTGGTTGCACCAACTTATATTCCCACCAACAGTGCACAAGTGTTCTCTTTCCCCCACATCCTCACCAACACTTGTTATCTCTGGCCATCGTAACAGGTATGAGGTGATATCTCATTGTGGTTTTGATTTGCATTTCCCTGATGATTAGCTATGTTGAGCATGTACCTGTTGGCCATTTGTATGTCTCTTTGGAGAAATGACTATTTGGGTTCTCTGTCCATTTTTAATGGGATTGTTTCTTTTTTTGCTGTTGAGTTATATGAGTTCTTTGGATATTTTGGATATTAACCCCTTATCATATATATGATTTGCAAATATTTTCTCCCATTCCATAAGTTTCCTTTTCATTTTGTTGATGGTTACCTTTGCTGTACAGAAGGTTTTAGTTTGATGTAGTTCACTTGTTTTTGATTGTTTGTTTGTTTGTTTTTGCTTTTGTTGCCTTTGCTTTGGGTGTCAAATGCAAAAACTCATTGCAAAGACCACTTTTAAGGAGCTTATCACCTATGTTTTCTTCTAGGAATTTTATGGTTTCAGGTCTTATGTTCAAGTCTTTAATCAATTTTGAGTTGATTTTTGTATATGGTGTAAGACAGGAGTCCCATTTTATTATTCTGTATGTGGATATCCAGTTTTCCTAACAATTTATTGAAGAAACTACCCTTTCCCCATCATACATTCTTGATTCTAGTTGTTCATTCTTGTAAAGGTAATAAAGGCCCCTTAATAATCTGTCTTCAGTTGTGTATTTCAACATCTTTTTCTGATTTCTCAAGGGGAAAAAAGGATCCATAAAGAAAAATCTACACAAATGCCACATTAGTATTAAAGAGATTTAAATGTTAGACCAAAGAAAACAAATAAGAGTAAATGCACAAAAATGAAATGGGGTAGGTAATAACGCAATTAGCTCAAAGGAGGAAGGGACCTTATTATAAGAGTAGTAAGAAATTCACAGAGAGGAAAAAATATACTTTATCTCTTTCTTTATTCCACTGCCTCTACTCAGTAATTGGTGTTCACTCATTCATTCCTTCTACTAGCATTTGAAGAGTTCCGGGTGTACCAAGCACTATGTTTGACCAGGGACACAAAGAAAAAAAAGACAAATCATCTACTCTCACTCACTGCTAAAAATTCCTCTATTACCTCAATTCCCAATTACTAATAAAGCTACAGTGAACAACTTAACCACATATACTTGACTGGCCTCATAAACGCTGCTTAGAGGCAAGCATGAGTTCCTCCTATTCAGTGTATTGGAGGCTGGCCTAGGGAACACCCTAAAAGAGTCCAAATTTGTTAACTTCCTTCACATCATATTACTAAAGACTTTTTCTCACTTAGAAAGGTTCTCCCAGGATTTCTCCACCCCTCCATCAGAACAGACATACTTTCAAATATGCAGTTTGTTAACCTGGAAGGTTTGGTATTTCAAAAGGGTGGAATTTTAGGTAGCATAGGTGAAGGTGGAAAAGATATTTCTAGTATAACACCTTGTGCAGAGCCCTTAACCCACATTGAAAAGCAGACCGATTATTCTGTGTATTTGGAAGTTCTACTCAGTTTCCAGCTGCTTATTGCCCTTAATATTAATCCTGTGCATGTTCACTTTTATAGCTTGCAGAGAAATTTCCTAGACATTATTTCATTTGAGCTTATTTATAATGTCATGGTAAGGGTGACAGATGTGGTTTGCAGGGCAAGCATCATTTTCTTTGTTATATCCTGATAGATGAGGAAAGGGAGGGTCCACTAGTTACACATAGAAAATACCAGAGTCAGGTCTTCCAGTTCCAAGAATAGTGCTATTTTACTTAAGGTCTATGTGTTTATGAATCTGGCTGTTCAAATTCACAAATCCCAATTTGACAAAGATGATCTTTTTTTCCATCCTTCACTCCCACACCTAGTCAACCATTTACCCCCAGCATTATATCCCCTCAGGCATTGCTTATCACAAAGAAGGATCTAAGTTTAGATAGCTGGATATTTCATTCTGAGTATTTATTATCTGCCATTGATTAATTGGTATTGAATGGGCATAAGCTGCTTGAATCCAATGTGAGAAAGTCAAGAGTTGTATCAGATAAGTTAACTCTAGCAAGGACTCTTAGGAATTTTATGAAATATTGCTCAAAGAAAGATTTGATGCCCCCTGCACCAACTGAATTGGCAATTGAGAGAGATAATCATTGAATGGATGGTTTTATAGAAGACTAACAGTAGAAGCCTATAAAAAGTGTATTAAGAGCAAGATACAGAGGAGAACAACTCTCTAAAACCATATTTCTTCCTAGTGGGGTCAGTTCTACACACCTGCCACAGTGTGGCAGGATTTGTACCAGATAGAATCATCTGGCCCCATACTTCCATATTTCTGGCCATTCCACATTACAACACTAGTCCTGTGGGTCTCAGAAGAATCCCCAGTGTAAATACAAGAGCCTCTGGGAGGATCCCATGCAAAACTTACCAGTTCCCACTCCAGGTATCAGATGAGTGACACTTACAGTTCACTTGAGCAGGATGGGAAACTTGGGGGGATAAGATGCTGTTGGGTAAGGGAAGATGGATGATGAGCACTTACTGTTAGTACAGATGTCACTTGTAAATGAACCTCTAAAACTTCTGACCATTTGTGGTCATCAAAGAGCCCATCACATTTCCTAAAAAAGAAAGCCTTTCACCCATGCTCCCCTGCTCTAATCCAGTTATAGATAATCGTGTACCTCTGAGTTAACTTCTCTCTCCCGAGCTCTTCCACCGTACACTATACTTCTTCACCTCCTGTCTTTAACTATTGCACAGCGTTTCCAACAGCTGCTGAATTTTTCCCTAGAGGGGCTTCATTTCAGACGGAGCCCTAATGATTACTCCACATTTCTAAGCTTGTGGAAATCCTATAACATGACTGATGCTATCACTGTTTAAGGGAAAGGCAGGAGACAGACTTCAGGTCTTTCAGTTTTTCAGGAGATCTGGATTCTTACACCATATTTGTTTCATCTCAAGCAGACTTTTACTTCTAGAGCATGGGTTGCCCTACTTTTCCTATAAAAGGCCAGACAATATATAATTTAGTCTTTGCAGCCATTTGGTCTCTGCCACAACTACTCAACTCTGCCATTAGAGAACAAAAACTGACAATACAACTTCTTTACCTAAACAGGCAGAAGGCCAGATTTGGGCCACAGGTTTGCAGGCACCTGTTTTATGTGGTTTCATCCATGGATTTTAAGTCTTGCAACCCTATCACTCTGTCCATGTCACTCTGTTGCTTCACTAGTACTGCAAATCCCTGGCTATTTCAAGCTCCATTCACCCACTCTTTACTTAGAACTGAGCATCTGCAGTACCCAGCAGTTACCTGCTTAAGAAGAGAAATAAGGAGGCTAGAAATGGCCTCAAGAGTCCCCAAGGGGCCAATCTGACTGCTTTACTTGACCAAGTTGACTTTTATTCTCTTTGCCTCATGTTCTGCTAGAAAATATAGGTTATTTCAATGGTGTCTAAGAAATTCCATTTCTAGCAGACACTTTGAGGCAAAGAACAGAGGAATGGCTGTTGACTTTTCCTAAAAATTCTGTGGACTAGGAGGGTATCTAGTTGGGTTGCCCAGCCTGCTCATTACATCAGTAGGTTTTCTGACCTGGACTGGACTCCAAATCCTGATATTTCCTCCTAATTTGGCAAACATATTGAGAGTACTTCTACAGACTGGACAAATACACAGAGAATGCACCCAAAGAGCAACAGACAAGCTGGTTGTTATGGTAATTTACAGACACAATGAAAGTCACAAGTGATCTACTTTCACCTGGTTATTATGGCATCTATGGCTACAGCCTCAGGGTCACAATGATCTAAGCCTTCAGATTTCAAAGGAGGGGCTGAGGGAAATCTGCTCAGTCGGCATGGTTCATTAGTGCTGCCTTCTTCCTGCCCCTGTGACTCTGAGCCCTCCCTCACCCATGTTCACCTGCATGGACCTCCCAGCTCGCCTTGACCAAAGGTACTCTTCAACTTCTCTGTCACCCCCTTCATGCAGCTGCAACTCCGACTGCAGCTACTTAAAGGCAGCTTGATCTTCACTGAAATTGAAGGAATCAAATAAAGGTATAGAAGTACTGTCCTTAAGAGTTAACAGGATTGATGTACTCATGAAAAACCAAGAAATTGTGGAATGAGAGAGGAGGTACTGAGATTGGTTATTCGCCCAAACTTCTGACAAGCACTTATGGTTGGATCAGATGGAAAATCCCCTCTTATCACCAAAGCCCTCAAGACAAATGGTTTCTCTCTAACCCTAGAACACTGGGGCACAATCCATTCATCTCTTTCTTACTGAATATACCAGGCAGGTCAGCTAGTCTCTCGATTTGCATTTAATCAGCTATCCCCCACTCCAGCTAAAATGAAAGTCCTTTACTTTTTTCCCCTGTGATTAATTAGGAAAATAATTATCAAAATCTCATTCATAGTTCAGTGTCTTGCAAGGGGCTTGCCACAGATATGGATGATTTAAGGAAGAAAAAAAAATGATGATATTAAAGAGGAAAGCTATTATTTTGATTATTATTGAGGATCTCAAGACATTATTAATTGATATTTACCTTATAGTCTTCCCATTAATGGAATTTTAATAAAAACTAAGACCAAAGTGTATCAACTTTAACAACTACAGTCATTAAAAGGACAGGCTTCAGAATCAGCCCACTTGGGTTCACTAACTTACCAGCTTTATATCAGTAATAAATGTAATTTCACTGTCATAGCTTCAAAATGCAACTCTGTAAAAATAAAATCTTTTGATAATAATAGATTGTAGAATCAAATTGTAGATAAAGTGTCAAGGAGAGAATGGACACTTGTTAAGCAAATGTCCAACAGTTTCAGTGGGTTTCAGCTTTGCTTTTTTGACCTTCATACATAACCAAATACAAATAGAACAATGGATCAGATGATTAACAGAGTTGGCTATTTCAGCTTTCAATGACAAGACAGCAGCAGCTGCTCGGTTCCTAAGCCTAACCACTCTTAGCATTCAGAGTTATGGAAAGGCAAGCCAAGTGGTTGTGAAGCCATGAATTCATATGCAATAATAATCACTATTTGTAGGTCTTTGAAACTTTAAATAGAGTTCTTTACTGAAGCTTTTATCTGGGCCTTAAACTTAGACAAAGTAGAAAAAAAATCAGTTTTGCAGCACAAAACCAACATCAATGGTTGATAATTACAAAATCACTGATCTTAACTCAATTTCCTAGCTACTAAAATTGCCCAGTAATGGTACCAGATGCTGGGTAAAGGGATAAGCTCCCATATCTAAAGCAGAGGCTGTTGCAGGTGGTGTTAAGGATGCTGAAGAAAGACCTTTTGCCCTGAGAAAAGACCTTAGAGGTCCCTTCTACTTCTAAGAGTTTATGAGTCCAGGACCACTGAATCCATCTCTCTTTTTTCAAAGCTGGTTGAGAAATAAGCTCAGAAGATATTATTCCTTTCTTTTCCTACCTCTCCTTTTCCCCTACTCCTATCCCCCCTCTGATTTTAGGGGTAACTGCAAATCTTTATGCACATATAATCATATAATCATCATTCAGCTTTTAAAATAAGCATTTAAACAGACTGTATCCATCGTATATTAACGCATATATGTGGAATCTGAAAAAATTGGTATAGACGACCTTATTTACAAAGCAGAAATAGAGACACGGACGACGTAGAGAACAAACATATGGATACCAAGGGTGAAGGGGGGGGGTGGGATGAATTGGGATATTGGGATTGACATATATACACAATTGATACTATGTATAAAATAGATAAGTAAAGAGAAGCTACTGTATAGCACAGGAAACTCTACTCAATGATCTGTGGTGACCTAAATGAGAAGGAAATCCAAACATGAGGGGATACATCTATAGATATAGCTGATTCACTTTGCTGTACAGTATAAACTAACACAATATTGTAAAGCAACTATACTCCAATAAAAAAAAATGAGAGACTGTATCCTTCTTTCTGAAGTTAAAGATGAGTGTGATTTTTCTCCTTCTCGTTGGAGGACATTCTTTGTTGAGATGATTAAATTTCTTACCTTTTTTTCTGTATATGAAGGAAATTTTCCATGCTCCAGCCTGACAAAAATACCTGTTCTGGGTACAGTTTCCTGAAATGTGGCACCATATGTGCATCAGTAAACATTATGTGTAGAGTAAATTAAGCCAAGCCTTATAATGAGGCAGTAAGGAAATTACTGTAGACCTGAAAGAGTAAATCAGCAGTATTAAAATGCTCTCCATTTTCTCTGAAGCACTTCAGAGTGCCATAAAAAAGCTCTTATCAATGTGATAAACATCAGAAAGAAATGCATTTGGAGCAAGACAACCTAACAGACACCACAATTCAAATAGGTCTTCAAATCTGGAGTCCAAGGTGTCATCTCATCACAAAATTTAAAAGTCAGCCCTTTTGCCACTAATGTAGGAGAAAAAAGAAAACAGCCTGACATTGAGACTTTGGGGGTAAACTCTCTCATATAGCAGGTACAGTAAAGACATTAAGAGATAGAAGCTCTGGAGCAGAGCCAAGACTAAGGAGAGTCACCCATCATAAACAAAACAGCAACGCTGTAAATAAAAACAGGATCAGTATTCCTGGGTTTTTCTTTTGCTTCAGGCTTCAATATAGCTCTGCACTGCCTTGCTACTGATCCTGTCTTTATTTACAATGTTGATAAGATGCTCATCATGAATTTTTTTGCATTAATTTCAATTTTTAAAAATACTGCAGAAAATATTATTTATATTGATTACTCAGTTTTTTGGTTCTCCCTAAAATTATGTGCCATAGGCTACTGCCTCATTCCCCTTCACCTCCACTTGTCCCTGCCCCAGAAAGCACAGATCTTGCCAAGCCCTTCAACACAGCACAATGAACAAGTAGACCATCCATTTCTAATCTTGGCCCATGGGGAGAAGAGGCTCAAGCTTGGATTCTCCCTCCCTTGAAACAGGTATTGTATCTGTGAAGTGGTGAGGTCTAGAAGATGCCAAATGGATTGGCAAGAACTTGGAGGGCTTCTGGAATCCTCAAGTAAACCTTCCAAAGGACTGTAATGAGATCTAAAAGTTCCCACCATCAGAAACAAAGGCAGTGGAATTCAAACCTGCCAGAACATCACAATTACCTAGAAAGCTTATCATGATACAGAGTTTAAGTTACCACCATCTGTACCTGAAATCAGAATCTCTCAAGATGGAGCCATATACAGGTTTCTCCCGCTATCCGAAAGTAGAGCATTCCTACGTAACCTTTTGCAAGCCGAAATGCTATAAATCGAAGAAGCAACTACCATATGATGCATCTTGCCGATGGATTCAGAAAATAAACCAAGATAAAACACAGATGCTTTTAAACACAGTTCAAAGCTATGGCAGCTGAATGCTGAGGTGTTGAGTGTAGTTCCCGGAGAAGGAGCTTGGTGGCGCCACTCTCGCTACTCGGGGTGCCCACGGCCTGTATAAGAGCTGGCTGCAAAATGCTGGACAGATGTTGCATTTTACCTTTTTTTTTTTTTTTTTTTTTGTAAAAGCAAAAATCCTCCAGATTTCTTTCAGTTAGCAAAAACAGGAACTAATGTAGGTATTTCATAAAAGCAAAATGGCATAAAATGGACTTTCAGAAAGTGGGGGATACCTGTATCTGCATTTTGGCAGGTTCTTGAGCTGACTTTTCTAAAGCCAGCCCAGCAAGAGGAGACATCTGGGTTAAAGCATAGAAGCTCTCTTAAAATGGAAAAAGCTGTTATTATCACAGTAAAAATGGACTTTTTAAGCTAACAAATCTTGTTCTTAAAACAACAGAAGCAAAGACATGAGAGTTTAGAACAGAGGGAAGTTGATGACTGGGATATTTTGGGGTGGGATAGCTGCATACAGAGGATTCTTCATCCCTTCAACACCTGTGTGGTAGCAGCTTACTTTATTTTGGGCGCTAAGATATGCCTTGAGGAAACACAGAATATCAGGACACGGGCACAAGCAAAAACATATAAACAACTTAAATCTACTGCAAAAAGTGTCATACTAGAGCTATTTTAAAATGCTTTAGGAGCCTACTGAATAAACCCTGTTTATAAAAATTGGATACAGTTGTGATGATAAGGTGACATTTAAGCTAAGCCTTGTAGGAAAAATTGTGAATTTTCCTAAAAGGAAAAAAAAAAAAAAGGAGGGAGGGAGGACATTTGGAAAAATTGTTAATTTTCCTGGAAGAAAAAAATTAAAAGGAGGGAAAGGGGTCATTCCAGGCAGAAGTAACATCAAGTGCAAAGTCATGAAGATGTGCGAATACTGGTCTAAGAGACTGCTGGAACTACAGTGAGCTGAAGGCAGGGAGCCTGGGATCAAGGCACTGGTTATGAGGCTGTGACCATCCTTTTCGTGAAAAGCAATTAAGCAGTGCCAATGGCAGTGGAGAGGAAGGAATGCACTCGAAACACAGATAGGAGGTGGAATCAGCTGAACTAAACGACTGCAGTTAGGATGGATGTTCTGAAATGTTTGGGTAAGCTGAAAGGACATTCAAAAAAAAAAAAATCCTTGTTGTTTGAATCATCATCTTTGAAAATCTTCCAAATTTTCCTGCTTAGGAGTTTCATCCTGGAAAATATGATAGAATTTTTTTATAATCCTATATTGGATCTTCCAGTGTCAGGATCAAGATTCTACATGGCATTCTCATTGCCTAGGACAGGAGGTGTCAGAGACAGGACCAAAAGTAGACATTCTCTTGAATGTCTCAGACATTCTCCTGAGACTCAGACATTGCTATGTATCCTTCCCCTTCCCACTTTTCCTTGACTTCTGGGGCCTGGAGAAATCAGCAGAAGAGAACAAATCCATAGCTGAAGCTTCCACTTAATTGAGCGGTTTCCTATTCATATATGTGTTACAGACCCCTCTGCTCAGTACAGCGTGTTATTTGATTAATCAATATTGATCAAGCTACTGGACTCCTTCTGTGATCTAGACTCGCTAGTGAGAGAGACATCAAGCTTGGCCTCCTCCACAAGCTTGTGTTCATGCGTGAACCGTCGACCACATGCTGGCTCACAGGAATCAATTAAACTACTCCATGATCTGAATAGTGTCTTTGTAAGGAAAGAGCTTGCTGATAGTGATATTTTAAGAACTATTTGCAAGGATAAAATCATGTCCCTTGAACTTGGACTAATGAGTGTTTTCCAGGAGATTAAATAAATATGTGGTGGCCTGACATTCAGGACTGCTGTAACAGGAATTTCCTAAGGTAGAGATAGCTTGAATATACAACTGTGATCAGGGGGCTTGTCCAAAGATCACCTTTCAGAGTGTTTTTGAGCTCTCTTCTACCTCTGCTCTTCTCCTTCTGGCCTTTTTGATTCTGACTTTGGTGTTTCTGATGACATTTGTGTTCAGCTGTCCCAGAGTTGCTTATGTTCTGTATTTTAAACCCCAATTGCTGTATGATCATTTTCTGGTCTCTACATCTCTACAGCAGCACGGCAATCTGACCTAGGGGTAATCTGACCAGGGATTGTTAGCTCTGACATAGGTTTTCAATGTGAAGAACACAAACCTTAACATTTGGAGGAAATCGATATTTTATTTCATAATTTTTAAATTGTAGCCATATAGATAGCTTCATATCCTTATGAGGAAAGCAGCTTCAAGTCTGGAAATAAATGATTTCAAAATGTTTTCTTACAATGAATCTAAAAATAATTGGCCCCATCAGCAGATGTGAGAAAAAGAATTGAATGCTTTAAAATTCCCTTTTTTCTGTAAATGTTTTGGAAAGTCTATAATTCATGCTTTGAGAAGCCAGCTACCTAAACATAATAGCACTTTTTACAAAGAGGTTCCAGTGAACCATAACAGCTGGAGACCTGAGAGATGATATCCTACCATAAACAAGAACCCTATTTTTGACATGCACCACAGATGTTTTTTTCCGTCTGAAGGACGTACATGTCACCCATCCCCAACCCCATGGTGGTAAAGGTGCTGTTGAAAACCACAAAGTACCTCTATATATTACATGAACCCTCCTTCTTCCCCAACTGCCTCCCCAAAAGGAGATTAGTATGTGGGTGACCCAACTGTATCCACTGCTTCTATGGATTGGCAGGATGGGGAAGGGTTATGAGACAAGACCCCACAGCCGGACAGCCTGGGCTGGGACCTCCATGAATCCATACTTTGCATGGCCGTGGGTGCATTACTTGGCTTCATGTCCCCATCTGTAAAATGGACATGGTAACCATCTTTTCTATCTCACAGAGCTGGTATGAGGATTAAATGGGGTCCATTTGTAGAGAGAACTTAGGCACATTGTAAGGACTCAATATATGTCAGCTATTTTTTAGTTTACATTTTGTGGATGGTGATTTTACAAGGTCTCGCTGATGACTATCCACCTTTAGCCACAGTTCTTATGTACGGAATTGGGTCACAAAGGGGACAGCTGAGGAATGTTCAACTGTAATTATTTCTTACTAATCCTGGAAGCTTTTTCTGTAGTCCTATCTGGAGGCAGGATCTTGGTAAATCAACCTTTAATGTGCTACCCAGTGACATGTTTTGCTTGTTTGTTTGTAATCCTTTGCTATATAATCCATTCTATTAAGTATGCATCCCAATGTAAAAGCATTCTATACATGGTTTTGTTGTCTTTTGAAAATGTTTTGATTGTGCTAGCAAAATTGACACTTTTGTCAAGTTGGCACACTGAATCTCATTGCTGGAATTATTACGATGGCTATTAAGGGTGAAGGAATAAGAATTAGTCCATTGATTGGTTTGGGGAATGAGAGAGAGTTGCTAAGTTTAGCAACACACTAACATGTTATGATTACTATTTATTAGCTTCTCATAGGAAAACATCTGGGCCCTGATTTGCTTATCAACTTGGGGGAAAAAAAAGACTAATGCAGGGACCAAAATAATAATCAGGGTAAACCAGCATCACTGTAAGCTTAAGGAAAATCGAGACCATGCCTAGAATAGTTCACAGGTGGCACATAGAAGGAGGACATCGAAGAGCAGCTGGCAGACACCAACTGGGCCCTCTCTAAGGGATGGATAGACCGCGTGGGCTACTAGGTACTCAGGCAGGGACTCGGCCAAAAGCTTTTTTTCTTATAATGGGCTGATTCCAGAATCACAGCAGTGACAGTAGCTCAGACATGGGGCATACTGTGCCCACAGCTCTAAAATTAAAACATAATGCTTAAAGCTGGCAGTTATGTTCCCCTAAATCCATTTTTAATTCCAAACAAAATACTCTTAAAAGGATTCTGTTCTACCACTGCCCACTCTCATGGGTTTAATTGGCAAGATGGATCCATGCCAATCAGTTGAAATAACGCCCTTGGGTTCCTGCAAACTTTTTCACAATTTATGACTCCCCAGTTCCTTGGGACATACTGCCTAAAAAAAAGGGACTTCTACTTGGTTCAAAATTCTACTTAAACAGAAATCCTTTTTATTCAATTACTTGATTTTTTTTTCACGTGTTTACAAATTTAAGTCCACTTACATTAGGCAAGTTCAAAATAATAATCATAATTGACTTTATTTTTTAATTTGGTGACTACAACTTTGCAAGACTCCAGGGTAACCTTCTGAAGGACACTGCCCAACCTTAGGCCTATGAGGAAGAGGGAGAAAATGGAAAGGGTGGGAACTTATGAAAGTCACTAGAAATATTTTTCTTTGATTTCAGCTTTTTTCCTTATGTGATTTAATTTCTCTAAATATTGTATAAAGAAATATAGGTGTATGGGGAAGTGGAGCCAGATAGCTGAGGGTTTTCATTTTGAATCTTTTCTAACAAAGGCCTGTCTGTAATTGAAGGAACAGATAGTGTTTCTTTTTTCATTTATTTGAACCACTAGCATTCACTGAGCCACCACATAGCTGCTATCAGAAACTCAGATAAAACTTTTTTAATCCAATTAACTAGCTACCTAAATATAAACTGAAGATCCACCTGAGCCAAGCTAATCAGACTCCTTGCATGTTCCATCTGCAGAAATGCTAGGTAGCTTCTGTTTAGCTCAGAGAAGCTTTTGTACCAGTACAGGTGTACATGGAGAAACAAAAGAGATGGGAAAAAAAAGATTAAAATATTCCAACATATAGGTAGGGATGGAACTGACAGATGAGGACCATCTTAGTTCTAGAAAGGCATACTGGGGAAGAGAAGGCTGTTTGAACCAAATTCAGGGATGTGGTGTGAAATTATGCCTTAACTGTTGGATCTGAATATCATAAAACAACTATCTTTTACCCTTATTCCTCTCAATCTTTGGGAAAGGTGAGCAGAAAAAAAAATCTTATACATGGAATGATTTGAGGGGATGACATATTCCTTTTACTGTCGCCCTAAAAGAAGCTGCCCAAGAATCTTGTCACCAAAGCATTTAAAATTCCACGATGAATCCACCTTCAAATTTTACCACTGTCCGCAGCTAAAAGAGTCAACACTTTATTGATAATTGTAACACCAAGGTGAAATCTACTTTATCCATTCCTTCCCAATGAGAGAAAAAAATTCCTATGATAGGTCCATGAATGCCGAGAACTTGGAGTATTGGCTCCAGCATGTAAAAGAATGGTCTCTACTAAGACCTAGAGGGGGAGGAAAGACTCGTTTCATGGATTTTGCCTTGTTGACAATCTAGCCAAAGGCAAACCTCGGAGGAGATGCCTGATGCCCTCCCACTGCTTTTAAAACCAGCAGTTATCTGGCATTAGGACCTCTGGCAGAGGAAATAAATGGACTCATTCAAAGATAGCTTACAGACCCAGTTTGGCTTCTTACTTTTACAAATAGGAGGAGACCAAGAGATGAAGGATCCACAGTCGAACAGCCAGTTTAGTGGCAGAGCTGGAAGTAAAACCCTGAACTCCAGACACCTGATTCACTGTTTTCCACCAACCCCAATCCCAATTCCTACTAGCAGTATCATTTCATTTCAGATGGGGGCTTTGTATGGAAAGATTGTCTAAGAGGGCAAGGAGAAGCAGACCTGGCCGTAGAGCTCTTTGGGAATTACCTAATAATGCCTAAGAAGGCAATGTTTTATTCCCCCTTTTTTCAAGGTAAAATAAAAAGAAAATGCTTTCCCCAAAAGGGCTTGTTAGCTGGGCAAACTAGAGTCTTCATATCCCAGAACTAACTGTGGTATCTTCTAGAGGACATTAGCTCAAGTGTGTCTGTACCTTCTGGTGACATCCTGAAGAGAGCTCAGAAGCTCCCCAGCAGTGATTTGAAGTGGTGTTTTCCTCTCATTCAAACCATTCTTAAGATGCTCCTTGGCTATTCTTGCCCAGGCACCTTGCTAATCTTGTCTGTACTTGACGAACTGCAGGACTGAGTGTTAGATGATGCATCCCTGCCAGTCCAGCTTTTCCAGATGGAGAAAGTAAAGCAGGTGTTACCCCAGGGCTGTGGTTGGTTCCAGATGACCAACACAATCAACACTTAATGAGATGGATATATGCAAAAGCTACCAGCAGGAGACAGGATGACTCTCAGGCAGAAATCATGAAGGAATTCTTTGGGAACTTAATGGATGGTATTGTCTCTTCTAGAGAAGAGACAGAATTCAGTGGAGCTCACCACGGCAACATATAAAATAAGACTTACTGTCTTATAGACAACATGTACTAGTGTTCATATGGCAATTTCAAGATGAAAAGGGGCCCTGACTAGAGATTTCTCACCCCTCCCCTAACATGGACCCTTCAGACAAATGATGCCGTTAGCCATTTAAATCATCCAACTGCCTTTCCTTGCTTTGGTTCCCTGCTTCCCAAACAACCATCTGATAAGCAAATTTTCCCCTAGATTTATATCCCTGAGGAAATACACTGGGTCAGAGACCTTAATTAGCCCATCAGATTAAGAGTTGTGTTTCTCATTAACCATTGGCATTCTTGTTTATTCACTGATTGCCTTGGGAGTTTAAGTTAAGACCCAGCAGAAATCAGAGGCTGGTTCTTTACACACCTGGGTCTGAAAAACTGAAAGCCAGATGAAGAAGGCAGAGAATGCATCACCTCTTCACCTGGGAAGATTGTCTGGCCAGTGAGAGGGCTCTCCCCCGCCTTCCCTCACCTCAGGGATTATTTTCATCACCACACCCTTTGCACCTGTCACATCTCTCTCTGTTCAGCAGACTCTAAGTTGTTGATGAAAAGTTTCTGTGTATATGTAGATGCTATAAAGAATAGCGAGCTGAACATCAGCTCTAACACAGCACCCTGAAAAAGGACATTCTCAGAAACCACCACTAAGTACCATGAACCTAAAATAAAAACAAAAACAGTACCTGTCTCCTTAGATCCCTTGTTTTCTTGGTCATCTTATCAATTGCAATGTTTAGAGGATCTCCTTTTTCTTTTCTTCCAGTCTATTAAGAAAAGAGAAATAATTTCTGATTTATAAAAATTCAATGTTAGTGACATTAAAGGTTAAAAAAATTCAGAAACACACTTGAGTTGTAGAGTTCAAGCCATTTTTTAAAAATGATTCTCTTCAATACGCAGCTAATACAACTTGGTCTCTAAAGTTGATTTTCTCTGGAGTAAAAATTGATGAAATCAATACATTCTCAAGATGGTTACACGTATGTCCATATTCAACTCCATGCAAATCTATGTTTTCTTCCCTTCTCCAGACATTCAGCGATTGAGTAAACACAAGGATGTTTTGTTATTGTCTTCAAATACAAATGTTTTGTGTTTTTCTATTATGTAAGCACACTTCTGAACATAAGATGACTGAGATAAAAACTAAATTAGAAAAGAAACTTAAGGTAAATGATCAGAATTCAGAATTTTATACCAATATATCACAGGCTTTTTTGTAACTTCTGTATCAAAATCAAAAGGGATGCTTTACTAGAAAACATGGTATTTTAATCTTTGTTCTGCCATGCAGTGGAATGCCAAACATGATAATAAGGAACCCACAGCTTGAGGTCACGAGGAAAATTTCCCTTATGACTGTAAGAAGCAGAGGCAAAGGCAAAAGATAATAATAATAGTCTTGATAAATTATTCAGTGGAAGTTTGGAAGTTTGACTAGTTTCTGTTTTCCCTTTTGTTTTTCTATTTTTTTCATTGCTGTAGTAACACAATTAAAACCAAACCAAACAGAACCTCCATTATCTTTTTAAAACCACAACAGCAACAAGATTCCCATGGATAAAAAGCTCTACATAACTTTATGGATGGCATTATCTTCCTCTGAAGAGAGAATTGTTCTCAGAATCTTTGTCAAATCTATTAAATTATCTAAATTTTAGTCAAACACCCTACAGATCTATTTATTTATGGTCCTAGTGGCAGGCCAATTCTTTTTCCATACTCAGTTTCTGTAAAACCAAGTAGGTCTCTGCAGTAATTTGTGTATATGATGAAATGAGATCCCAGGTCATAAATTGTGCCTCATGAGATAACGTGTTTCAAGGATCCATAGAAATTAACATCGGACAGATTTCTAAATGTTCTCTTCCAATGGCAAAATCCTGGATGCATAAGGCTGATACACACACATCCGATTTACATATAACTAGATTTAAAGCAGTCACTCTTTTCTACAACTTGCTTAATTAATCATTTTTTCTTGAATGAATGGTTGTTGTGTAATCCTATAGGATTTTTCATAGGTTTTGGCTTTTTCAAAAAGCCAAAACCAAGGCATATGTGAGTATTTATCATTTAAAACCTACAAATCCCCATCACCATTTTTCCACTCCCTAAACTCAAATGCTGACCCTCTCAGATGTACACTCTGAAGTTTTGTAGGTAGAAAGAGCTTAAAATAAAGTGACCAATATTTACAACTTTGAAATATCAGCATACAATTAGCTAAAAGGAAACAAAAGTATATGGAGAAGAACGATGTGCTGCTTAATCTTCCGAGGACAGCTGTCACATAGTGAGTGTGACTTCAGCACCCTGGTTCTCCATAGTCAGGTGTGACACCAGCTTAGCAGACAGAGCTGTTTCTTTTCTCTTTGGTTTCCTCCTTGCAAATAGGACATCTGCCTTCAAACTATGGACATTTTTACGGGGCTCTGGACCACAATCATTCTGGAACCACAGATCTCTCAAGCCCTTTCCATGTAGGAGAGTAATTAAAAACTTACTTTGAAAAAGGAACAATTGTGAGTTTGTTTTAAAATGTGACTATGAGAGAAGCAGACTGGATCACTGAACTTTCCAATGTAAAAAAAGTCAAGACAGTGTGAATACACAAAATAATTACTGAATAAATACTGTGTCAGACAGGGCTCATTGCATCCTGCCAGTAACATATCATTATCTCCATTTACAAAGGAGACCATGAGGATGACAGAAGACCTGGGACCAGGGTGAGAGGAGTGAGGCATTTGCCTCAGGTATAAAATGTAAGGGGTCATCAAAGAACTAAGGAATCAAGATAAACAATAGTTTAATGCAATAGTTTAAAAACTCAAAATTAATGGCCAAAAATCCATGCTGAACAAGTATCAAAACTTTAAATAAAGCCAAGTCTGACAGGGCCAGGATTAGGGTAAGGCCAGTAAGGTGCGTCACGCAAGTACAGGTCAGATAACATTTTTAAATTTTAAACTTTAAAAAATTAGGGGATATATTTATACTAAAAAAAAGTCATTGTTTACCTAAATTTCAAATTTAACTGGGTGTCCTATAATTTTATGTGCTAAATCCAGCAACCCTACCCCCAGGGGTAATGGGGATGCTCAGAATTGTAAGTAGGGTGGTTACAGACACACATTCTGTGAATAGCTGGGCAACATGGGATTCTGTATCCCATCTGGCATCAATAACCTGCAACTGTATAGCACATGTCCCAGACATGTGAGGCATCATGTTGGTCACCGGGGGGGTGGTGGTAGGGGCGTGCAGGGGATGCACAAAAAGCGAGAGTCACATTCTCACACTTGAGGAGCTCCTAATCCAGTGAGGGACCCCAGCGTGAGACCAACAAGACTAACAACTCCACAGAGAGACTAACTCCCTACAGGGCTAAATAAGATGCTCCAAAGAGGAAGGAGATGCTGCACTTGGGAAGTCAGTAATCTCACAGAGGGATGGGAAGATTTAGCTAGACCTTAAGTCCTGGGCAAAATCTGAATAGGAAAGAGGGAGGGCCAAAGTAGCATCAAGAGAAGAAAGAGCAAGGCAGGAATTGGGAGGACAGTGAGTGGAATGGGCCAGCCTTTTCTCCACAATGTGAAGGGATTGGTTTGACTAGCTGTAGAGACAGGTTATTTTTATAGGAGCTTCTTTACAGTATGATTACAGCCAACTAAAGTTTGATCTGCAAGCTCAGAGCATCTCCGGTGACATTAGCATGCCAGGTCCCTGTGTTGTTGGGATTCTCTTTGTATAATATTTGTGATCTGGTGTCTTGAGCTTTCAAATCTTTGGCTGAAAGCAATTCAAAAAACTGCAGTTGACTTGGGTGCCATCTTTGTTTTCATGGTTTAGAGAGGTGGGGGAATGGTAAGGCCGGGACTAGAACTTAGGAAACTGGGGTCACCAGCTGAAATCATCCATTCACTGGCCCTTTGTTAGCACTAATTTTTTTAAAATAAGGTAGGGGCACAGGAACAAGGCTAGTAACCCCTCAATGCTCAGACTTACGTAGTAAATGGGGACTAGCAGCCCATGACCCCATATTTTCCTGTGCTCTGGTATGACCCCAGGTAGAAATGCTTTTAAATTATCAACCTAAATTGGACAGGAAGCTAATCATTGAGAGAGACCAAACAAAGAAAGACTCCTGCCTCCTAGCGTCAGCCCTTCGTTATTAGGTTCTGTGATCTTGGACTAACGATTTGCTCATTTTTTATGTCTGAGTTTTCTCATAAGCACGCTGGATAGCACAATATATGCCCTATCTTCTTCACCAGGTTAGCAGGACAATCAATCAAGGTGTCAATGTGCTGGAAACAATAAAAGGTGTTAACAGTATTCAGGGTAATTAGGAAAGTATTTCTACTGTGGAAAAAAATGAAAGCACTGCTTTGGAAACTACACAGAAACTATTTTTAGATCACCTGGACTTTGACTTTCTCCACTCAGGCAGATAATATATGAAAACCTTGCCAAAGACTAGAATTCCTAAATGAAGAGTTATTTCTGTTTAAGGAAGGAATATTTTGGGTGGTTCATTTTAAACGACTTGTCTGGGATATTCTAAGAGGTGAAATAAGGGTCAGAAACTCCAGATGAATGTCTTTTACATAGTAGGTTGTTGGATATATTTGTTTAATAACTAAAGATTTGATCATCATGAGCAAATTCTAGTTCCCAGGGAATCAACCAGAAGCCTAACCTAAATTCTCCCTCCCTGACCCTCCAGGCTCTATAAACTAAAAATTGTTTAACAAACTGAAGTGAAGAGAGACCTCCGTCTTCATTTTGACACCATCACCTAGTAAACAAAAGTGTGTGGTCTTCAGCCAGTCATCCCTCTATTACCTGCCCTTGCTGAACAGAAGGAAATGAAAAGCAGTTATAAGCACTCTCTGCCAATAACTACCTAAGTGATTTGGCAACTTCTCTACAGTCCAGACTTATCATCTGTCCAATGGAGGGGCCAGAGATGAGTGACAGACCCCAGGAAATGGGGGAGCCCGAACATGTAACCACGCTTCCCTTGTAGGGAGGCTCTCACGGCACTGCAGAATGGGCTAGAATTGGCTGTCAGTCAGTCGGGGTATTCTTATCTCTAAAATGTGGATAAATGTTTGCTTTGGGGATTATTGTGAACATAACAGAGATAGGATCTGGAGCATGTAGCACAGTACCTGACCCAGCAGAGGTAACTCAATCAATTTCTTCTCCTTCCTCACCCCCTCATTCCTCTCAAAGATGAAAAGAGCAAAACCCAGAAAGATAAAATCACTGATCACATGGCTCACTAGTGTCTGACCAGGATCTCTGGACTTCCAGCCCAGGGCCATTTCCATTCCATGTCTAAACCGTCTCCCATCTCTAAAATTCTAGGATTCTGTGATTTTATAGAGTTTCATGTGTTTCTTTTCAAAGGCTATCAACAAAAATCTCGGTTTGAGGTGTATCTGCCCTATCACATGTTGTCTGCAGACCCTGTGTGCCTTTCTCAGACTGCTCCCTACTTGACTTCTTTATCTTTACCTGCAGAGAACGAATCTGCAATAGAGATAGCCATTTAATAAATATCATTATTTTAAAAAAAAAGAAGACAGGCACGAGCAATCTCTCACACTGCTTCAGGCAGCTTTCCTAGTTGCCATCTGTTGTGCTAGGGAGGTGCGTGTTTATTAAACTTTATTTGTTTTAGTCGTTGGGCTCTATTTTACAAAACACATTTGGGGTAGATCTGCAGCTTGAATTGATGAGAGGGAAGGGAATGAATTTCCTGATTTGGCTTTTTATAGGGGGTCCTTTATTCTCCCAGCCTCTGGCTCTAAATTCAAGTCCAGTTTGCCAAAGTATTAGATGCTGTCAAGAAGACTTTCATATTTTCAGTTTAATCCTACACAAAAGTGATTGAGGCCATTAATTGAAATTTTGATTTTTCACAATCATTCTCCAGGAAAAAGACAATATTTTAGTTCATTTTTAAAATAAAACTATCCTTTGTCCTTTTGTGAAATAAAAGCCCTTCTACTTATTAGAAGAGGGTCTTCATTTTTCTTCTTTCTCTCTCTCCCTTTTATTAAATATCCATCATCCCTTCTGAAACACTGAAGAGGTATGCAGTATATTTAAATTGTATGCTGAATATTTCACAAGTCCCTAATTTATAAAACAAAAAAGTAAGGAATAGTAATTTTTAAATTTCTGAAATTGACTGTATATTTGTTTAAAGGCTGTTCCCCATCCCAGACCCTCATTCCACCTTAAACACATAATTCAGTACAAGGAGTCACTCATGGAGGCCCTGAGGATATAAATCTACTATCTCAGTGCTTCCATCAGATCTGTGGTTTCATGTTAGTTTCAGGGCACAGTATTAATATGTGGGAAATGGCTGTAAGAAAGCAAATGTCTATCACTTTTTCCTTTCCCTCAACAGTACCTGCAAACTTGATTGAATGTATGAGAAATATTCAAAATACTGTATAGTGATGACTCTACTATGCTGAATGCATGGGAAGCTAATCAAATGCCCAGTCTTTAAATTGTTGTCATTTGAAAGAGATGGAAGTCAAAATCATCAGAACGGCAGAAGGCAATAATGTGCCATGCACTCCATCTCCCACACATTTTCCTGTCATTTAAACCTATGATTTAGACAACAGGAGGGAGGAGAAAAAATTATCTATTGATCTAGCAGTCACCCTATCATATTTGGAGGGTTGACCATCTATCCTCAAACCCTGTATGTAGAAATCATATTCTTATTACAAATAGCACCAAAAATTTGAACGTTTCATAATACCTTTATATTCGGTGTCAATCACAGTCTGAGAATGTGAACCTTTCTAAATATTTCTTTTTCACTAGCTATGGGCATTTCTCTTAGAAAAGAAATGGGCAATATCTCTTTAGAATGGATACAAGTTTAGCATCAGCCACAAATCAAACCCACGATCAGGATACTTTGACCATGTAAAAACCCAGCTTTCCTGGACTCTGGGATAGGGGTGGGAGGATAAAAGTAGAAAGGGAAAAACTGATGAAAATGTGTCAAGGCAAAAATGTGTCTGACATTTCTCTGCCAGGCCTCATCAATGCTCAAGGAAAGAATCATCAATATAGAAGGTTAAAACAGCAGGATGGTATTATTTGTGAAACTCCCAGACCATACCTACTAGCATAGCAATGTTAGTACACACATCAGGTGGTGCACAGAGAAGGCCTGACTCAGAGAGTTCAGGGCACATCACTATTTGTTTTCATTCTCCTAGCAACCTCTTCATATTCTTTTGGTAAACCCTCTAATTTTTCCTTCTGACTCTCAACCAAGGAGTTCTGGCCCAGGGATAAACTCAGGATAACATCCAAACCAGTGAGATTCAGCTATAAGGTGGTAGGTAAAATTATTAAAAAGGAGGCATATTTTTCTGCACTGGGATTGATAAACTGGCAGCAGATACACCTTGAGCTAGTTAGGAAGTCTTTCAAAATAGATGCCATAAAAAGAAAGCATAGCTGGGAGGTGGGCGGAGGGGAGGGAAGGA
Source organism: Balaenoptera borealis (assembly GCF_965194805.1). Taxonomy (NCBI): domain Eukaryota; kingdom Metazoa; phylum Chordata; class Mammalia; order Artiodactyla; family Balaenopteridae; genus Balaenoptera; species Balaenoptera borealis. Next base: position 19,502,447 of record NC_138871.1, read on the forward strand.
GAGAGAGAGAGAGGGAGAGAGAGAGAGATGAGAGATTAATTTGGGGCTGAAAAGAGATGAGATGCTAGGGAAAGGAAATAGAAGGAAGGGGGAAGGAAGGGAAGAGAAGGGGAAGGGAAGTCAGCTTTTGGAGTCAAAACAAATTGGTTCATAGTTTCCATTATATACTAAACTTGTAAAAATAAAGCTCCATGAGGGTACAGTCTGTGCTTTACCTATCATTATATCTGGCAGCCTGGAGCTTTGCCTGGCACATAACAGTCACTTAACAAATTGTATTATATCAGTGAATGAAACACATGGGTTCCTGAATCCAGCTGTACCTAAAGCCATTAGTATCTATCAATGGATTTCCTAGTGTCACAAGTTAACCAATTCTCCCACGTTTGTTGATGTTGGATTTCTGTCACTTACAACCAAAAATGTCTGACTAAATCAGAGACCTTAAACTACCAGACCAAACTAATTTGAAGGTAGCATGGAAAGACAGGGAAACCCCAGCAAGTCCCCCATGGACACAGCTCAGAGAACCAAGGGAGCTCAGGCCTTGCTTTCACCTACAGAGTTTTTCTCTGCACTAATCACTGCCCAAGTTCTAAATCCTAATATAATATTTCTCCCCTAAATCTGATCAGTCACTAAACTTGAGAATTTGTCCTTCAAAAAGTTTCTAGGATTCCTGCTGTTCCTCAAATCCCTCCACTCATGACACCCAGCCACCCCAGTGTACATCTCCAACACCACACCAGCCTCCCTCAGCATCCTCATTATGGCCTGTTGAGATGAAGCTTTCACTTCCTTGGCTCAATATTCCTCTCAGTTCCCATTTAGTTCTTACTGCATGCCTATTTCCTAGTAAACTTTTGAGCCTATATTTTAAGACTTCTTAATTTGAACTCCTTCTTGTAATTGCCCACACCTCTAGTTAATTTGTTCCTTCTCAACAACTCACACACTTTCTGCCTCATGTTGGTGCCTGGTTGAAAGGCGTCATTCTCCCTTCAACCATTTGCCTAAGTAGGATGTACCCATTCTTCAAGCAACAGCTTAAAATCCTCCTCCAGGGAGTGTTTCTAGACTGACCTGGCCCCTGAAGACCTTCCTCTCCTCTGACCATATCCTTCTATTATGTACTGTGCCAAATAATGTAGATGTTAACAACAGACCATCCTGCATTGTGTATCAAGTTTTCATGTTCCTGCAGAGTAGAACCCAAGCTTTTTGTGGATAGTGAATTTTATTTTCTCCTGGAGGACTCAGCATAAAACTCCTAAGAAGTGCTCCGGAAGTGTTTCTATCCACTTGTTTGTGGAAAGAAGGATGGACGGTCCAAGTAGGCCCCTGGGGATAGGAGGTAGGTATGAAAGGGATGAATTATTTGGAAAATGTGGGGTCCTAAAAATAAATTTCACTCACTTCACAATTTGCTGATCAAAGCCATAGGAAGTGGTTGGCACCTGTGTAATGTTACAATTCTTGTTCCTTGATTTATTTTATCAACACAGGTGTAGCCCTCAGTGATTATCTGTCAGGCAACACTGCCTAGAAGACAGTTTTCATCAGAGCTCCCCTTCCCCCAGCTGTCAAGCTTGGGTGACTGCTGAGAGCCATGGTTAATTAACCACACATGCCTTTGAAGCCAGTGAGAGACCATGAACTGAGCAAACTGCTAAAAAATGCCATTTTATCTTTACAGTTGAGATGAAAGTAGCCAAGACGAAGTGCAAATTTCCATTGATCTTATACACACACACAAACATGTATATACCCACACTGATTAAATGATTTAAATTTCAATGAAATTTAAACTTCCCCTTCATTTTTAAGTGCATATTCCCCAAACCACTCAGTTACAATTAAAACTATCAATACCTAAAGGATCCCAGGAGTCTGGCATTTTCCACCATCTCAAAAAGAGGCCAATAACTGGGTCCACATTGCTGAGAGTTCACAGAAATCAGAAGACACTCAGACAGGGGATTACCTTGGTTTATGGAAAGTCTATCTGGGTGGGGAACCCAAGCTTTGGCCTTCCTGGGCTTCATCTGCCCATGGATCAGGAACCAGTTCATACTTTAATTCCTTCATCATACCTTCCTGCCCTCCCAGCTTACAGCGGCCCATTCTCCCCCGAGTGCCTACAGCCACCTATATCATTTATTTCATTGCCAGTTTCCACGCAGGCAACAACTGTGTATTGTGCAAATCTCTTGCATTGTTAATTGAATTTCAGATGTCACACTCTAAAGCTAAAATACAAATATATAAGATGCATCATTACAATCCTTTATTGTTTGGAAACTTGTCATGACTATATGTCCCTTCTTCCCAATTAGAAGTACAGGAGTTTAAGGACAGTGTATTTGTCAGCTTGGGCTGACACAACAAAATACCACAGACTGGGTGGCTTAAACAAGATAAATTTATTTTCTCGCTATTCAGGAGGAAATATTATGAAAAGCCAAGATCAAGGTCCGGCAGGTTTGGTTTCTGATGAGAGATCTCTTCCTCGCTAACAGACATAACCAAGCTCTCTAGTGTCCCTCTTAAAAGGGCACTAATCCTATCATGAGGGCCCCACTCTAATAATTTATCTAAACCTTATTATCTCCAAGAGGCCCCATCTCCAAATATGATCACATTAGGGGTAGGGCTTCACTATATGAATTTTGGAGGGACACAATTCAGTGCATAGCAGACAATAAGATGTCAGCCAATCACACTTCCTTGAAACTGAAGTTTCTTGCACAGTCCTTACACAGACTAGACACCAAGCAAATTAGAAATATGTATCAGTAGGTACATATGAATATGTATTGAATAATAATAAATGCAATAATTAGTATTCTGGCTGTTTGACACAATGACATGATATGGATCCTTGGGGGCAAGGCTACTTGTGTGCAGAGGTGGAAATGGAGTAGCTGTATCTTCACCACAGGTAGAGTAATAGTGTTGCCTACCCTTTTGTATGCTCATTCTCTTCCTTGCCTGTTCCAAATCTCATGTGAGCAAAAAGAAGACAGAAATCAAAGCCTTTGATTGTATGCATAGGATTAAGATGCACACACTTGGGAAAAGAAACATACAAATTGTACATGGTTTTGTCAAATTTTTCTTTCAAAATAGTGGGAGATGGGAGTAGGTAAGCTTGAGGACACTAGATACCAAAAAAAATGGGTTTGGTGAAATGACACTTCTAAGGGACAAACAGGCTATCCCAGAGAGCATCTGGGAGGCTTCTTTTTGCCAACCTTACAGCAGAACAAAATGAAGAAATTTCCTTGGTGACATTGGGAAGAGGAAATACACAGATTGGGAGTGCCAGGCACTTCCTGCATGCCCAGGGGACCCCCAAAGAGATTTCCTTGCACTCTTCAGAACCAAGGCTTTTTTCCTCCCCAAATCAAATCTGACCTTTCTTGGTCCTTGCAAAGCCTGTGAGGACCACCTCTCCCCTTCCTCTCAGCATCACCACCCCCCATTCTATATCATGGCCCCTTCTTCTTCCTCTCACACTCCCCTCCAAAAGGTCAGCACTGTCTGGAAAGCCACCATACAGGTCTTGGCCACTTTACATCTTATCACTATGAGGGAACTAAGAGAGAATAATATTTTGTTTTTAATTATCTGGACAGTCAAAATAACTGAAGAAATATTTTAACTACTTAGACTCTAGCAAGCCCCAATCAAGAGCTGCTAACCTCATTGTTAGCCCTTTTGTTTATCAAGACTTGGGCTCTTTCTCAACTTCCCAAACCCACCCCCAAGCCAGACTGCAAGGCCAGGCGGCTCCCCACCCCCAGCACCAATATCCCAAGACCACCGCTAAGTGACCAGGGTCCAAGCACAGGGCACTCCTCATGCTTAGGTGAGTCAGGGACCTCTCTGAGACCCTTCTCACTAAGAGTGCTTGGAATCTGACCCATGATGGAACCATCTCATGGGCCCTTTGCTCACACTTGGAACCGACGAAAACTTTATGAGGCAAACAGCATTTTTTGCAGCATGACAATTAAAAACTAAACTAAATAGAGAGCAGGCCGAAACCCTGGAACACATGTCTCACATCGTCCCAAATATTCCTCACTATGTGGCTCCCATAAACACCATCTGCTGTGTTAATTTGTAAAGAATTACAAGGTTCTTAAAATTACACTTTGCTCTCTGTAGCGTACACTGTGTCTATTAAGGGGGAGAGTTGAGAATGTGCATCACGACCAGCCAGACACTGAGATCTTTTTCCTTCCTATGCTGGGATCCTACTGAAAGTTCGCTAAGTCTGCAGGGAATTTTAAGAAGTGTATCGTATTCTCTCTAGACCAGCTGCAGGAAAAAAATTCCAAACAAAATATACACACAGCAAAATCTTTGCCTGGATTATAATCCTAGCATCTTATACATTTTTAAGTTGTGTGCACATGCCCCACTTCACTGAATCCTCATGACAATGCAAAGTCCTTGACTATAAGTTAAAGAGGGTAAATAGCCCAAACTGAGAGAATTTCTTGGGTGAGACTTAATCCTCCATCATGAAGTTCTGACCTCTAGGGCCCCTCAGAGCCCTTGGGTGTTAGCTGTTTCTCGATTGCTCATCCCTGTCTACTCACAGAGCCAGAAGAGCAGCATCTTGTGCCCAAGCACATCTCTCTGACAGTGCAGGGCTATGGTGACTGGCCACCAATGTAAGCTTTTAGGTGAATCAAGTCCCCAGGGTGTTGCTGGTTAAGTGATGGTAAGTGGTGGCCAGGAATGAGAAGGTAGATAGGAGAGTCTTAGGCTCAATAACCCGAGGCTGGAAACTGTCGATGTGAGATAATTGTTACAAATGAAGATCCCTGGGTTCTTCTACCAAGAGATTCCATTCCGTTGCTCTGGAGTAGGTTGGAAATCTGTATGTTTAATAAACTTTTAAAAAATTACAAACAAGTTCTGGAAATACACGGATCATTTCAGTGGGTCCCAACCTGATGAATCATTTATTAAACAAAATCTTTCCAATTAATACCCAGGAACCTGCATTTCAGATTGCCATGAAATTCTGTTGCTCAGCCTGATTTGGGACCAATGAGTTTTACAATGATTTACTACTAGTAAGCCTGAAGTAGGACCAACGATCCACAATTAAGGCAAATCTGCTTAATTCCGAATGAATCAGTCACTGTATCTCCAAAATAAATTTCGTAACCAATCCACTTAATTCGAAAAGGAAAGCCATACTGCAGAGTAGACACACCCTGCAACATCATTTCAGAAAAAGTCCCTGAAAGAAAGCTGAACCAGCTCCCCCAAATTTCTTGCCTGCCATGGTCACATCTACATGTAGACGTTAAAATAAGGCTGCTAGATACAATGGACACAGAAATAAAGGAGGCTGCTGATCTTTCTAAAGCATAGAGAGCTTTACAAATTTGCAAGATCACATATACTCAAAAACAGGATCCTGATCTGGCAGTATTTCAGAGTTTCTGCTGGTAAACCCAAGTCCACACTCTGATGATTTCTCAACATTTTCTGAAGATTTACTCCCAAATTCTTCTCCCCATGGTCCCAATCTCTCTGCTCCCTTGTAAGTACCTCCTAGTTCTAAGAGAAGCGTTTCTCTCAGCACCCTATATTAATCTCCAATATGCTAACTCTGCCTTTTTTCCCCATCCCGAAGCAATCTCTACAGCCCAGATCAAGCTCTCCCTGACCCCACAGCCAACACAGAATTATGTCTTCTCTGAACCACAGTAGCAATTGGTAGAGTCTTTTCTGATATTAGGCCATAGCATCCCCCTCAGACAAATCCCTGAACAGCCTTTGGGCAAGCTGGCTCTGAGTGGTCTCACCCTGCATCTCTCACAGAGATTTGGCTATAGCTGCCCCCTGACTTCCAAGTTCTCATGAAAAAAAGGCAGGAGTAAGGCTAAATGTGGTTGCTTGAATTTTCTCTGTTCACTCTCAGCTGAACTGCAGTTGAACCACAGTTGCTTCCAATTATATCATCAATCCTATGAAAAAGCGGGATTTGGGGCACTAACTGTAAGGGAAAAAAACTACTGAAACAGGTTGGCAGCAACACCCAAATTGTTTGGTGATGCATCTGTCAGTTATGTATATAACACAGTAGCGTAAAATAAAAATGTTGTGCCAACTCCAAGGGTCATCTTAGTCTCCTGAGTGCTGTGACTCTAAGACTTGGGGCAAGTGGAGATGGATGCTTTGATAAAGAAATCAGTGTTACCTCATTCTTAGGTAAAATGACAATGCAAATGAAACTGCCAGTCCACAACCACCAAGCACCCTTCCTTCTTGCCTTCTCCCAAGCCTTCCCTTCCTTCAAACAATTTTTGAAGCCGACACAAACAGTATTATGTTACATCTTGGCTCTGCTACCTAATAGCTGTGTAACCCTTGGCAATTAAACTCATTAAATCTCAGTCCTCAACTGCAGAATAGCGAAAAGAATGCCTAGCTGTAGATTGGGGTGAGATAATGTGTGCAAAATGTCTGTCTACAAGTCTAACATGAAAATCAGCAGGTTCCTGACCCTGACTTTTTGTCGTCTCTTGATAGTAAACCTCTTCAGGAGAGGCACAGTGCCCAGCATCTGAACCATGAATGGATGAATGATGGATGGATTGACTGTCTAGGGAGAAAACATTATTTTATAGATTGGATCTGGGTTTACACAGACTAGCCATTTGAAAATCTTTTGACATCTGAGTGGTATTTAACACTCATAAAATTTTCACCGTTTTAAAGTCTATTTATAACGCAATTCAAATATAAGACCATGAAAAAGGAGAACCAGACATGGATCCTGAAACTTTACTAATAAAGTAGTGAGAAATTCAAACCCGACAGCTGCGGTTTCCTATGCTAGTGAGAGATGGGGAACAAATGTTGGAGACTGATTCCTTCCTTCAGTCCCATGCATGGGTAATGAAATCAGGAGTGAACACACCTTACTAATGAGTTTAATCAAACTGAGCACCTAGAACTAACTGCCAGGAGAGGGAGATCCCCCAAGTAGCACAAATGGATTCTATTTCAGTCCCCCTTATTTGGCAGGTCAAGGAAGGCATGGCCTGGCTGAAATCAGGAAGCCAGATGCAGCAGACCTATCATGTCTGCCCCATACTGATGGGGAGTCAGAGAGCGAAGCTGCTAATTACTTATACACACCTAGGTAAGTGTGGCCTCCAGAGATGGATCTGAGCAGCCAAAACACACCTCTTTTCTAAGTATGCCTTCTACTGTGATGCAAAGTCTAGAGAACTATCATTAGAGTTTTATTTTAATTCATTGATAATGACTCTAGAAGTTCCCTGGTAAAATACTAATAAAATTGAGAAAGGACTTAAGTATATAATCTGCTCACTGGTTGTTCATCTGTTTCTCCCGTTAGACACTTCATGGGATCAGTACACTTCATGGGATTAGTAACTTCATCCTTCTGGTTTACCTGTATGTGTATTTCACTAAATCCAGTAACAGGCATGTAGATTCTCAATGAAGCAGTGACATAAAATGGTTGTCATTTTGGAAAATAGAAAGTTGATCTCTAAACAGGACAAAAGGTAGCCTAGAAACCTTTATGGTGGGTTTAGAAAAGGAAGCTTAGAGAGTTGAAAGCAAACTCTGGTCCCATTAGGAAATCCATGGATCAGGGATTTTAGGATTAGAAATTAGATATATCCATGACACAAAACAAAAAATTGAGGGGAAAAAGATGAAATGATATGGAGAAGGCAAAAAGAAAAAAGAAAAAAAAACAAGTTATGTGTGGAGTTTAAGGCAAAGGATGGCTGAGACCTTACCCTGGAGCTTGGCGACTCTAGCATTGTGTTGGATCCAAAGCAGGAACCATCAAGGGAACAGAACAACAGGCCAGGGATCCAGTTACTATCATTTAGGTGGACGGTACCAATAGGTAGTCAAAAAAGAAGTCAGAAACCAAGAACCAGAAGGGAGGTTCAAGTCTGGAGTGAAATCAGCAGTAAGTCTGTCTTAAGGGTGAATCACTGGGTTATGGGTTCAAGTCCTTTTATTCCCTGTGCAGAAGCCAGAATGGCGCTAAGTTCAAAGTTGTCTGGGTAATCTGTCCCTCTCTCCCACCCACATGTAAACAAGCATGAAGCCAGGCTTACTACCACTCAGCTGTGTACCCAGGTGTCCCCTCTCCTCCTCCCTATTCAGAGAGCTCCCAGGAACACTTGCCTCCTGGAAGGGCTTTCCCACCAGAACCCTTTCTCCAGGGCTATCCAAACCTTCTCTTTGCCTTCTTTCCCCTGTGATTAATCAAGACCTGCTAAGTGGAAAACAAAGAAATAAAGAGAAGAACTAACAAATCAATCAACATTAAATACAATCTAATTATCCCAGCTTAGGCTTCTTAAACTCAGTTCTCCAGCAGCAGAACCATCAAGCACTGGACCAGGCTTCCATCTGTGGTGGCCTGAGCCAGGGTAGACTTTGTAAGCTGCATATCACAGCAGCCAGGCTGACCTTTGTCTCTATGTGCCCTGGGGTCAGCCACCACATCCTACTTCAAACAGTAGACTATTCTGTCAAAAAGCAAGTATTTCCTGAGCACCTATTTGATATTGATCCCTGTAGAGGTGTGATATAAGCCAAATTATGTCCCCCTCCCTGCAAATAGAAATTCATAGGTTGAGGTGCTAACCCCATAGTGCCTCAGAATGTGACAGTATTTGGAGACAGAATCTTGAAAGAGATAATTAAGGTTAAATGAAGTCATTAGGGTGGGTCCTAATCCCGTATGACTAGTGTCTCTAAAGAAGAAGAAATTAGATATAGAAAAACACAGGAAAGATCATGAGAGAAGAAGCCTGTTTATTTACAAGCCTGAGAGAAAGGCCTCAGAACAAACCCACCCTGCAGACACCTTGATCTCAGATTTCTAGTCTCCAGAACTGTGAGAAAATAAGTTTCCATTGTTAAAACCCCAGTCTGTGGTACCTTGTTATGGCAGCCTTAGAAAACTAATGCAAGGTGCAGCAGGAAATACCAAAGTAATGAATTGTTGAGTTTTTGACTTCCTGTTAAATACATTACTGACTCAGGCTAACAAAAAGTCCAAGAGAACTGAGGTGAGGGCAGGAAGGGAAGATGTGACTGTCTCCAGAAATCTTAATTGATTTCTCAGAAAGCTCTTCAGTTTTTCACAGCACACGGCATATATCAATCAGTTCGTCTGATTCTCATCCAACAATTAGAAAATGAGTATCCTAAGTCTCAGAGCAGAATTCTTGCTCTGAATGCCAGAATGGCTTCCGGTGTTTGTTTTTTTTTCTTTCCTAGCTCCTCAAAGAGTCCCACAACTCTTATTAAAAACTGGAAGCTATCAGATAGATAGATAGATGGATAGATAGATGGATAGATAGATAGATAGATAGATAGATAGATAGATAGATAGATAGATAGATAGATAGATATAGATAAACCACTTAAAGCAATCTTCTTGATACATCCTCACACATTTCCATTTCAAAAAACAGCCAAAGACAGTTTAGTCTCATATTCTCTCACAATTTAATTCAGATAAAAATGTAACATTTTGTCCTCTAAATGAAAGCTTGCAGGTGCTTTTGATTAAGGAGCCTAACTGAGGTATTTAAGTAGCTATATGATGCCTATTCCCTTATTGGTAACTTTTTTTCTTGGTGTGCCTCTCAGAGTTCCAGTTTAACATACCTAGTACTTCAAGCAGGTAGCTGATAGCTATGTACTTGAGATGTCTTAGCAGCAACCCACATGTTGATTAAAGGGAGTGATGAAATCCCTATGAGATCATGGCTAAACTTTCAGTCCCGATTCATTCACTTCACCAATTAACATAAAGAATCATATAATGACCACAGTGCTAGACACTGGAGACATAGCAAACTGTCATGGTTGCTACTGAAACTGAGTAGGACACTGTGGGGCTCCTGGGCACAGAAGCTTTTCTGTGTCCCACATTTCTTGTTTGTAGGGAGTAGGCTTCAGCCTCTATGACCTTCCCTGAGTTCCAAAGGGCAGGTTCAAACAGTTGTTAATCAGGGAAGGGAGGGGATGCAGAAACAAGGGAAGAGCAGTCAAGAAACAATAGTGCAGCCTTGGGGCAGGGTCCTGGTTCCACCTCAAAGGATACGCTGTAACGATATCTTTGAGCTCTTCTGCAGAACTAAAACCCCCAACAAATGGAAGATGTTAACTGCTTAATGAAGCATTCTTCACTCCAGAGAGAAGGTCATAGTTTGATAACCTCAAGAACAACAGAAACTCATCAGGAGATCACCTGAGGCCAGATTAAAGGAATGCAGGCCCTGCACACACCCTGATCCTTATCAGCAACCCGGCCCTTGAACCATTGCTATAAAACTCCTCACCAAATTTCCCCAGGTTGGGACATACAGTTTTTTTTTTTTTTTTTAAATAAATTTATTTATTTCTTTATTTATTTTTGGCTGTGTTGGGTCTTCGTTTCTGTGCGAGGGCTTCTCTAGTTGTGGCGAGCGGGGGCCACTCTTCATCACGGTGCGCGGGCCTCTCACTATCGTGGCCTCTCTTGTTGCGGAGCACAGGCTCCAGACGCGCAGGCTCAGTAGTTGTGGCTCATGGGCCTAGTTGCTCCACAGCATGTGGGATCTTCCCAGACCAGGGCTCGAACCCGCGTCCCCTGCATTGGCAGGCGGATTCTCAACCACTGAACCACCAGGGAAGCCCGGGACATACAGTTTTTGAGGGCATGAGCCTGCTGTGTCCCTCTTTGCCTTGCAATGCAATAAAGCTATTCTTCTTCTTCAGCCAAAACTCTGTCTCTGGGATTTGATTTGGCACCAGTGCACAGAGGCCAACTCTTCTGCATCACTACCTGTAGAGTTAGAGTCTGAGGCATGGTTTCCTACCTGAAGCACTACTGACGTCTAGGGCTAGTGTATTCTTTGCTGTGGAGGCTGCCCTATGCTTTGTAGGGTACTTAGCAGCATCCCTGGTCTCTACCAACTGGATGCCAGTAACACCACTTCCTCCAGTTGTGACAACCAAAAATATCTCCAGACTTTGGCACCCTGGAGATGGAGGTGCAAAATAGCGCCCACTTGAGAATTATTGGCCTAATGAGTAAGAAAGATAATTTTAAAAGCAATTATAATGCAAAAAGATAAGTGCTACAGTACAGATACAGTGCACATGAAGGGAACCAAGTAAACTGAGGGGTGGTGGTAAAAACAAAAAAGCAAAACTGCTTTCTCAATGAAGAGATGTAAAATAAAGACACACAATAGTTACTTATTTGGTTTCTACCGTGTGTTAAACAGTAAATTTTGCTTGCTTGTTTAATCTCTACAAAATGTCCTTATGTTAACCACTTTACAGATGTGCTCAAAGACAGAAATAAGCTTATTCAGCATTCAAAGACTGAGGGATAGACCCAGGATCTAACCTGGGTTGTAAACTCAAGTCTGACAAATTCTTTAGGTATGGAGAAATTTTAAGAAAGTATTTTGCTACATGAGAGCTTAAGTACTCACATATTAAAACAACAACAACAACAAAACACTTCCCTAAATATGGGGCTTGCATAGCATTTTGAGACACTAAGTAAATGTATCATTGAAATAATTTAAATTGGAAATCGGTTTATAGCAATGAGTATAGGGTCTACAGGAGAGGTTCTGGGATTCTACAGCATCCATCCTATATTTATGAGTGAATGGATTGGCCTGGCCACCAGGGGTCCCCAAAACCTACCTGCCAACTAAGTACCATCCACAGAACCAGTCATCTCACAGGAACCATGATGATACCTTCCAATTTGCTTCCATTGTCCCAGCATAATTAATAAAAATGCATTCTTTTACTCTCAAAAGTGCCCAATTTAGATGACATGTTTTATGATCCCATTATTATTAGTCTAATTAAGTCTTGAGCTGAAAAATTATTAGGTCAGCTAATTTATGTCATTTTACATCATCAGATTCACTATGTGAAAACCCAACCCATTATTTGATTGCTATATTTAATAATACACATATGTTACTTCCTAAAATCTTATAATGTCAATCTAACACCTTTAAGATAATGTCCAAGAAGGTTCTGGCCAATTTGACCTCAGTGTGGCTTTCCAATCTTATCTTCTACCCACAACACAACCTCTTGTGTTAGTCAGTATTCCTGGAACAGATCATGCCTCTAGGTTCTACCACACGGCATTCTCAATGCCCATATTTCCTCCAACATTTTGTTCAGTATCATTGATCACTGCGATAGACCCTGCAGCATCCTCCCCTTAACTCCTCACCTGCCTATTGAGGATCCCCTTCAAATGCCATCTCCTCTAAATAATCCCTGATTTCCTCAGACTTCAGTTGCTCCTCACTGCATGTGCCTGCATTATACTTCATCCATCCTTCTATTATGGTTATTTTCATCTTTTCAGGTTCATGTGTCTGTGCCATTCATACTATTAGAAAGTCATCCTTATCTTTGTATCACAAACGTCTTGCACTACCTGGTATTCAGTGACATTTGATGGGTATTTGCTGATTAATGACTACCACTCATGACTGTTGAAATCAGAATTGGCCACATTTTGGACAATCAGTAGGAATTTGCTGAGTGCCTACCATGTGGCAGGTGTGTGGGTTTTGCTTTGTGAGGTTATAGTGAGAAGCCAGAATATCTGTGTCTTATTTCCCATTTTGCTTCTTTGTCTTTCTGTGAGGCAAGACAAGTCACTGAACTCTATTAGATCTCAGCTTTCTTATCTCTAAAGCAAGATGTTAGAACTAAACAATTTCCAAGTTTTTTTTCCCCTCAACTACACGCCATCCTTTGTCAAGGTAACATACCAAAGTCTTCTGACTAGTCTTCAGTGAATTAGCATTGACTTGACCTTATTATGGATAATTTTTTCTCATTATTTTTACAAAGTTTTTAAAATTACAAGATAATGTATGTTAGTTAAATATTTTGACTAATACTCATGTAAATAAAGTAAAATATGAAATCCTCCCCCATGCACACAAACGTAGCCCCTTCTTCAGAGAAACTATTGGTAATAATATTTTGCCAGTTCTCCTACTATCACTTCCCTTTCTAGAGTTGATATATCAATATCTATCTATCTATCTATCTATCTATCTATCTATCTATCTATCATCTATCTATCATTTATTTACCTACCTATCTATGTCCTCCCCTCTCCCCAAATATGCCAAACCTATCAGCCAGTCACAAATTCAAAACAGGCTGCTCAGGAGAGTTAGTGAAATTTGGAATATGCCCCTAAATTTGGAGCTTGGTTTCACAAAAGATGAATCTGACATTTCCCAAACTATCTGTATCATGTAAGTGCCTTAAGAACAAATTCATGCATAAAATAGGCCATCAGGCTAACTGATACTTTCAAAAGCTTTTTTGTTTACATTTACTTTTTACACCCAAATTAGCTTGCTTTCTAAATCGAAACAAAATTGTTAAAAAGAAGTAGAATCTGTGTATAGTTTTGTAAATTCTCCAATCTTAGCACATTCATATGAAAATTTATAGAAAGAAGATTACTGGTGGGGATTAGCATTACAGTGTGAGAATGCTCCTGTCCTCTAAATATACCCTATTACTCGTAATAATTTAAATCATACTAACAAAATGGTGCACAGCATTTTACAGTTTATGAAATACTTTTCTATTCATTTTAATTCTCAGAAAACCCCATAAATTTGATAGTAGTTATAATCTCTATTTATAGATGCTAAAGGTCCAAAAGGGTAAAGATCATGCAGACAGGATGTAGGAAATTCAGGATTTAGATGCAAATATATTCCAAGACAGCCTGTGACATTGATATGGCCCCTGAGGTTCAGTCAAACTCTAAAGTGATATCTGCCCACAGAAACATAGCTTTCCATGGATGTGTCATATCTTTAGAAGTCAATTTTGCATGTATTTATTTGGTAATATGGATTTCAAGTTATGATGATAATCTGAGCAAACTGATAAATACCTTGGAACTCAACTGCTAAAAGTCAGATTTAAACACAATCCCATCTTAAATTAACAAGTCAGTGGGAAACTCAGTAGAGTAGATGCTACAATTTCCCATATCCTACTCAGTTAAATAATGAAAAAACTCAGAGTAGAAGAGAATATGATTCCTATTATTGAAGGAGTTGATTGACATTGAATATTTACTTCTTTTTTAAAAATTACATCATTCCAACACCCTAAAACCTTTTTCACACTATCCCAAGTGTGATATGAAAGTGAAAAATATCGCATTAATCATAATGCTTGCTCTTACCAAGCGTAAAGCTATTTGTAAACAGCTGAATGCTCAACCAACTTTTTCAATTTGCATCTAGATATTGGTCATAGTGTAGCTGCTGGCAAAGAAAATCTAATAAAGTTTTTAAAATCTTAAAATAATAATACTGCTACCATTAAATGTGTGTCTGCTATGGTCCAGGTGACTAACATAGGTTATCTCTTGCCTCCATAATAACCCTGAACCAAGGTACTTTGTATCTCCTCTTTATTGATGCATAAATGGAGATTCGGAGGCTGTATGAAATTTTCCTATGTTCATAAGAACTCATCAGTGGAAGGTTCTAAACCCAGGTGAACCTGTGCACTCCCCAGTTCACCAGGGCAGCATGCTCTAGTGCAGCAGTGCACAAAATGAAAGGAAGAACAATGTGACAGTGGAGTGGTTCTCTACCTTTTGATTTTTCCTGCCACATACCAGAGGGATTCGATACATGCCACCAGCAGTAGTTGAGGTGTTACCCAAATACCGGATTTGCCTTTTGGTGGATGTAGAGCCAAAAGACACAATTAAGCCAAAGATTGGGAGAAGGAAGAATTTATTATTTGCAGCAAGTAAGGAGAACATTGGGGATCTTTCCCAAAGCAGTGTCTCCCTGAACTGGGGAAGTTTTAAGCTAAGGGTATAGGCATATTCATGAAGGGGCTTGGGCAGTCATCAGAGTCCAAGCTTTAGTTGATTGAAGTCATGAGGGTCAGAAAAGGTCAACATCATCATCCCTTGGGTTCTAGTTGATCTGGTGGTTGAGCACTTCAGGCTAATCAGGCCATTGGAACAGAACTGGGAGTCTTTACAACTGATATGTTATCTTTGCTATTGTTACTTCCCTTGTCTGATAAAAATTGTTTGTTCTTTTGTTCCTTTAAGATCATTAATTACTGAGGCCTGTTCAAGGGCAAGTACTGTGGCCAGGCTTAGATCACAACATGGCTTAGGACAAAAATGGCTTCTCTCATGTCAAGAAAGCCATGCCTGATTGTCTTTCTCCAGGGACCCCTAACCTATCTGCTGACAGAGGGGTAATGAAGGAGATTTGAAGAGGTTTTTAAGAAAGGCTGATCCAGCATTAGATGTATCCACCATCAGTATGACCAGGGTTGACAGCCCTATCATCAAATAACCACATAATGGTCCTCACTGGCTAGATCTACAAATTTCAAAAGTGGCCACAGGATACTATGTCTTGAATTCACTTCCAAAAAATTCTCTTATATGTTTGTGAAATACTTCATATCACTCTCCCATACACATCCACCACACCACACCTTTTTTTTTTTTTTTTTTTTAATTTACAGTGCAAGTATGAGGCCAATGACAGAGCTAAAAGAAACCTGTTCAACTTGATTTAACCCTACTTTTCCAATATCTACTGAGCTGCAAAAATATTTTCCCCCTGTCATGCCCATAAAATCTCCAGGAACAGCTGTTCAGAGGAGTACACTGGGAACCCATCCATGAACAGGATGTTCTCTGTAACCTTTCTAACTCAGGCATCCCACTGCCCTAGAGGTGGAGCCAGAACACAGAAGTCTTTGAGCCTTCCCTGCGGTGCTAACAGTCTTCCCTGCAATGGGGTATTTGTTTGGAATGTTAAGTGCTCTGTGCAAGAAATGCCACACTCTAACCCTGTCACCTTTCAGATCAATGAGGTAAGTGACAGCAATTCAAGTTCCCTGTCAGCTTAATTAAAGGAAGTGAAACACAATTACAGGGCATCAGTGCAAGGCTGGTGCAGAGCAGCAGAGGGCCCTGAGGGGGAGGCCATAACAGCAGACCACAGGGAAAAGCACACTTCTCTCCTCTGACAATTTCACTGAAAGTCTTAATTACAATGCTACTGTATGGGGAAAATTGTTTTATAAATGCCATTACAAACACAGTCTGATTGCAGAAATCTTTTCATCTAAAAACTAATTAAACCATTATTTCCTCTCAGATTACAGTGGTAAAGTGTAAGTTTTTCATTTATGAAAACAGTTATACAATCTTATGTTCCTTATATTTAGAGAACATCTTTTTTTTTTTTTAAGTATGTACAGGCCAAAATAATCTTAGAAATTAGGAATGCTATGAAGAAGATAATAAATTAGAGATTTTTAAAAAACAGACTATCATGATGCAGACAAAAGATTCAATGAAATGTTTTGGCTAAAATGTGAAGTAGGGAGCTTATGTGTATCAACTCAATCATTTTGATGATCACACTTTAAAAACAGTACATTAAAAAATCATTAAAAAAAACCCTACTGCCAGATCTGACAAAACATGATTACTTTGCAGCCACTAAAATGTAAACTTTAGGAGGGCAAGGGGTCCTGCTCCATTCACAGATGTGTTGGCAGCACGTGAACAAAAGGTGCCTCCCATCTTATTTGTTGACAGTGAAACCCAACAGGACCCTGTGAGGCTCCTGGGCACAGAAGCCTTTCTCTGTCCCCTGTTTCTTGTTTGTAGGGAATAGACTTCAGCCTCCATGACCTTCCCTGAGTTCCGAAGGGCAGATTCAAACAGTTGATAATCAGGGAAGGGAGGGGGTGCAGAGACAAGGGAGGAGCGGTCAAGAAACAGTAGTGCTGCCTTGGGACAGGGTCTTGGTTACACCTCAAGGGATACACATAACAATACCTTTGAGCTCTTCTTCAGAACTAAAACCCCCAACAAATGGAAGATGTTAGCATTCTTCATTCCAGAGAGAAGGTCACGGTTTGATAGCCTCGAGAAGCAGAGACACTCATAAAGAGACCACCTGAGGCCAGATTAAAGTGCAGGCCCTGTCCACATACTGGTCCTTATCAGTAACCCTGCCCTTGAACCATTGTTATAAAACTCCTCACCAAATCCTCCCGGGTTGGGACACAGTTTTTCAGGGCATGAGCCCACTATGTCCCTTTTTGCCTGACAAAGCAGTAAAGCTATTCTTTTCCACTTCACCCAAAACTCTGTCTCTGAGATTCCATTTGGCACCAGTGCACAGAGGATGAGTTTTTGGCATCAAGAGAAAGAAAGCTGCTCTCTAACTTGCTTTAGAGTTGTCCCTTAAATTTCATATGTTAGAAACAGTGGACTGGTTGAGTCTATTGAAATGTCATAGGTTTTCTTTGAACTATTTCATGTATGTAGATAGAACAGAATATTAATTCTTGAAAAGAAATGATAAAGATGAAAACAACAACCCCAAATGGATGTCATTTCCAATTACAGGGGAAATAAAAGAGACAAAAGGCCATGTATGCAGATAAAAGGGAAGAAGTGGTACTACAAAGAGGCTAAAACCTACAGATGATTTGGGATGATGGTGTGTTGGAGCAAGTTCAAGTCAATGCCTTGAAATCAAACAACGACTACTGCACTTAACCCCATCAACTAATCATAAACCCTGGCTCTTCCTTGCTCTTACTTCTGGAGCCCACCTTTACTTCAAGAGGATCTTTCACTCTCTTCAAAAAGATAAAACACTTTCTGCTGTAAGAAAAGGCTGATAGACTAAAATCTGTTCAGGTAAAGCAGAGGTGATGATAAAAGGATTTTTTTGCTTAACAAAAGGATTCTCTGCAGGCTTATTTTAAATTGGGAGCTCCTTAAATGGCCTTTAAGTGTTTATGTACAGGTCACCAATTATGTTGGGGGTGGGGAGGATAGGATGTGTGGGGAAAGTGAGGGAGAAGATACTTAAACAACTAAATGATTAGGAGCCACTGACAAATGAGGATCAATCTAATAAGAAAATATTGTCTTTTCTCCCAAAGAATAATATAGAAGTCCAAGGAGAACTTAATTTTTGAATACAAATACTGAATTTACTTCCATATTGCCTTCCAAACAAGGTAAAAAGTGTATTATGTTTAATATTTGCAGAATTCACCATCTCCATTTTTGTAAAATAGAAAGAAGAGAAAGAACAGTCCTGTCACAGAAGCTGTGAGTAAGAAATTAAATTGACCCTCCCTCTTGAACCTAAAGTGATCAGGTAGATACAATTTATAAAACATGCCATCAAAAGTTTGTTTTCGAAAGCCTTTTCTCCCAGCGAGTCATAGGTAAAACAGCAAGACAAGAACAGTTATTTTTAGTCATCTCAGTGGTACAGCTTTCTCCTGAGGCAAAACTTAAATCAGATAAGGGTCTCCGAGGACCTGAAAGGAAGGAAACCACCCACTTAGTGTATTCAGCTCAATCCTCCCCACACAAACTCAATTTTAAAAACAGAACTAGAAAACAAGTTACGGAATACTTAAGGATGACACACTGCAGTAAGCGCTAGAAACCACATTTCAACAACTGTTAGAGGCTATTACCACTCCCGTTGCACACAAGAAAATTAACCATAATTGGGTAAGCGACACAAGCACAGCACAGGAATGGGAATTGAGCAGACACTTAATTAATGGTGTTGGGAGAAGGGAAATGGGATTAATGAATGGTTGATATAAATTCCATTTTGTTATTGGGTTAATCACTGGTCTCATGAAAATTTATTTCCTGGCTAAGATTTATAACAGGGTTTTTAAATATTTTATTCCATAATTTCTAACTTGCATTGTAATTTCTAGAACCATACTAGCCACATAATTTATTGGTGTGTATACCTACCCGTTTTCCTGCACCATCATAAAAAGGTGGCAGGACCCAATTCTTAGTACAGAACCCCTCATGTAAGTGGGAGAAGATAACTTGGATTTGACATATTATTTATATAATTTTGGTCTCACCAATGATTTAAAAACCAGGTGATGAGTTTGGTGTCAAAAGAACAAAGCCCCATCTCAGTGCTGTGTTTCAGTCAATGGAGCATTTCCCTAGCCTGGCTTCACTTCCAGCGCACTAGCAAAAGTATACGACATGCTTGAGATTCTTTAACTATTTAATTTAATTCTTAGCATTATCATGGAGCTGCTCTTAGTCGTTTTTGCTTTGCTTATATTTTATCCCATGATATGTCAAATATGTCAAATTGAAGTAACTCTGGATTCAAGTAATGGCACCAGTGTTTGTTTGTTTGTTTGTTTCCCTTTTTAATGTTTTTTAAAAGCACTTACCAGGAAATAAAATATTTATTTGCTTGTGTTTCATCATATCTAAACTATTTTCTTGTACTTGCATTGATTTTTGTATTGAAATGTATCTTGCTCTATTTTTAAACCAAAGTAATTATTGAGAATATGTATTTTAAAAATATATTTTCTTAAAAATATAAGTTTATCTTGTATTTTAAAAATATATTTTCTTAAAAATATAAGTTTATCTTGATGATTAACTTAACAGAGGTTAAACTAGCTTTGAATTTACCGAGATATTTATTTTTAACCATAAAATGGACTTGAACACACTGATAACAGGAAAACTGGTGGACAAATTTATGAAAACTGGTTTATGGGTAAGACACAAAGAGAGAGATTAAATGTTCATATCCAACACATAAATGTGGAGCTGACCTATTTTTGTTTTAAAAGTATTCTTGGCCTTAAAGAGATTATTTTAAAAATGTAAGTCCCCATTAAATATTAGATTAAAGGCTTGCATGTAAATATAATACCAGTAAGATATGTAATTCCTACTAATTTCATCCTTTAAAATGACAAGTCTTGCATGGTTCCTTTGTTTAAGCCCTTTGTGAAGAGAAATATATAATTGTTATTGGTGTTATTACTCCCTTCTTCCAGATAAAGAACCAGAACTTCAGGGAGGTTGAGTGACTTCCTAAAGTATGTCAAGGTAAATACAATTTGCAAAAGAAAAAAACAAATCTCCCTGTTGAAAATAAGGGAAGAGACCCCCTCCTCCCACCCCTACCCTTTTTCTTAGAGCATTTACTTCGGGTGGGGAGGGGGGTAGGGGGAGGACTTGTCTTTTTCTGCCTCTTTGAAATGTATATAAATCTTAAAACTAAATAAGCCTCTTGTCACCTTTACAACCCAAGAGTGTCTTTCTCAAGGACCAGGGCATCATCTCTTTGTATTGCAAACATCAAGGAAGATACAGTTTCTGTGGTAGGGTAGGGGCCTAACTTGAGCCAGGTCCTCTCTCCGAGGTGTTCAACTGTCTCATGTCATAAAGATACGAGTTTATGTTTTCCTCGGAAAAAGCCAATTTTAGCTAACTTAGATGGTCATCCTGATTACCAGGTAGATCTAGGATGAACTGTGTGTGACAAAGTGTGTTGTACAGTCCTCTTACTTGAGCACTGGTATTGTTTATCCTGAGAACCTGTATGGGGTAGGTGGTATCTTAGTCTATTGCCTGTGATATACAACATACATTACTGTTTAATGCTTATTCAACAATAAAACAATTTTCTTTCTCTTCTACCTTTGTGGAGAGGTTTTCTGATTTGGGAGGAGATTTTATTTTTAATTATATTCCACCAAGAGGTGACACATAGAATAAATAATAGAGTTGGGAATCCATCTGTTGTGTCTCCCTATACATCACAGTTATTTATCCTGTGTATCTTTCTGGTTGTACCCGTGTCACATCATTATTTTGAAAATGTCTTTCTTTGGAAACTGGCACTACTGTTTCAACTGAATGAAAGTTGAACTATTCAAAACTACAATGAGGTATCACCTTACTTCTGTGAGAATGGCCATCATCAAAAAGTCTACAAATAACCTAAACTTAGTCTGTTTAAGATACTCCCATGGTTGAAGTTCACCTTTTTCTCGTTCATTTTCACTTTTACCATTCTCCCATTTTACAAAAGTAAGGCACAATTCTCACCCATTCTGCACCTTACTAAAGTATATTATTGTGAGGTATAAAAATTCCTGGTGTACTATCAGAGACAGTTATTTTAATCAAACTATCATAATTGCCACCTCTGTTTCTCTATAATATATATTTTCAAAAAATATACTTTCAAAATATATTTTCAAAAATATACTTTGTTTCTGGGACTTCCCTGGTGGCACAGTGGTTAAGAATCTGCCTGCCAATGCAGGGGACATGGGTTCGAGCCCTGGTGCAGGAAGATCCCACATGCCGTGGAGCAACTAAGCCCGTGCGCTACAACAACTGAGCCTGCGCTCTAGAGCCCACGAGCCACAACTACTGAAGCCCGCATGCCTAGAGCCTGTGCTCTGCAACCAGAGAAGCCACGGCAATGAGAAGCCTGCACACCACAATGAAGAGTAACCCTCGCTCCACACAACTACAGAAAGCCCGCATGCAGCAATGAAGACCCAATGCAACCAAAAATAAATAAATAATTTAAAAATATATGTATATACTTTGTTTTATAATTATTCATCAAAAAATTATGTTATTTGTTGTTTTGATAAATTATGTGTTAATAATTGTTGTAATAATAGCACAATCCAGGGTAAACATTTTAGTATATAACCTTATCAGGAAAAAAATTATCAATTTAAATATTTTGTTCCACTACCCTCTCCAATAGCTTCAAAAAGATCACATATGTACCTAGGAATAAATTTAATGAAAGACATTTAAGACCACTACATTAAAAACTACAAAACTTGAAGAGACGTATGCTGTTTGCAGACAAGAAGATTCAATCTTACTAAGATATCAGTTCTCCCCAAATTTATCTATAGATTGAATGCAACCCCAATCAAAATCACAGCAATTTGTTGTTGTTGTTTTGATAGAAATTGATAATCTGATTCTAAATTTATATGCCAATACAAAGAAATAGAAGAGCCAAGATTATTTTAAAGAATGAATTTGAAAGACTTACTTATTTTGTACGATTTCAAAACTTACTGTAAAACTATAGTAATTAAGAGAGTGTGGCATTGGCATAAATATAGATGGAAAAATCAACAGAACCAAGTAAGTGTGCAGAAACTGACTTACACATATATGGTCACTTTATCTTTAGTAATAACATCAAAGCAATTCAATACAGAAAGAGAGGTTTTTTCAATAAGTGGTCCTAGAGTAACTCGGGGGTTAAAAAATCAGTTAAAAATTTCAAGCCTAAAAAGAAATTGTTATAGTATCAATTTCTGTGATAGGAAAGAATAGGCATGCTAATGCAAAGAGAAAAAGAAATGATGCAACATGTGAAAATGTTGTAAAAAATCACCTATTCATATTTTTTAATGAATGATGGTGATAGTTTGGTTTCATTAGATATATTTAAAAGAGTGATGCCAAGAGTTTCTTTTAAAATGTCTACATACACAGAACACTAGAAATTTCATCCTTTGCAGTAACTGATTAGACTTAGGATAAACATTTTAGATATCTACTTAAAGACATAGAAGGAAACAAATACGTTTCTGAAAATGCTTGAAAGAATCACAGGCTAAACAAAAAAATGGAGGACTATTGATGAAGTCCTATGCATATATTCATTTAACAAAAATATTTTGTGTACCTATTATGTGCCAGACAGAGTGTAAGTCTAATATAATAGCAACCAATAGTTAATGTTCATTGAATGCTTACTACATGCCAGGTACCATCCTAGGTGCTTTATAAACATTAACAGAATTAATTCTCTTCTCCCCTCTGTGGAATAGGTACCCGTAAGTGTCTGCGTTTCATGGATGATAAAAGTAAGGCAGAAAAGTTTAACGCCATTTCCTCAGTTTGTATAGCTAAGGAATGAACAAGGACACGGTCTCTGCCCTCACAGAGCCTTCATCCAGGAAGATGAGGGATTAGGCAGCGCCATTTCCCTTTATCTATTTATGGGTGTCATACGCAAAGATAAGTTTCACTTCTGCTCTCCCATGTCCTAAGAGTACCCTGTATTACAGCGAGTCAATAAGAAAATGAACTTTAGAGATGGCTTCTCCTAGCAGAGTCCTGGGTCAGGCAGTAGCTGCCCACATTCTGTGAAGGTAAGTGCTTGATGGCATGAACTGTATGAATCTAACAGATTATGAATTTGTCCAAGGCTTGGAGCCAGGACAAAGCCCTGCCTTTTATTCTCAGTGCTTGAGTGCAAAATGGGTGGATTTGACTAGAAGAATCACACTAGCTCTTCTGTCTTCAGTATGCAAGTATTGAGAAATAAGAAGACCCTGAGATTCTCCTTTTTCTTATATGCTGCCACCACACCTTCTGGTGCTACTTGGAGTCAGGGAGGAAGGAAGAGGCATGGTCTCCATTCATCTATCAATTCAGTCCTGTTTATGGAGGCATCTGCTTTGTGCTCAACTCTAGCCTAGGTACTGTGAGAGATAAAGGTAGAAGTAAGACTTCCTGCCCTCTGAGGACTCACAAAGAGAGGAGGCAATCTGAACATGAATACCAAATACAGATAGGCTTTGAGGTTGCTGAAATCTACCTATAGAACATCATACTACCTTCTTCCATCCCTTTTCTTCCCCTTGCTCACTCCCTTCCTTCCTTGCAAAACTGAGTTACTCCAAATGCCTCCTTGCAAGGCAACTTTAAAGTGCTCTGTGGAGATAACTGTATGTTGTGGATGAAGTAAACGAAAACGACTGTGCTATAAGGTCACCATTAACTAACCTTTCACTTGGCCACAATTTGTACTCTCGAGGAGTACACATGACTTCTGGGTCATGCAGAAACTAAAAGCCAGGTAAGTGGGTCTAGCCTCACATTGGTGCAAAGGTGACTTCGGCACAGGAATGGTTGTTATGGGTGGTCAGCCTGTCTGAAGTTAAGACTCCTAGCTAACCTTCCAGTGATCTCAGCTCATTCCATAAATAGTTTGTGACTTCTTGCTATGCCTTCTAGCCTTCTGGGGAGATCCAAAGCCCTTGCCTGGTTTATTTATTACTTAATACCTAAAAGTATTTCGATGCAGCTACACAGAAGTACCTGATCTCTAAGTGTTTTCAACCTAGTTGAGAAGACAAGAAAAATGCTCAGAAAGAATTTACTAATACAAGTGACTGATTACAGTGCTGAAAATGATGCCAACAGCAATGTTTTAGCATTCCCTGGAAGGTGAGACCAGTGATGACTGCAGTGGTCCAAGAAGGCTTCACTGAAGGTGTGAAATCTAGGCACATTTTAGCTCATGCTTCCACTTCCCCCCTCTATCCCTATCTTTTTCCCTCATGACTGTCTTCCTTCTGTTCTCTACCATTCTCTGGACTCTTAAACTTTGGTGCCTTCTTCTCTCTGTATTGTTCCCTGAGGGATCTCCATCACTAGGACAATGCCTGGCCCATCACTGGTATGTGAAAAATGTTTACTGGATGAGAATATTTCAGGATGTCTGAGCTGGAAGAAATCTTGGAGAACACTCCTCTTCATGAATGAGGCCCAGAGAGGCTAAGAGATTGACCCAGGACCGTACCACTTGAAGGCTTAGCATGTGGAATCAGCAGGCTGGAGGCCCTGACTCTGGGTATAGTGATGTCTGCACTATGTCCTACTGTCCCCTTCCTATGCAGAAGTCACCTTTGCACCAATGTGAGGCTAGACCCACTTACCTGGCTTTTAGCTTCTGCAGTGAACCAACTCCTTTTATCACTATCCAGTGGTCAAAGCTATTTTGGAGAAGAAAATCAGGCCCAGCAGGCATGTTTCCTATTTTATTGCTCTGCAGGCTGCTTTGCACAGAAAAAAGAAGCAAAGTGAAACAGAAGACAGAAAGGGCCAAACTATTACATAATTGACATAAGAGAGTTACTAAGGATAAAGAGTGCTCCAGTGGGGGACAGTGATTATTTTGAAGACTGAAATGGATGGACTAAGAAATGGAATCGTTTTGGGGAAAAAAAAAGGAAACAATGTTTCTGTACTATTTACCTAGTATTATAGACCTTGGAAGACAAATATTCATTTTTTTTAGATGCCATTTATTTGTTCTGCCTAATTAGAAATGTCAGTTTAATGTTCATTGAAAGACATTAAAAAATCATATGGAGTTCAAAGAAGAAAGGAAAAAATGTGCAATGCAAAACCTAAAATAGAAAGGCCATTGTCATATGTAGAGGAGAATCTTTGCTGATGATAACTTGGATGTTGAGTTGCTGAAACTCAAGTGACTGGGGCATGATGATTGCTAGAATATTAGTCAGGATATGTTTAGCATCATGCAGTGGAAATCCACCAAAAAGCAACATACAAAGTCTGAGGTTTATACTTCTCACATAGCAAGAAATTGTTTAGGAGACTGTTCAGGGCTAGTACAGCAACTCAAGGAAGTCAAAGTCTCTATAATCTTCAGAATGTAGCTCTAGTCCTCACTATCACAAGAGAGCTGCTGAACCTACAGACACTGTGTCTATATTCCAGGCAAGAAGGGGACAGAGGAAGAGCAAAAACAGCATGCTGGCTTTTTATCAGAAAAACATCTCTCCCAGAGGGCTTCTGCTTACATCTTATTGGCCAGAAGTATGTCATGAGGCCACTCCTAGCGGCAAAGAAGTCTAAGTCCGCTTTCCTTGAGCTGAGCATACAAACCACCTGGATAGTGTTATCAGTAAGGACAAAAGAGGGAATGGACTTGTAGGATATTGGAGTGTGTGCTACAATTAGGAAGTGCCGTTGCAAAATGGCCCATAGCTAATATATAGAAACTAGAATGTCCCAAACCAAATAGCACATGGCCTTTCTCACATGTTAAATGAGTGCTTACTCTGTCCACATCAGTGCCCTGGTCACTTGGAGATAAACAAATAAACAACATCAACCTTCCCACGAAATGTACTTTCTGTGTTCTGAGGAAAATGTAGAGCCACCACCAACAGGGGACCTGCTGAGTATTTAGGCAATATAAAGAGGGGTCAACAAATCAATATACACTGAGGCCCAGGGTATTAGCGTTAGGGTTAGAGCTGAAAGAAACATCTGACCCTCCTTGTCCAACTTCCCATCCAGTGCAGCAATCCCTGACTCTCACCCCTGGCAGCTGATCCTCTTGCATAGAACTGAAGTTCTTCCATGAGTGAGAAGGGCTAGCTAGACCTTCACCACCCAGAGTATGGCCCCAAACCAGCAGCATCAGTGCCTGAGTTTGAGAAACCCTGGTCTACCCTTTACCACTTCCATAGGACAGCTCTGTTTACTAGAAAAGATCTTCCACGTGCTGTCTTGGAAATATATTTCCATGAGATCTTACCCATGCCCAAGGCATTAGTTCAAATATTTGAACTATAGAAATTCTATCCTCCTTAAGACTCCATTTTTAAAATTCCCCCCAAATACTCCTTAGCCCATTTGCCTTCACAGCCCTCACAACATCGGTGATTGTTTATGTTTGTCATACTGTTGTCCCCTTAAAATTCTGTCCTAGAAATCCACATGTCACTAGAGAGGCATCTATTTGCAACAGTGAATGAGAGAGTTGTGAGACTCATGGACTCTTCTAGTTTGCACCCAGTGGATGTGGTTTGGTCATGATGACATTGGACAAAAGGGCTTTTCAAGTCAAGCACCATAATTAGAACTTCTCTGTAATGTACTCCTATCCTCACCCGCCCCTCCCTCCTCCATACACCCTTCATTCTAGAATTCTATCCTCTATATCCTCTAGTCATGGCATTTTTATTCCTGATTCTTTCAATAAAGTGTTTTGGTGGCAATGCTCTTTGAGGGAGGCTACCATAAACTGAAGAGGTGGGCAGGACTCCTTTGTCCAAAGTGATAAAGAGGAAACCCCACAAGCGGCTCAGGGGTGAGTGGTTAACTGTCATAACAGAAACCCCTCCTCTCATTTACTCCCATCTACCTGCCCACCACCTCCCTCCTTTCCTGGTCTGGAACACAGAGAGACTGTTAGGCAGCAAACACTGTGTGTGGAATGAAATTCTTTCACATTTAAGAAATTTCCTAAATTAGGGTCTTTGAGAAACTGTATTGATTCAAGCCATTAAGATATTATTTAGTACCTTGCTGCTCCAGGACACTAAATAATGTCACATTTTCAAAGCATAATGCCATTAGAGTTTATAAAGCATTTTCATGGAGGTTATTTCATCGGATCTTGGCAACCACTCACCGCACCAGGTAGAGCTGGTGCATAATCATTGTTTTGCTATGATCCGGATGCCCCTGATCTGAGGTCATCTGATAACTATGTTAGAGGCAGAGATATGCCAGGAACATCTGTCTCCTAGCCACTTATTCAGAATCTTTTCCATTGTGACCTGAAAAAATAAAGAGTTTCAACACATGATCTTTATGCTATAGATAGATAGATATTTCCATTTGAATCTATTCAAAGCAACTGGGCATACTGGAACTCAAAGCAGTATTAAACTATCCCAGAAAGGAGAGAACAGTTAGCAAGATTCTAACCAGAGTGGGATGTCAAATATATGAAAAAGGAAGACAAATGTATCTTTTTCACACCTATGGCAAACTACCACATAACTCCATTAAGATAGAAAACAGTAATATCTGCTGGGGTGTTTTGTCTGGTCCTAGATTTTCATGGCTGAATTTTGTTCCTTACTACTTAAAAATTAAACCACTACCCCTGACTGCTTATTTTGCTCTTTATCACAGACTTGAGAATCTAAATGGAGAATGAGTGGAAATGCTAATGATTGATGAGGAGGATAATGCTGGTCATGATAAAGATACTTTAGGACCTTGGTGAAACAAGATTAACTAGATTCCATTGGGGAAGACATAACATTTAAACCTCTTGAACACTCATTTAGTAGATTTTATCTTCCCAAGCACTGATATATATACTGTCCTAATAGAAGTAGTGAACTTATTTCCCCAAAGGGAACACATTTGTTGAAATCTAAAAAAAAAAAAGAAAACAAAAATCAGCTCTAGATCTGATATCACTTATGGGAAATTACAGTAGGGTAACATAGATGGTTGAAAGAAGTTAAAAATACCCAACTGCTTGATATTCCATGCAATAACATCCACTGAAGATACATCTGTCTCATAATAAACTCAAAACAACTTAATTAGGTAAAGCACATAGTTCTCCTGAGTTTCTTTACAGTACTGATTGACTATCATTTCAAAACATGGCATATTTCCATAACCTATTAAATAATAACTCATGACAGCATCCACTAAACATGCAAAGTGATAAACTAAGAGAGGTTCTTTGGAGGGGGTGGAGTCAAGATGACGGACTTGGAGGATGCAGAATTCACGTCTTTGCACAACTAGGGCACCTACCAGCAACTGGTGGGGGACCACCGACACCTAAGGGGACAGGAGGAACCCCCAGTGATGGGATCCTAAGCAGAGGCCCCGCCCCATGCTCAAACATCACACCCCAACTTAAACCCCACTCCTGCCTAAGCTCCACCCCACCTAAACTCTGCTCCCATAGCCAAGGCTTTCTTTTTTTTTTCCTCTTTTAGATTGGGGCTCCCTTTTACCTTGTTGATTCATTGTTGTTGATTCATTTGTATTTTTATTTTTTCTAATAAATCTTTCATATTTCTAATTTTATTTTATTCTTTATAATATCTTATTGTTCTCTCCTTTTGGCTTGTTCCCCCTTTCTTTTTTTTTCTTTTTCCTGTTGTGGTTTTATTTTACCTTGTTGCAGTTGTTTCAATTATATTTTTATTTTTCCTAATATATTTTTGAATCTTTCTAATTTTATCTTGCTTTTTTGTTCTTTGATATTGTACTAATCCTTCTTTTCTTTTTTTTTTTTTTGTTGCCATGACATGTGGCTTGCAGGATCTTGGTTCCCAGGCCAGAGGTCAGACCCTAGCTCCTGTGGTGGGAGCTCTGAGTTCAAACTGCTGGACTAACAGAGAACCTCAGACACCAGGGAAAATTAATTGGAGTGAGGCCTCCTGGAGGTTCTCATGTCAGCACCAAGACCCGGCTCTGTCCAACTGCCTGCAAACTCCAGTGCTGGATGCCTCAGGCATAACAACCAGTAAAACAGCAAAACAGTCACACCCATCAAAAAAAAATGAAACAACAAAAAATATGTTATAGACAAAGGAACAAGGTAAAAACCTACAAGACCAAATAAATGAAGATGAAATAGGCAACCTACCTGAAAAAGAATTCAGAGTAATGATAGTAAAGATGATCCAAAATCTTGGAAACAGATTGGAGAAAATACAATAAACATTTAACAAGGTTCAAGAAGAACTAAAGAGCAAACAAACAGTGATGAACAACACAATAACTGAAAATAAAAATAATCTAGAAGGAATCAATAGCAGAATAACTGAGGCAGAAGGACGAATAAGTGAGCTGGAAGACAAAAGAGTGGAAAGAACTGAGAGGGAGCAGAATAAAGAAAAAAGAATGAAAAGAATTGAGGACAGTCTCAGAGACCTCGGGGACAACATTAAATGCACCAACATTCGAATTATAGGGGTCCCAGAAGAAGAAGAGAAAAAGAAAGGGATTGAGAATATATTTGAAGAGATTATAGATGAAAACTTCCCTAACATGTGAAAGGAAATAGTCAAGTCCAGGAAGCAAGGAGAGTCCAATACAGGATAAACCTAAAGAAAAACACGCCAAGACACATATTAATCAAACTACCAAAAATTAAATACAAAGAAAAAATATTAAAAGCAGCAAGGGAAAAGCAACAAATAACATACAAGGGAATCCACATAAGGTTATCAGCTGATCTTTCAGCAGAAACTCTGCAAGCCAGAAGAGAGTGGCAAGACATATTTAAAGTGATGAAAGGGAAAAACCTACAACCAAGATTACTCTACCCAGCAAGGATCTCGTTCAGATTTGACAGAGAAATTAAAACCTTTACAAACAGGCAAAAGCTAAGAGAATTCAGCACCACCAAACCAGCTTTACAACAAATGCTACAGGAACTTCTCTGGGCAGAAAACACAAGAGAAGGAAAAGACCTACAAAAACAAACCCAAAACAATTAAGAAAATGGTACTAGGAACATACATATCGATAATCACCTTAAATATATATGGATTAAATGCTCAAACCAAAAGATATAGACTGGCTGAATGGATACAAAAACAAGACCCGTATATATGCTGTGTACAAGAGACCAACTTCAGACTTAGTGGCACATACAGACTGAAAGTGAGGGGAAGGAAAAACATATGCTATGCCAATAGAAATCAAAAGAAAGCTGGAGTAGCAATTCTCATATCAGAAAAAACAGAAATTAAAATAAAGACTACTACAAGAGACAAAGAAGGACACTACATAATGATCAAGGGATCAATCTAAGAAGAAGATATAACAGTTGTAAATATTTATGCACCCAACATAGGAGCACCTCAATACACAAGGCAAATGCTAAGAGCCATAAAAGGGGAAATAGACAGTAACACAATAATAGTAGGGGACTTTTACACCCCACTTTCACCAATGGATAGATCTTCCAAAATGAAAATAAATAAGGAAACACAAGCTTTAAATGACACATTAAACAAGATGGACTTAATTGATATTTATAGGACATTCCATCCAAAAACAACAGAATAAACTTTCTTCTCAAGTGCTCATGGAACATTCTCCAGGATAAATCATATATTAGGTCACAAATCAAGCCTTGGTAAATTTAAGAAAATTGAAATTGTTTCAAGTATCTTTTCTGACCACAATGCTATGAGACGAGATATCAATCACAGGAAACAAACTGTAAAAAATACAAACACAGGAAGGCTAGACTATACACTACTAAATAACCAAGAGATCACTGAAGAAATCAAAGAGGAAATCAAAAAATACCTAGAAACAAATGACAATGAAAACATGACGACCCAAAACCTATGGGATGTAGCAAAAGCAGTTCTAAGAGGGAAGCTTATACCAATACAAACCTACCTCAAGAAACAAGAAACATCTCAAATAAACAACCTAACCTTACACATAAAGCAATTAGAGAAAGAAGAACAAAAAAATCCCATAGTTAGCAGAAGGAAAGAAATCATAAAGATCAGATCAGAAATAAATAAAAAGAAATGAGGGAAACAATAGCAAAGATCAACAAAACTAAAAGCTGGTTTTTTGAGAAGATAAACAAAATTGATAAACCATTAGCCAGACTCATCAAGAAAAAAGGGGAAAAGACTCAAATCAACAGAATTAGAAATAAAAAAGGAGAAGTAACAACTGTGGCTGCAGAAATACAAAGGATCATGGGAGATTACTACAAGCAACTGTATGCCAATAAAATGGACAACCTGGAAGAAATGGACAAATTCTTAGAAAAGCACAACCTTCTGAGACTGAACCAGGAAGAAATAGAAAGTATAAACAGACCAATCAGAAGCTATGAAATTGAAACTGTGATTAAAAATCTTCCAACAAACAAAAGCTCAGGACCAGATGGCTTCACAGGTGAATTCTATCAAACATTTAGAGAAGAGCTAATACCTATCCTTCTCGAACTCTTCCAAAGCATAGCAGAGGGAGGTACACACCCAAACTCATTTTGCGAGGCCACCATCACCCTGATACCAAAACCAGAAAAAGTCGTCACAAAGAACGAAAACTACAGGCCAATATCACTGATGAACATAGATGCAAAAATCCTCAACAAAATATTAGCAAACAGAATTCAACAGAACCTTAAAAGGATCATACACCATGATCAAGTGGGGATTATTCCAGGAATGAAAGGATTCTTCAATATACACAAATCAATCAGTGTGATACGCTATATTAAAAAATTGAAGGATAAAAACAATATTATAATCTCAATAGATGCAGAAAAAGCTTTCGACAAAATTCAACACCCATTTATAATAAAAACATTCCAGACAGTAGGCATAGAGGGAACTTACCTCAACATAATAAAGGCCATATATGACAAACCCATAGCCAACATCGTTCTCAATGGTGAAAAACTGAAACCATTTCCTCTAAGATCAGGAACAAGACAAGGTTTCTCACTCTCATCACTGTTATTCAACATAGTTTTGGAAGTTTTAGCCACAGCAATCAGAGAAGAAATAGAAATAAAAGGCATCCAACTCGGAAAAGAAGAAGTAAAACTGTCACTGTTTTGCAGATGACATGATACTATACATAGAGGATTGTACCAGAAACTACTAGAGCTAATCAATGAATGTGGTAGAGTAGCAGGATATATAATAAATGCACAGAAATCTTTTGCATTCCTATACACTAATGATGAAAAATCTGAAAGAGAAGTTAAGGAGACACTACCATTTAACATTGCAACAAAAAGAATAAAATTCCTAGGAAAAAAACCTACCTAAGGAGACAAAAGACCTGTATGCAGAAAACTATAAGACACTGATGAAAGAAGTTAAAGATGATACAAACAGATGGAAAGATACACCATGTCCTTGGATTGGAAGAATCAACATTGTGAAAATGACTATACTACCCAAAGCAATCTACAGATTCAATGCAATCCTTATCAAACTACCAATGGCATTTTTCACATAACTAGAACA
The DNA here is from genome assembly GCF_965194805.1 of Balaenoptera borealis. NCBI lineage: Eukaryota > Metazoa > Chordata > Mammalia > Artiodactyla > Balaenopteridae > Balaenoptera > Balaenoptera borealis. Next base: position 19,535,030 of record NC_138871.1, read on the forward strand.
AAATATTTCACAATTTGTATGGAAACACAAAAGACTCAAAAAGCCAAAGCAATCTTCAGAAAGAACAACGGATCTGGAGGAATCAGGCTCCCTGACTTCAGACTATACTACAAAGCTAAGGTAATCAAGACAGTATGGTATTGACACAAAAACAGAAATATAGATCCATGGAACAGGATAGAAAGCCCAGAGATAAACCCATGCACATATGATCACCTTATCTTTGATAAAGGAGGCAAGAGTGTACAATGGAGAAAAGATCGCCTCTTCAATAAGTGGTGCTGGGAAAACTGGACAGCTACATGAAAAGAATGAAATTAGAACACTCCCTAACATCATACACAAAAATAAACTCAAAACACATTAAAGACCTAAATGTAAGGCCAGACACTATAAAACTCTTAGAAGGAAACACAGGCAGAACACTCTATGACATAAATCACAGCAAGAACCTTTTTGACCCAGCCCCTAGAGAAATGGAAATAAAAACACAAATAAACAAATGGGACCTAATGAAACTTAAAAGCTTTTGCACAGCAAAGGAAACCATAAACAAGATGAAAAGACAACCCTTAGAATAGGAGAAAATATTTGCAAATGAAACAACTGACAAAGGATTAATCTCCAAAATATACAAGCAGCTCATGCAGCTCAATATCAAAAAAAACCAAACAACCCAATCAAAAATTGGGTAGAAGACATAAATAGACATTTTTCCAAAGAAGATATACAGATTGACAACAAACACATGATAGGATGCTCAACATCACTAATCATTAGAGAAATGCAAATCAAAACTACAATGAGGTATCACTTCACGCCATTCAAAATGACAATCATCAAAAAATCTACAAACAGTAAGTGCTGGAGAGGGTGTGGAGAAAAGGGAACCCTCTTGCACTGTTGGTGGGAATGTAAATTGATACAGCCACTATGGAGAACAGTATGGAGGTTCCTTAAAAAACTAAAAATAGAACTAACATACGACCCAGCAATCCCACTACTGGGCATATACCCTAAGAAACCCGTAATTCAAAAAGAGTCATGTACCACAATCGGCATTGCAGCACTATTTACAATAGCCAGGACATGGAAGCAACTAAGTGTCCATCGACAGACGAATAGATAAAGAAGATGTGGTACACATATACAATGGAATATTACTCAGCCAAAAAAGAAACGAAATTGAGTTATTTGTAGTGAGGTGGATGGATCTAGAGTCACATACAGAGTGAAGTAAGTCAGAAAGAGAAAAACAAATACCATAAGCTAACACATATATAAAGAAACCCCAAAAAAAAAAAAAAAAATATATATATATATGGTTCTGAAGAACCTAGGGGCAGGACAGGAATAAAGGCACACATGTCGAGAATGGACTTGAGGACATGCGGAGGGGGAAGGGTAAGCTGGGACGAAGTGAGTGAGTAGCGCTGACATATATACACTACCAATTGTAAAATAGATAGCTAGTGGGAAGCAGCTGCATAGCACAGGGAGATCAGCTCGGTGCTTTGTGACCACCTAGAGGGGTGGGATAAGGAGTGTGGGAGGGAGACTCAAGAGGGAGGGGATATGGGGATATATGTATACATATATCTGATTCACTTTGATATACAGCAGAAACGAACACAACCTTGTAAAGCAATTATACTCCAATAAAGATGTTAAAAAAAAAAAAATAAAGAGAGGTTCTTTGGGGGGGGGCAAAGCAAACATCCTTTTACAATTGTTATTAGAAACGTATCTACCAAAGATCCCTGCGAAGAAATGGTTACTATTGAAGGAGTAGCCTATTAAAACATTAACCACAAACACAATTAGAATTTAATTCAAGTTTACAGAGCCCAGGAATTGCCAAACATCAGATCCACTGCATGAATCAATGGCTCCTACTAGTAGGCCATGACCAAGTAGAGCTAGTTTACATTTAGATGTAAACTTGAAACAGTAGAGATTATTTGGATACTAACAGACTACTTGGCAGACCTCTGGCTCAGACATTTTTAATATTCATTACATTTCACTAGTCTCAGGCATATCAAATGGCTCATTGATAGATCCCATCTCTCTGGGTAGGTTCAAGACATTGGTTCCCTGGCAACACTTTATCGTTGTTGTTGTTATCAGCCTGCAAATTTTTGGCTTAGCTCAGCCTTAACTTATTCAATTCAAATAAATAACTTTTCAGTGACGTGCCATTGAGGACCAACTTATTTTTTAAATCTGGATCCCTATACAGTAAAATTTTTAAAATAGAGCCCTTGATCCCCAAATGCTCCCTTGCAGCTAGGCTAATTCAGTGTGGATCAGGGTTCCAATCAAGCGTAACGTGGGAGGCAGACATGAAAGAAAAAGGGGAGAAGCCGTGAGAAAGGAGCTGTCCCTTGTACCCCTGAAAATATAGGAAATCAGGAAGGAAATGTCAGGAGATGTCAAATTTTCTCAGCTATAAAACTGGGATGCTAATTGTGCTGAATGTTGATTCAATGATCAATTAAGTAAGTGCCTCGTACATGGTAAGTGGTCAATTAATATTAATGTCAAGGTGAGAAAGAAGGGGAATCATAGAGAAAAGAACAATTAGTCCTGACTAGTAGACTAAAGAACTGAGGTTTGGCTAGAGCATCTTGCCTGTTTTGAAAAAAAGGGAAATGAAAGCAAACCTTACACCAATATTTTAGTTATTTCAAAGTAATACAGCAACTCTCCAATGTGAAATTAACACCCCTATGCTTACCCCCCATGCATGTTAAAGCAGATTAAATTGCATGCCGAATCACCCAGGCAGTCAGTGAACAGCAATCTCTAGGATTCAAGCTGATTGCTCTAAAAACACAATTCACCAACTGGGCAGCACTGGTATCAAACATGGTCCTCTTTAATAATTTCTCTGACATCTTGTTTTCCCAGAAACGTGGTCACTGTGAACTGTAGGTTGACTCATCTCATGACAGTGAGGGGTTTTATTCCCATCTGCAACCCAGGCACAGCACGGAATCATAAACTGACCAGGTGAGGTCATGGATTCCTTCCCCAGGCTATAGGCGAACATCACATTTAGGCTTTATTCACCTGACAACAAAATCTTCAACAAACCTGACAACAAAATCATCTACATGGGGAAATAAACCACTTTTGGCCTCCATTTTTATCAAATTTAACTACTGTTGCAACTGGGTTGTGTTTGTATGTGTGTATGTGTGTGTGTGTTTCATTTTTAACCAACTTCCTTTTATCCTTTTAAACTCTTCTCAATGAGTTCTAACAAAATGAATATAAATAACTGTTGGAGTTCATTACAAGAAAGGATAATGATCAGACTCATTTTTTTTTTCCTTCAGTTTAGGCTTCAGGTCATCTGAAGTGTTAGTTTAAATCCTGCATTATGCCTTATTTGGAGATGTTTCCAGAAGCATCGCTATATGAGAGTTTTGACTAAACTTAAGTCCCCTATATTGAAATGCAAAAGTGTTACATTCAAATAACTAGAAGAACTTTGTCGTGCTTGAGGCCAACATTAATGTTCACAGAGGGTCTCAAATTCCTAGATTCAAAAATGTCATCATTGAGACATGGTTGCTGGGGTTCCGGGGATGGGGTCAACAGTTATCTTCCAGATATCATCAAGACATGGCCAGTGTTCAAACTGGCTTCAAGTGCTTTAACACATTCACTTATTAATTTTCATGAAAACTCTAAGGTGGAAAAAGTTCTTTGCATTATAAGTTACTACAGGGTATGAACCTTTGGGCTTACTTGGATGGTTCAAGGGAAGAATGGGAGGATAGCATCTATGTAATCAAGACAAGTTCTTTCGCTTTTAAGTAGAATGATGAGATGCTTTATGGGCCATTTCCTGAAGCAACAGCCTGGTACTTGATCTTCTACATAGAATGTTTGTATATACATATAATTATTTTACAGTAACCTTAAGAAATCTGAATGAATAATGACTATCTATCTAGATGATGGCATAGTTTTAAAGAACTTAATGAATCAGAATGCCACAATATAATAAGCCTCAGTGTTTCATTTGGAAATCTGTGTGAATGCCCTTGGTTGCCAAAGGACTCCGTTGACACTACTGGCATTTAATGGGCAGGGCCAAGGATTCCAAAGTTCCTGCAAAGCCCCAGTCATATTTATTTACCCACTGAAGCTGCCAAAAGCACACTCCCACTCCCAAAGCACTGCTGGTTTAAGGAGTACCCTCCTCTTACTCTGCAGTTATATTTATATGTAAAAGATGCTTCCATAGAAGATCCATTCATACTCTGTTGTACTTTAAATATCCTCCTAGAATTCATTGTTGTTGTTAAGTATCTTAGCAAATCTTTTATAAATACAGACTATATAAAAATAAACTTCAATTTAGCCCCTGGCCTAATCATCACAGTTTTGAGTAAATAAAGTTGAAAGAAAACTTCTTAATCAAAAAAGATAATGGAGATGAGTCATACTTCAAAGGGTGGGCGGAGGGTGGGAGGTGAGGGAGGAAAAAATGAACAGGAGAGAGTCCAGTCTCTAGGGTTTTAATCAAGATGACCAGTGAAGATAAAGTGAGAGGCAACGGAAGCTAGAGAAATCAGGAAAAATTGAAGGGGGACTTGGGAAGCCGGAGGAAGTGTGGAGGTGGGGAGATCTCTGCTTCTACAGATTGCTGGTAACCATGGTGAATGAGAGAAGAAACAGTGATCGGAATGTGGGGCAAGAGCTCACCCACTAGGATAATTTTTTTTTTTTTCTTTCCTAGTATTCTGGTATAATGTTTAGAATATAACATGATGCCAGAGACACTTATTCCCAGTAAAGAAATGAATCAACAAATCAACAATGCTGCCTATCTGCTAACAATCTCCCAGTGCGATGCTGTGGAAATATGTGAAACCATTGAGAGCAAAACTGTTTTGAAGCCAAGCTCCCTCTCAGATGTATACAAATTCCATTTCTGAAAAGAATTCAAAAGAATAAGAAAAACAGCGAGATGAAGGAAACTGTGTTTTTAGGCAGAGCAATTCCAGACTCCATCAAGCAATAAGAACAGGCAGGGACCACAGATGGCATGTTCTGGAAGCTATCATCTAACAAACTCGATGCTTTCCCAATTGATCCAAGTGCCTTTTACGTTTGGCTATGAAGTGGACGCCAAAGATCTCAGCAAGTTCATCTGTTTGTCCTTTACATTGTGCCATCAGAGGCTCTGTATAAACTGAAAGAACTTTTTAGTATTTTCTATAACAGCCCTTTCCCTTTCTTTTCTTAGAGCTTGTCTTTCCTCTGTTCCTTCCCTCCATCTGACCAGTGCAGAAGCTTTCAGTGAAATATCTGCTTCTTGGAAAATCTTCCAGGTACCTAACAAACATCTCAAAACCCTATGCTAGTCAACCACCCTCAATTTCCCACCTTGTTTGTTTGTTTGCTTGTTTATTACCATTTTAAATCAGGGTCACAGGGCGTACCCTCCCTCTACTCAGTCATGGTTAGTGGCATGACTTACATGAAATTTTAAAATCTACATATAAAAAAGCCTACACAAAAATAATATGAATCCCAATTGCTTTTCTTAAAGTTGCTATTAATCATACACAGCTAAGTTTTTTGAAACAAGCAGGAAACAAGCAGGTAAAGTAGAAAAGTATGGGCTTTAAGAATTAGATAAAGCCTATTCAAAGCCAAATTCAAAACCCTGGCTTTTCCAGTGTCCAGCTGTCCAATTTGGACCTTTAAAATCTCAGTTTTTGCTTCTTTAAGAGAGATAGGAACAACTACTGCATAGTATTGGTGGAAACCTCAAATGACAATCTTTAGACTATACCCTTCCTCCTAAAAAGCATATTAGAAAATGAGATTCAAATCAAACAAATCTTTTGACTATCTAGAAAAACCATATAAAGCAAAAGGAATCTGTCCATTTTCAAATGAGTAGATAAGATAGATAAAGTGGCAAACTGAAGAGATTATACCTTTTCTATGGTGATTCAGAAGATAGCTAATACCATATAAATAGACAAAATTCAAATGGAAACTTGTGGCTGGTAGGATGCCAGGTAACTAACTGAGAGTGTTGTAAGTATCATCAACTCTTTTTCTTTTGTTTTCTATTTGTAGTTGAATATTTATTTTTATTTTTTTAACATCTTTATTGGAGTATAATTGTTTTACAATGTTGTGTTAGTTTCTGCTATATAACAAAGTGAATCAGCTATATGTATACATATATCCCCATATCCCAACCCTCTTGCATCTCCCTCCCTCCAACCCTCCCAATCCCACAACTCTAGGTGGTCACAAAGCACAGAGCTGATCTCCCTGTGCTATGCAGCTGCTTCCCACTAACTATCTATTTTACATTTTGTAGTGTATATATGTCAATGCCACTCTCTCACTTCGTGCCAGCTTGCCCTTCTACCTCCCTGTGTCCTCAATTCCACTCTCTTTGTCTGCGTCTTTATTCCTGGCCTGCCCCTAGCTTCTTAAGAACCATTTTTTTTTTTTAGATTCCATATATACGTGTTAGCATACGGTATTTATTTTTCTCTTTCTGACGTACTTCACTCTGTATGTCAGACTCTAGGTCCATCCACCTCACTACAAATAACTCAATTTTGTTTCTTTTTATGGCTGAGTATTATTACATTGTATATATGTTCTACATCTTCTTTATACATTCCTCTGTCAATGGACACTTAGGTTGCTTCCATGTCCTGGCTATTGTAAATAGTGCTGCAATAAATATTGTGGTACATGACTGTTTTTGAACTATGGTTTTCTCAGGGTATATGCCCAGGAGTGGAATTGCTGGGTCGTTTGGTAGTTCTATTTTTAGATTTTTAAGGAACCTCCATACTGTTCTCCATAGTGGCTGTACCAATTTACATTCCCACCAACAGTGCAAGAGGGTTCCCTTTTCTCAACACCCTCTCCAGCATTTATTGTTTGTAGATTTTTTGATGATGGCCATTCTGACTGATGTGAAGTGATACCTCACTGTAGTTTTGATTTGCATTTCTCTAATGATTAGTGATGTTGAGCATCCTATCATGTGTTTGTTGTCAATCTGTATATGTTCTTTGGAGAAATGTCTATTTAAGTCTTCTGCCCATTTTTGGATTGGGTTGTTTGTTTTTTTGATATTGAGCTGCATGAGCTGCTTGTATATTTTGGAGATTGATCCTGTATCACTTGCTTCGTTTGTAAATGTTTTCTCCCATTCTGAGTGTTGTCTTTTCGTGTTGTTTATGGTTTCCTTTGCTGTGCAAAAGCTTCTAAGTTTCATTAGGTCCCATTTGTTTATTTTTGTTTTATTTCCATTTCTCTAGGAGGTGGGTCAAAAAGGATCTTGCTGTGATTTATGTCATAGAGTATTCTGTCTATGTTTTCTCCTAAGAGTTTTATAGTGTCCAGCCTTACAATTAGGTCTTTAATCCATTTTGAGTTTATTTTTGTGTATGATGTTAAGGAATGTTATAATTTCATTATTTTACATGTAGCTGTCCAGTTTTCCCAGCACCACTTATTGAAGAGGCGGTCTTTTCTCCATTGTATATTCTTGTCTCCCTTATCAAAGGTAAGGTGACCATATGTTCATGGGTTTATTTCTGGGCTTTCTATCCTGTTCCCTTGATATATATTTCTGTTTTTGTGCCAGTACCATATTGTCTTGATTACCTTAGCTTTATAGTATAGTCTGAAGTCAGGGAGCCTGATTCCTCCAGCTCCGTTTTTCTTTCTGAAGATTGCTTTGGCTCTTTGGGGTCTTTTGTGTTTCCATACAAATTGCAAAATATTTTGTTCTAGTTGTGTGAAAAATGCCATTGTTAGTTTGATAGGGGTTGCACTGAATCTGTAGATTGCTTTGGGTAGTCATTTTCACAATGTTGATTCTTCCAATCCAAGGACATGGTGTATCTTTCCATCTGTTTGTATCATCTTTAATTTCTTTCATCAGTATCTTATATTCTGCATACAGGACTTTTGTCTCGTTAGGTAGGTTTATTCCTAGGTATTTTATTCTTTTTGTTGCAATGGTAAATGGGAGTGTTTCCTGAATTTCTCTTTCAGATTTTTCATCATTAGTGTATAGGAATGCAAGAGATTTCCGTGCATTCATTTTGTATCCTTGTACTTTACCAAATTCATTGATTAGCTGTAGTAGTTTTCTGGTAGAGTCTTTAGGATTCTCTTTGTATAGTATCATGCCATCTGCAAACAGTGACAGTTTTACTTCTTCTTTTCTGATTTGGATTCCTTTTATTTCTTTTTCTTCGATGATTACTGTCGATAAAACTTCCAAAACTATGTTGAATAATAGTGGTGAGAGTGGGCAACCTTGTCTTGTTTCTGATCTTAGAGGAAATGGTTTCAGTTTTTCAATGATGTTGGCTGTGGGTTTGTCATATATGGCCTTTATTATTTTGAGGTAAGTTCCCTCTATGCCTACTGTCTGGAGGGTTTTTATCGTAAATCAGTGTTGAATTTTGTTGAAGAGTTTTCCTGAATCTATTGAGATTATCATATGGTTTTTATCCTTCAATAGTTCAATATGGCGTATCCCATTGATCGACTTGCATATATTGAAGAATCCTTCCATTCCTGGGATAAACCCCACTTGATCATGGTGTATGATCCTTTTAAGGTGCTGTTGGATTCTGTTTGCTAGTATTTTGTTGAGGATTTTTGCATCTATGTTCATCGGTGATATTGGCCTGTAGTTTTCGTTCTTTGTGACGACTTTCTCTGGTTTTAGTATCAGGGTGATGGTGGCCTCGCAAAATGAGTTTGGGTGTGTACTTCCCTCTGCTATGCTTTGGAAGAGTTAGAGAAGGATAGGTATTAGCTCTTCTCTAAATGTTTGATAGAATTCACCTGTGAAGCCATCTGGTCCTGAGCTTTTGTTTGTTGGAAGATTTTTAATCACAGTTTCAAGTTCATTGCTTCTGATTGTTTATACTTTCTATTTCTTCCTAGTTCAGTCTCAGAAGGTTGTGCTTTTCTAAGAATGTGTCCGTTTCTTCCAGATTGTCCATTTTATTGGCATGTAGTTGCTTGCAGTAATCTCTCATGATGTTTGTATTTCTGTAGTGTCAGTTGTTACTCTCCTTTTTCATTTCTAATTCTGTTGATTTGAGTCTTTTCCCCTTTTTTCTTGATGTGACTGGCTAATGGTTTATCAATTTTGTTTATCTTCTGAAAGAACCAGCTTTTAGTTTTATTGATCTTTGCTGTTGTTTCTTTCATTTCTTTTTTATTTATTTCTGACCTGATCTTTATGGTTTCTTTCCTTCTGGTAACTTTGGGGTTTTTTTGTTCTTCTTTCTCTAATTGCTTTAGGTGTAAGGTAAGGTTGTTTGAGATGTTTCTCGTTTCTTGAGGTAGGATTGTATTGCTATAAACTTCCCTCTTAGAACTGCTTTTGCTACATCCCATAGGTTTTGGGTCATCCGGTTTTCATTGTCATTTATTTCTAGGTATTTTTTGATTTCCTCTGTCTTCTTCAGTGATCTCTTGGTTATTTAGTAGTGTATTGTTTAGCCTCCAGGTGTTTGTATTTTTTACATTTTTTTTCCTGTAATTGATATCTAGTCTCATAGTGTTGTGGTCGGAAAAGATACTTGAAACAATTTCAATATTTTTAAATTTACCAAGCCTTGATTTGTGACCTAAGATATGATCTGTCCTGGAGAATGTTCCATGAGCACTTGAGAAGAAAGTGTATTCTGTTATTTTTGGATGGAATGTCCTATAAATATCAATTAAGTCCATCTTGTTTAATGTGTCATTTAAAGCTTGTGTTTCCTTATTTATTTTCATTTTGGATGATCTATCCATTGGTGAAAGTGGGGTGTTAAAGTCTCCTACTATGACTGTGTTACTGTCGATTTCCCTTTTTATGGTTGTTAGCATTTGCCTTATGTTATGAGGTGCTCCTATGTTGGGTGCATAAATATTTAAAATTCTTACATCTTCTTCTTGGATTGATCCCTTGATCATTATGTAGTGTCCTTCTTTGTCTCTTATAATAGTCTTTATTTTAAAGTCTATTTTGTCTGATATGAGAAGTGCTACTCGAACTTTATTTTGATTTCCATTTGCATGGAGTATCTTTTTCCATCCCCTCACTTTCAGTCTGTATGTGCCCCTAGGTCTGAAGTGGGTCTCTTGTAGACAGTATATATATATGGGTCTTGTTTTTTTATTCATTCAGCCAGTCTGTGTCTTTTGTTTGGAGCATTTAATCTATTTACATTTAAGGTAATTAGTGATATATATGTTCCTATTACCATTTTCTTAATTGGTTTCATTTGTTTTTGTAGGTCTTTTCCTTCTCTTGTGCTTCCTGCCTAGAGAAGTTCCTTTAGCCTTTGTTGTAAAGCTGGTTTGGTGGTGCTGAACTCTCTTAGCTTTTGCCTGTTTGTAAAGGTTTTAATTTCTCTGTCAAATCTGAATGAGATCCTTGCTGGGTAGAGTAATCTTGGTTGTAGGTTTTTCCCTTTCATCACTTTAAATATGTCCTGCCACTCCCTTCTGACTTGCAGAGTTTCTGCTGAAAGATCAGCTGTTAACCTTGTGTGGATTCCCTTGTATGTTATTTGTTGCCTTTTCCTTGCTGATTTTAGTAGTTTTTCTTTGTATTTAATTTTTGGTAGTTTGAATAATATGTGTCTTGGTGTGTTTCTCCTTGGATTTATCCTGTATGGGACTCTCTGCTCTTCCTGGACTTGATTGACTATTTCCTTTCCCATATTAGGGAAGTTTTCAACTATAATCTCTTCAAATACTTTCTCAGTCCCTTTCTTTTTCTCTTCTTCTGGGACCCCTATAATTCGAATGTTGGTTCATTTAATATTGTTCCAGAAGTCTCTGAGAGTGTCCTCAATTCTTTTCATTCTTTTTTCTTTAATCTGCTCTGCAGTCGTTATTTCCACTATTTTATCTTCCAGGTCACTTATCCGTTCTTCTGCTTTGTTCATCATTGTTTGTTTGCTCTTTAGTTCTTTTCGGTCCTTGTTAAATGATTCTTGTATTTTCTCCATTCTATTTCCAAGATTTTGGATCATCTTTACTCTCATTACTCTGAATTTTTTTTCAGGTAGACTGCCTATTTCATCTTCATTTGTTTGGTCTGGTGGGTTTTTACTTTGCTGCTTCATCTGCTGCATATTACTCTGTCTTCTCATTTTGTTTAACTTGCTGTGTTTGGGGTCTCCTTTTCATAGGCTGCAGGTTTGTAGTTCCCGTTGTTTTTGGTGTCTGCCCCCAGTGGGTAAAGTTGGTTCAGTGGGTTGTGTAGGCTTCCTGGTGGAGGGGACTGGTGCCTGCCTTCTGGTGGATGAGGCTGGATCCTGTCTTTCTGCTGGGCAGAACCATGTCCCATGGTGTGATTTGGGGTGTCTTTTAACTTAGTATGATTTTAGGCAGCCTCTCTGTTAATGGGTGTGGCTGTGTTCCTATCTTGCTAGTTTTTTGGCATGGGGTGTCCAGCACTGGAGCTCACTGTTTGTTGAGTGTAGCTGGGTCTTAGCATTGAGACGATCTCTGGGAGTGCTCTTGCTGATTGATATTACATGGGACTGGGAAGTCTCTGGTAGTCCAATGTCCTGAACTTGGCTCTCCCACCTCAGAGGCTCAGGCCTGACATCTGCCAGAGCTCCAAGACCCTTTGGGAAGTCTGACGTCTTTTGCCAGCGTTCAGTAGGTGTTCTGTAGGAGTTTTTCCACATGTAGATGTATTTTTGATGTATTTGTGGGGAGGAAGATGATCTCCATGTCTTACTCCTCCACCATCTTGAAGGTCCTCCTCATCAACTCTTATTATCCACATGTGCTGGAGATGAATTCTGGTTCTGCTCTAAACCAGGTGCTTTCAAACTATTGTGCATTACAACTACCTGGGGTGTTTTGAAAGTCCACCATGACCAAACTGAACCCCCTATGAATAAAATCAATTTCTCTGACAGTAGGACCCAGGTACCAATCCGTCTTTTTGAAGCTTCCCAGGTGATTCCAATGCACAGTCATGTTTGGAAACCAGGGCTTTAACCAACCCTTCCAAAAAACAATAATGTATGAATGAACAACTGAGGATCTTGTTAAACTGTAGATCCTGAGCATTATGTGTTGAGCAAGACTCCAGAATCCAACTTCCAAAAGGCTCCCAGGGAATGCTGATACTCTAGGACCACACTTTGAGTAGCAAGCTCTAATTTGAAACAATACTGACTGCTCAATATCTTTACGGATTGTAAGACACAGCTTGTTACTTATTTCCCTTATCCGATATGACCTCAAAGAACGTATTTGTCTTATTATTAGCCTTCCCACTCCCCCAAATTTACCATTAAAAATAAGCAAGAATCTGAGATGCATGATGAATATCACAGTCAAATATAAATGGATTAGGTTGGATTATTCCTGTGCCTTCCCCTCTCCTGTGGTGCTGACATTTGCATGTACATACATGGCAATCAAACACTCTCTCTGCCAGGGCAGCCCCAGGCAAGTTTTCTAAGAAATCTGTACACTTCTCCAGGGTTTTAACTGGATTTCCAGATGAATGACATCAGGGAGGGCTCAGAGAAATAAAACCATAGATGTTCGTTGTACAGTGTAAGGTGGGGAAAGTGATCAACTGTTTACACAAAGGAACTAATCAAATTTAGATTCAACTCATCTCCATGTCCTGCATCTCTGAAGTTAACAACATTTATGATTTTGATACCATTTCCAATGGAAGGAAATGTGCCCAGCACAATAGAGGGCAGAGTGCTGAATCAGCCACTGCAGTGCTCACTGACTGCTTTATAGCACAAGGCTTGGTTTATCTCTAGCAGGAAATATGAGTCCACCGATAGCAAAGACTACTTACTGTATCAGCTTCTCTGCAGCCTTTAATCAAGCTGGGATCCCAGCATGTAAGTCCAGATCTTCAAATCCTTCCAACAGAAACATAAATCCCATAAATCCCACCCATAAATCCTTAATTCACAAAGGCCGTTTTCTTTGGGAAGTGCTGAGGGTAAGATTCTGCTATTATAGAACTTCTCAGTAACAAATAAATGCACCATTTTATTCAATCCATGAGGACACCTAGTTAGGAGATGAATGCAGAGCTTTATATGGGAAAAGCAGGAATTAAAATGATATCACTTCTGGCCTTTTACATAAGCCTTCTACCAATTATGATCTTGTAGTCATTTCCTCTTTAAGGTTTATGAAGGTTAATGAAATACCTTGGGAAGAGAGAAGAGAAAGAAAAACGAGAGAACTCAGGGTGTGGGGAAGTATGGGCAAAAAGCTACAAAGATTTCTCCAAAAAGTGACTTTCACCTTTTCAAAACTATACCGGCACAGTAAGTATAAATGAAGCCCCAACAGCAAAATGAACAAAGAAAACTCATGTAGCAAGAGTAGCAGTCATCAGACAATAGTAAAGTTGGTTTTGCTTTTTGCCCCTTTTTTCTAGTCCAGAGATGATTAACCCGGAGTTCTTGGGCAGGCAAAGGATCCCTAGATGGATTTCAGGGGATATATTAATCTCAGAATTTAGGTACCAAATTATGTGTGTATAGCATCTTTTTTTCTGGGAAAAGTTTCCATAGGTTTCATCAAATCTTAAAATAGTCCATGAATCTATGAACTAGAAAAGGTTAAGAACTATGCAGTCATTCATTCCAAAATATTTACTCAGCCCCTACTATGTGTCTGGCACTGAGGATACAGCAGTGAACAAAACAGACAAATATCTCTACAGAGGAAAATAAAACAGCAAAGACGAACAGTGAAAGCCAGTGTTTTAGAGTTATAATTTAAAATCATATTGGCAGGGTAGGCCTTACCTAGTGGGTACCAGTTGAGCAAAGACTAGAGGGGTCAGGAGAACAAGACATGAACATATCTGGGGCAAGAACATTCCAGACAGAGGTAATTGCAGATATAAAATACCCTGAGGCAGGAGCATACCTGACAAGTTCGAAGAGTGGCAAGGAGGCCAATGTGCCTGGAGCTGAATGCAGAAGACAGAGAGTGGAAAATATTATCTCAGAGAGATAAGGGGGAGGGGGCCTCATGTGCGGCAGCTGTAGGCCACTGTGATGATTTTGGCTTTTACTATAGATAAATGGAAACCACTGGAGGGTTTTGAGAAGGCAGTGATTCACTCTTACTTACATTTTTTTCAGGATCACCCTGGCTATTGTGATGAGATTAGAATTGGAGAAAGGATGGCAAAGGCAGAAGCAGAAAGAGCCATTAGGGAGTTTTTGTAAAAATTCAGATGAGACATGATGGAAACTTAATAGTGATGGGAGATGGTGAAAAGCAGTTACTTCCTAGATATATTTTTAGTGTAGAGCCAACAGGATTTGCTAATGGATCATATATAGAATGTGAGAGAAAGAGAACTTCAAGATTTTTTAAATAAAGCACTAGCACAGAGTTGCCTTTGATGGATGTTGAAAAATTAGGAAGGGGGGTTGATTAAGATTTTAGTTTTGAAATGGTAATTTCAGGAAGCCAATGAAATATTCAAGTGTTGACGTTCAGTAGGTAGTTGGACATAGAAGAATGAAGGTCAAGGGGAAGGTTTGAGCTCAAGATATAAATCTGGGAATCAACAAGTATACAGATGATATTTGTCCCGTTAAATATGTTGATCTTTTCCTGGATAAGATCACTAAGGAAGTGGGTGTAGATGTAAGAAAAGGTCCAAACACTGAGGCCTGGAGCACTTCAGAGTTAAAAGATCAGGGAGATGAAAATGAACTAATAATATATAATCAGAAATATATAATAATATATAAGCAGAAAAAAAAACTTTTTGAATAAAATGTATCATTATATTTTGGCTGTTAATTTCAGAATCACTCCGACCAACCAGCTTGCTCCCTGGCAAAGCCAATTTTGGCAATGCTGTCAATTAGCTCTTACAGCAGCAGTCTTGTTTATTTACAAGGAGAGCTAACTCCAAGTGCCAGTTCACCAAGTTCATTCGAGCGCAAAAGAGAATCACAGTGCTTGGAGACTTAATTTTAGATATACCTATCTACTGTCTTAATGGCCAAACTCCAGGAAGTAGCTGTTGTTTTTTTTAACATTTTTATAGAGACATAATTCACATACCATAAAATTCACCCAAACTGTATAATTCAATAGTTTTTAGTACAGTCACAGAGTTGTGTAACCATAAGCATAATTTAAGTTTAGAACACTTTTATCACCTCCAAAAGATATTCCTTTTAAAAGCAGTCACTCCCCATTTCTCCCCTTGCCCCAGCTATAGGCAACTGCTAATCTACTTTCTGTCTTTAGATGTGCCTCTTTTGGATGTTTCATTTTAGTGGAAGCATACAATATGTGGTCCTTTTTGACCAGTATTTTTTCATTCAGCATAATATTTTTTAAGGTTCATCCATGTTGTGGCATGCATCAGTATTATTGACAAATAATATTCCATTGTATGGATAAACCACACTTGTTTATCTATTCATCAGCATATGGACATTTACACTCTTTACAATTTTTGGTTATTGTTAAAAATGCTGTTACAAACATCCATCTACAAGTTTTTTATGCAGACATATATTTTCATTTGTCTTGACTTATACCTAGGAGTCAAACTAAAGGGTCATATGCAAACTATATTTAGAAATTTGAGGAACTACCAAACTATTTTCCAAAGTAGCTGCACCATTTTACATTCTCAACATCAATGAATGAGGGTTCCAATTTGTTCATATCCTCTCCAGCACTTATTATTATCCATCTTTTTGATTATAGCCATCCTAGTGGGTTTTGATTTGCATTTCCCTAGTGACTAGTGATGTTCAGCATCTTTTCAGGTACTTATACACAACTTGCAAGTCTTCTTGGACAAAGGTCTACTCAAATTTGTGGTATTAAAATAAAAGTTTAATTTTATTAGTCTCTAGTTCTTAGCACATAGCTACTAAAACCCTTGGAATCTCCACAGTAATGAGGATCTTTGTAGACTAATGAGGTGGCTGCAGGCTAGGAGCCCCCCAGTAGCTTAAGGATGGGGACAAACCCCAAGAAAACACCAAGGCATGATTAGAAAGTTGAAAATTTCAGCCCTACTCCTGACCTCCTGGGAGGTGAGAGAGACTGAAGGTTGAGTTCCCAGTGATTTAATGAATCATGCCTATGTCATGTAATCTCCATAAAAAACCCATTAACAATGAGGTTCAGAGAACTTCTGAGTTGGTGAATACAGCCATGTGTCAGGAGGGTAGTGTACCCCAACTCCACAGAAGGATAGAAGCTCTCACATTCAGGACCCTTTGGGATCTTTTCCCATGATCCTCTTCAACTGGCTGTGTACCTGCATCCTTTATAACAAACTGGTAAATGTAAGTAAAGTATCTTCCCAAATTCTATGAGCCATTCAAGCAAATTATCAAATTTGAGGAGGGGGTTGTGGGAATCCCCAGTTTATAGGCAATTGGCCAGAACTATGGGTGACTCAAGACTTGTGATTAGTGTCTGAAGTGGGGGCATTCTGTGGGACTGGATCCTCAACTTGTGAGATCTGGTGCTAACTCCCTGTAGGTAGTGACAGAATTGGGTTGAATTGTTGGACACCCAGTTGGTATCAGAGAGTTGGAGAATTGGTTGTTGGTGTTGGAAAATATCCCACAAAGTCTTTGCTCATTTTATAATTGCACTATTTGTCTTTTCATGATTGAGTTTGTGCAGTTATTTATATATTCTAGATACAAGTCTATTATCAGATACATGATATGCAAACATCTTCTCCCATTGTGTGAATTGTCTTCACTTTCTGGATGGCATCATTTGAAGCATAAAAGTTTCCAATTTTGATGCAGTCCATTCATCTATTTTTTTCTTTTGTCACTATTGTGTAGTGGTTTGATATGATTTCAAATCCACTTGTTTTTGACAAAAAAAAAATTGTTTTTAAGACTGAAGTTGTTTCTAAGAATGAAGTTTTTGCTTTGATATAAAAGTGAAATTGAGTGTCAGGAGGTCATCATCCACACCTGTGGTTGCTTATAAGAACTTAGCAGCTCAGCGACTATGGGGCACCACTGGAGGCTTATTAATAAGAACATAGAAAGGAGCAACTTTGGAGAGGGGACATTTAGACTATAAACTCAGAGTCTGTGAGCACTATCCCAGAGTGTTTAATTTGGGCAAGGCTACCCTTTGCTGACCTAAATAGCTCTCTGAAGAACTTGGGGCACTAGTTTCTGCTGAGGTAAAGGAAACTCTTTTACCAGTAGTGGTGAAAGCCATGCAGATGTCCCTCAAGAAGATCATCTTGCCCACCAACACCAGCACATTTGTTCCCTAGCAACTTGCTCTAGCAACAAGGGACTTTTGTTTTTGTAGGCAGCTGGACGTCAGCTCTTGGTTGGTTAAGCTGCTTCTCCGGAGGAGTAACTCAACTAAATTTGGACTTGCTTTCTTTCATCTCCCCTTCCCTGGAACAATAGTGTGATTAATCTATCATTGATTTGGAGTATGTAATTTTTTATTGACTTATTAAAAGACATTATCCTAGATGCTATTGGCTCGTGAAAGTATTATAATTCCTGCAGTGAACCTGTGTTAAATAAAACATTGGCAAAGGCAATCAGTTTCTGAGAATAATTTGTCTCAAAACAAAAAAGTCACATATGCTTTTGGTGTGTCTAAGAAACCAATCTCTAACACAAAGTCACAAAGGTTTACTCAAATGGTTTTTTTTCTACACGTTTTACAGTTTTAACTCCTACACTTAGGTCTATGATCCATTTTGAGTTAACTTTGCATGTGGTGTAAGGGAAGAGTCGTCTATTGACCATTTTAAAGATATTCCATTTATCTTAATCATTGCTAACCAAAAAAGTCAAATACTTGCAACTTGGTTCCCAAATCCTATATCTAGTTTTCAGCAAGAGCAATCAACTAAGTCCAGTTACACATCCTGCAACAGAGATAGAGTGAGAATCTAAGTTTGAGGTCAGGAAACTGGGATGTGATCACCATTGCATGGGTTGTAATGTAAAGGGTTGCATATCACCTTGATACCTTCAACTATTCTCGTTGGTTCTCTTTCGTGAAAGGCAGAATGAGAAAAGATCCAACTCTCCTCCTTCCAGTGAAGATCAAAGAAAATTATGAATATAAAAAGCCTTTGAAAAGTGAGCCATTGTAAAAGTGTATTCACAATAATCAGAATTTTGCCAAAGCTTCTCTCTTAAAACCATAAAGCTGCAGACAGCAAAAGACCACAGGAGACCTCACTGAAAGTTATTTTGACTGATCCTTCTCTACACGGCTCACACAGATGAGCAGGTTCAAGGAGTTCCTTCCCTAGGAGATGCTGATGAAGAACCAGGCTTGGGAATCATAGGCTGTCCTGACCTAACCACGGCACTGCTCTGAGGATTATAGTTATCACCTATGTCCATAAAGAATCTAGCAAATACTGACAGGTGCAGCCTGACTTTAAATGATAAAGATTGCATGAAAGACATTAACCTTGTCAGTCAAAAGAAGAAGAAAAAGACCAAAAAAAAAAAAAAAAAAAAAAAAAAAAAAGTGGGCTTCCCTGGTGGCGCAGTGGTTGAGAGTCTGCCTGCTAATGCAGGGGACGCGGGTTCGAGCCCTGGTCTGGGAAGATCCCACATGCCGCGAAGCAACTAGGCCCATGAGCCACATTTGATGAAAAAGCAATACATACTCTGTAAGCACAATAACTGACATTGACAAGAAGCTACATTAATAACTTGGTGGAGCCCCAGTGTTTAAAAGTATCATCCTTAATGAACATTGTTTAGAAACTAGCTCCCCAAAGATACAAAAGAGTCCCTGAAGATCATGCTGATAGAAAACATCAAGATCAAACATCTCAGAGCTGCTCCCACACAAATAACCTCCCCAGCTCAAATCCATACCGTGTCTGATTCTTGATTCTTACTGAAATGGTTTGTTTCTTACACTTTCCTCTCATGTCCTTATTAAGACTGTCAACTCTTTGAAGACAGAATCTAGACTTTCTCTTCTCTTGCACCTCTGGTAGCATCTTGCCCATGGTAGGCATTTGATCAGTAGGGGCCAACTAGTTGAAGAAGCAGGTGAAAATCTAGCTCATAGAGCATCACGATAAGGTATAAAGGGAAGTATGCAACTTCTTTTTGGAGAAAATTGTGACTTCTGAATGCATATTGGAAGAGATAATTCTATTGCTATAGAGTGGGAGTAAAATTTGTCAAGGTAGTCACTTCACTTTATGCAGAATACTTTTGTGGAGCTGGTTTATGGTATTTTATTTTTTCTTCTATGGTTGAGTCAAAGATACCCCCTCCCCCACCCAAACCCATCTCCAATAAAAATCAAGTATTCTGTCCATTAAAACCTGTGACCCAGGTCTCATTAACACTCACTCTAGTTCAGTGCCACAGCCCATGTAGTTGCACCTCAGAGTTTCTAATCATGGTTTGGGGATGACTACCTGACCGTAAAATATTTTGTTCCTTGCATTTGGAAAACAGATTTGATTAGTGAAACTCAGTTGATATGGATGGTGCACATGTGGGTGTGCACTCATTCACATACACAGGCACATACTTACATTATTAATAAAAGTGACTTCTTAAAATTTTTTTATTTTATTTTATTTAAAAATCTTTTAAAATTTCCATACAATTTTTAAAGGTTACTTACAATTTATGGTTATTACAAAACATTGGCTATATTCCCTGTGTTGTAAAATACATCCTTGAGCCTATCTTACACCCAATAGTTTGTGCCTCCCACTCCCCCACCCACCCCTATATTGATTTGTTTTTTGTAAATGAGAAAAAATCTACCACATGTCAGCCCTACCTCTCCCTGAACACACACTTCTATGGAGACTTATCTCTTCAGCTACTGGCCAAGAGTGAGCAAATACCATTTATTGTACCATTCTGGTATAAAGTACAGTGAAGTAGACCTATCAGAAATACACTAATAAAAAAAAAAAGAAAGAAAGAAATACACTAATAATAGCTAGCTCTGATTGCAATCAGGGAGAGAATGTGCATTCCTGTTCATGTTAAGTTTCCTTTGTTGTTCTCAGGCCTTTGGACTCTGACCTACCCAAAACTATGGAGTCTCCCTATCCTGCCTGACAATCTGAATTCCAACCACAAGCTTAGCTCTCTCAAATCATTAGGCAAACCACCAGGACTGAGGCAAGTTGGCACCACTTACTTTCTTCTGTTTGTTGATCATTTAGAGTTTTTTATTAGGGCATTTGGACTTCTTCAGAAAAAAAGAATCTCACTTGCACATGAGCCTGTGGTAAATGCCCGTCTCTGGAGTTGACAGGGCTCAGAGGCCAAGCGAGAGGCCTAAACGTGCGCTCCTGAAATGCAGGGTCGGCACTGATGGACCCCACTGAACACAGCCACCACCACCTCTGTACGTCGCCGCCGTAGCCAGCAACTGCTGCTCCCCATTCCTCATTTTGGACCATCTGCCTTGGCTGAAGGCCCAGGTGTTTCTGAAATGTTCTGCTTTTTTTCTAAAATGGTTTTCTGGATCTCCCACAGAAAGACTTACAGAACATTCCCTTTCCATTCTTTCTCCCTCCCCTCTCTGCTTTAGAAGCAGGCTATGATACCTTTCCAATTTTACTGCTGTCCATAACTTCTGCTCCATGAAGCTGGGGAGCAAGCCTTTGGCTGCCTTGGGTTTGCTACTGCCATTTGTTCTGACCCACAGACCTCCCATGGTGGGGTGAATTTGATTCCTGGAAGGGGCTGCACCAAGCCCTTCTATGATTTATCTCTACCTTTTGAAGTGAGGGGTTGGCAGTTAAAATGCTTCAAGTTTCTCCCAGCTGCTGGTACCCAGTCACCATCATGCCTGGGGACATTACTGAACCATTAGCTACCCACAGTTTCAGCCTTTAAATGTGTCCTAAAAATCCTTCGTTTCTTTGGTACAACCAGGAGGATGTGTGTGTGTGTGTGTATGTGTGTGTGCATGAGCAGGAATGCCTCACACACCCTGCAGGATGTGGGAAGGGAGCCAGGAAGAGGGTGTAGAGTATCATTCTTTAGCATCTGTCCCTCAAAACTGCTCTAGTTTTTTCTGATTTGTTCCCATAGGAGTAAAAAAAAGGAAAAAAATAATGTAGTCAAATAGAGCGTTCCTGCAACAGAAGCAAAAGAACTTGTGACATTTCTTTGTCTCTTTTCTTATTCCCACTCCCCACCCAGTTGGAAATTTCCAGGTAATGTGCCTTTTTGAGATTCAGAGTGTGGGGATGGGGGTGGGGTGTGCGCAAGTATGTATTGAGTTGGGAACAATGCTAATTTTTTTTTTTTTTTGGCCACACTGCACAGCTTGTGGGATTTTACTTCCCCTACCTGGGTCCTCGGCAGTGAAAGTGTGGAGTCCTAACCATTGGACTGCCGGCGAATTCCCAGGAATAATGCTAAATTTTCTATAAAGTTCTGTAACTCTCAAGTATTCAGTGTGAATATCTCCATTCCTCTCCCACTCCAGTGCATTTTCTTGACTTCAAGACTTAATCCCTCGTGAATTAAAATGTGCATAGAGGGACTTCCCTGGTGGCACAGTGGTTAAGAATCCGCCTGCCAATGCAGGGGACACGGGTTTAAGCCCTGGTCCGGGAAGATCCCACATGCCACGGAGCAACTAAGCCCGTGTGCCACAACTACTGAAGCCTGCATGCCTAGAGCCTGTGCTGTGCAACAAGAGAAGCCACTGCAATGGGAAGCCCACGTGCCACAGCGAAGAGTAGCCCCCACTCGCCACAACGAGAGAAAGCCCGCGTGCAGTAACGAAGACCAAACGCACCCAAAAATAAATAAATAAATAAATATTTTTAAAATGTGCATAGAGTCGTCTCTTAGCAACTACTTGAACACAGCACCTTATAAATCCTCATTTTAAAACTATAGCTTGATGATGTGATAAAACACAAATACATTTCCTGTAAAAATGTTTTCTAAATAAGCAAGTACATCTTCTGGAGCAAATTAATTAAAAATGATTGTTTAAGCAAAATGTAACATGTTTTCAAATCTTTGAAATGGAAAAAGCAGAGCTCTATAGGGGTTGGGGATACACAGGCGTAGGTATTTGTTAAAACATGTTCATTTCACTGTGTATAAATTTTACATAAAAATAATGGTAAACAAATATCAAACGCTAGATAATGATTTGCATGCTGAAGTAGTCAAGGGTGAAGTCTACTGATATCTGTAACTTACTTTGAAAAGTTTCAAAACACAGGATGAGTAGATATGTGATAAAGCAAATATAGAACAATGATGATTGTAAAATTGAGGTGGTGGGTATATGGATGCTCACCTTACAACTTCTTCAACTTTTCTGTAGGTCAAAAAGTTTTCATAATAAAATGCAGATGTGGGAGCAGGCAGACACAGGACTTGGAATTGGGAGATTTGGGTCCAAGTCCCAGTGTGGCATGAATGAGCTATAAAATGTGGCTGAGGCTTTAGATTTCAATGGATTTTGGTTTCCCCATCAATAAAATGAGAATCTCAAACGTGTTTTTTTGTGTCTGATAATCTATTATTTTATGAAACAAACATGGATCCAATGGTCAGAAGGCTTCAATTCATAGGAATCTTGGGCTCTAATTTATTGAATTTATGTAATCCAAAGGAAACATTGAAAATCATATTATCCAACATTTCACCAGTTGGAAATGTCTAATGTGCCTTTTTGATCATTTCATCTCTCCCAGTGCAAACTTCTCATCTGGTGCCAAGAGCAGATGCCAGAAACACAGAGGGTAGAAATAATCTCTCCAAAGCTGGAGAGGCTAGTAAAAATTGGTCTGGATAACTTGAGAGAACACAGACTGCTGTCCCATGGTGTTCTACCCAAACTATTTTGATGTGATTGTACACCTCACTGCCCTTTCAGAGCCCTCAGCCCTGGAATCCCACATCTGGGCAGAACCTATGGGGTGAGTATTTGAGGCCACCTGAAGGTGGGCCTTCCTTCTCACTCCTCTTTTTACCCCCAAACCACATCCCCCATTCCCAGGTCAAAATACCTGCCTTATGAGTTAATCATTTGATTGAAGGCTGTTTCTTATTAAAAATGCAACTACTCCTGGTGGGTAACACATCCAACTATAGTAGCCATTCACACCACACTATTAATGACTATCTTAGTCTGTTTGGGCTGCTATAACAGAGTAACTTAGATGGGGTGGCTTATAAACAACAGAAATTAATTTCTCACTGTCCCGGAGACTGGAAATCCATGATCAAATCATTGGAAGATTCATTGTCTAATGAGACCCGCTTCCTGGTTCATAGATGACCATGTTTTCCCTGTGCCCTTACATTTTGGAAGAGATAGGAGAGTTTTCTGGGGTCTCTTTTATAAGGGAACTAATCTCCTGCTTAAGGGCTTCACCCTCATGACCTAATCACCTCCCAAAGGCCCTGCCACCTACTATGATCACATTATGTGTTAGGATTTAACATATGAATTTTGGGAGTACACAAACATTTATTCACAGCGATGACCTTCAAACCCTTTCCAGATATCACTTAGTAGTGGAAAGAGAAGAACTATTGTGAGAGTTTTCTTCCCTCCCACAATACTCTTCTCCTAACTTCACACTGCAGTTAAAACTCACCTTTTAGCCTGAAATGGAACCTACATAGCATCCTTACTAAACCCATCTGAAAGCCATTTATCTTCTCTTTTATTTTATTCCTTTCTTACTTAATTCACTCAACCAACTAAAGTTTATTAAGCATCCATAACTTATAGGGAACTATACTAGGTACAGAGGATACAGTGCAGAATAAGAGCAATACGGTCCTTGCCATTGAGGGAATGATATTCTCACCTGGTGATCTGGGACTTTCCTGGCTTTAGCATTGAAAGTCTCATGTCCTGGGAACTCCTTCAATCCTGGGCAGACCAAGACAGTGGGTCACCTTAGTCTGATGCATAAATGATAATACATAAGTTATAATGCAATTATAGTTGTCTGAGGATTGTAGAGGTGCTCTGAGTATGTAAAATGAGAGAACCCCACCTGTGAAGTCATAGAAGGCTCCTCTGAATTCGCGGGCTTGTGAGCTGAGATTTAAACGATGAGACTGTGAGGGAATTCCAGGGAAAGAAAAATCACATTCAAAGGCTCTGAGGTGAGAAACACTGTGGCAGATCTGAGAAATTTAGG
Organism: Balaenoptera borealis; assembly: GCF_965194805.1. Classification (NCBI taxonomy): domain Eukaryota; kingdom Metazoa; phylum Chordata; class Mammalia; order Artiodactyla; family Balaenopteridae; genus Balaenoptera; species Balaenoptera borealis. Next base: position 19,559,247 of record NC_138871.1, read on the forward strand.
ATGATCTTATGTCTTGGTTTGCCTGGAAGTGTCCTGGTTATAGCCTATTGCCCTGGCCTAATTAATCATGACCCCTTTCACTCTCACAAGTGTCTTGGTTTGAAAAATGACCTACATGTTCACGCCAGAGAAACTCTAAGATGTCCCTGTGGCTGGAACAGAGGGACCCAAGAGGTGCAAATGAGGCTGCTGAGGTGTCAGAAAACCAACTTTTCAGGGTCTCGAGGAAGATTCCAAAAATTTGGGATATTACGTGTATATCCCTAAGAAATACATGTACACCTGAAACAAATATAATATTGTAAATCAACAGTACTTCAATATTTTAAAAAAAGAAATATGGGAACAGTGAGAAGAGTCATACACAGAGAAATATCATGATCACACATAAAAGTTAAACACAGCAAATGCAAGAGTGGATGTGAGAGTTCCATTTAGCAGAGCTTTTATTGTGATCCAGGCCAGAGATGAAAGTGGCCTAGATTAGGGTGGAAGCATCAGCAATGGAGTTAAGTAGATAATTCATAAGATATTTAGGAGGAATAATTGATAGAACTCAGTATGATAGCTGAAAGGTCAAGGGAGTGGGAGAGTCAGGGCTGACACAATTGGCCACCCGGGCTGAACAGAACTGGAAGGTGTCTGCGTGGAAGACCATGAAGGCTGCATTGAAATTTGAGCATTCTCGGCAGAGGCAGAGGAGAGGGAGAGTCAAGGATGATGGCCAGCTTTCTGGTATGAGCCACTGGCTGGACAATGGTGAAATTTAGGACAGGGAATCTGAAGGAGATTCAGAATCTCATGTCATCATTCCTGAAATACTCTTATAACATGCAAAAATCCTTACCATTAATTTTGTCAGGCTTATCTCTTAGTTATGTGCATGTTTTATCTTGCTCTTCCCCTGACATACCCTAAGCAGACTATAAATCCTCATAAGCATAGACCAGGCTGGATTCATCTCTCTGACCACCACAGAGCCTAGCACAAGCTCTGTCATGAGGTAGCGTATGCAAACTCTTAGAAGAAGGTGGAAAAATGGGCAGGTAGGTAAGGGGGTGAGCTTCTGCAAAGACTAGACATATAAGAGTGAGTCTGGTGACAAGGCTGTATAAACTAATTCCCGGTCAGTGTGACTGCATACACCAATAAAAAGTCCATAGTAAACATTTTAGGTTTTGCGGGTCATACGTCATCTCCTGTCACTTGTCTTTTCTGCCGTTTTGATGAATGAGAAGCCACAGACAATGTGTAAACATATGGATCCTGAAATTTAAATTTCATTTAATTTTCGCATCACCTAATATTACTAGTCTTCTTTTGATTTTGTCCAATCATTTAAAAACGTAAAACCATTCGCAGCTTGCAGGTAGCATGCCGAACTGCGGACCAATACCACCATTTCCCTAAGTGGAAGATAGTGCAGCTTGGCATCAGACAGATTCTCGTGAAGAATGATGGACACGCTCACCCCAAACACTTTCCCTTTCTCCTTGTCTCAAAAACAAGGAAGATATACAAACCCATTGTGTCTAATCTCTACTTCATCTTTTAAAAATGACTCTGATTTCTTAAACGATTTCTTTTTCTTCAAACTTCTTTGGGGACTTTCTTTCTCTCTCTGCTTTCTCCACTGAACTTTCTTTTTTATTGTGCAAGTTTGTTCTCTCACTAATAAATTTTACTTTTACTACCAGAAGCACTACTGGGTTTGACATTTTTAGTGAGGATGCTGAGACTTCCCCAGATTTTGTTTATCACTTGCCTTTTCATAACCACGGACAGCCACAGCCCTTCCTAAATGAAGGATTGATGCCTACACAGCATGACCTACACCTGGAAATCTATTAACAATTAACAGCCAGTAAAAAAGACAACACAAAGATCCAGACTGCCAGCTTCATGGGTGGGAGGAGGCAGATTAAAGTGCTAATGATGTGCACAGGATTTAACATTTTAATGTCTGTCCAGTGGCATCTGAAACTCTACGCTGGTCATAAATACAATTTGTTTGTTTGTTTAAAGAGAAATACTGTTCCATATGCATGATCATTTCTAAAACTAAACTAAGCCATGCATGTGAGAAGGAGAGTGACAGTCATTCCTGCTTGTTTCATTATAGATCAATTAGACCAAGGCTGGAAGTCCTCTCTTAAACACACCTCACCAAATGTGTTTCTGCAGAATTAACTTGTGCCCAGCAGTGACCGTACTCCTGTCTGGTGTACCTCTGTATGTTAACAGTACCTCAAATCAAGGATATGCACAGCTTAAAAAATGATATAAAATTTGACTCAATAAGCAGAAGAATTGGAATAGCATCAATGAAACCATTTTTTTCCAGATCTAGACTAGGTGTAACCCATGACTGCTTATACCAAGATTTTGGAGGGCAGCAGCTATGAATGCAATGGAGATAAAGAAGAAAAATGGGGAGAGCCACTCTTTTCTCAAGCTAGTCCATATTCAGCCTGTCACAGGGTAGGGATATCTCTGTCCTTTTAGTCTTTGACACCAAAAAATAGTTGGTCACCATTGCTCTGGAATACAACCCTTTATGTGGGAGACAGCAGAAGTGGCAGGGGGAGTCGAGAGGGGATGGGAGCAATAGTGGACATCGTGCAAGATCCCTTCTGCCCCTTTTCCACCACAGAGAAGACCTGTGAAGATAACCAGCAGCTACCGTCTGCTAACCAACAATCTAGGACTTCTGGGAATCTCTACTATTGGAAAACTAGAGCTTGATGTGCAGCCCTATATCTTAATGGACCCATCTCTGCAGTTGGCTTCTTTGGAATGTTGCAGGACCAGTTGGAGAGTATTTAAATCCACACGTCTCAATCACATTAAAATGATCTCTGGCAACCAAACTGAGGCACGCAGATTTATTTTTTATTTTTAAAAAATATTTATTTATTTGACTGTGCCAGTTCTTAGCTGCCGCACTCAGGATCTTCGTTGCCATGTGCGGGATTTTTAGTTGTGGCATGTGAACTCTTAGTTGCGGCATGTGGGATCTAGTTCCCTGACCAGGGATCGAACACGGGCCCCCTGCATTGGCAGCATGGAGTCTTAGCCAGTGGACAACAAGGGAAGTACCAGCACACAGATCTAAAAGGCAGCAAGCATAATCCTGCCCCACAAGCATGCCTGGTGTAGTCCTGATGCCCATGGTGAGGACGGAGGATGCATGCCTACTGTGTGATGCATCTGTGGCTGTGGCAGAGCATTTGATTCACCTCAGTTGTCACAGACTCAGGCTTGTTAGATAAAAGGGCCGCACTTCTTCCCGCACCCTTCACTGGCCTGTAGAAATGGACAATTTTCTCAAACTGCTAATGCCAAAAGTCTTCAGTGGAGCCAAGGGAAGGAATAAAAAAAAAAAAAAAAAAAGAGGTTTAAAGGTATGCTCTGAATTTGCTAATAGGCATGCATGGTCCTTTTGGAACCAAAATAGAATTTTTGATGAATTACCTTGTGGCAAATTTGAAATATTATATTAGCCTGGGGGCCCCAACAAGACATAATTCACTCCACTGGTGAGAACAAATCTCATTTCCACATTCATTCCTTTAAACTCATTATTGACCCGGGGGAAAATGCTAGCCGGGAGCAAGTTTTAATAAAGACACTGGCGGAATCATTGCTATAGTACTAAATGCAATAATAAGCAACATGCCAATTGGTGGCAATGGACCCTTAGACCTGCTGAGACCCTGGAAGGCAGCTTCTGAAGAGCTTAACTCTCCATCCAGAGCAGAACAGGACATCCAAGAAAAGATTTCATTATTTTATGTGATAATCTGTCATATAAAAATCACTCTGGCTTAAATGGTCTGATTGTCAGCTTGCCTTCAAATGAACCATTGCTGAAAATTGATTTTAAATTAATTTTGATTTAAAAAACCTGGCAGATGCAATAGAGGAATTAAAAAAAAATGATAACTTTGGGGTCAGAAATACCTAGATTCAAATTTTAAATCCAGGACAAATTTTATTCCCTCCTTAAGACTCAATCTCTGCCACTAGAATTATGCTTTCAGCTAAACATAAATTATCTGTGGGCAGGGTCCATGTCTTTATTGTTTGTTGCTACATCCTCACATGCCTTATCATATAATAGATGTTCATTAACTACGCATCAAATGGCTCTATCTTCAAGGACTGTTATAAAGATTAAGAGAGCTAAGATATGTAATTCTTTTGGCACCTTGCTTGACACGAGACAGTTCACAACATATTCAGAACAAATTAACTGCTGGTACAAGGCCACTGGTGGAAAGGCCACAGAAAAGAGCTTTTAATGAAAAATCCAACCAAACTGAAGAGGTCTGCCCACTGCTGTGGTTCTGGCAGGAAGGGACCAGGTCCAGGGAAGTCAAGAAAGGGAGACAGGACACCTTGAAAATGCAAGGGGGACATTTAAAAAGAGCCAGTAATGCCAGTTAGGGAGCTGTGTTTGCTAAAAAAATCTTCAGCCTTAATCAGCAGATTGGAAGGTTTCTCTGGGGTTCCAGAGTATATCTATGTCTAGGCAGGTAAAGTCAAATAAAAAATTAAATCATATCTCTAGAGAATCCACCTAATCAGCTGGTAGAAGGGAAGCACACATGTGCCTGGAAAGGCGACCTGTCCTAACTTGTTTCTCCTCAACTCTCACTGCCCTGACCCAGCCCTTCCACTTCAGGCTGGCCCATTGGTCCCCAACATTCTCTGTGACCATATGATGACTTTCTCATTCCCCTGTGCTTGCTCTTTGAGATTGTCTCTGCCAATCTAATTTCTACATAGTCTTTAATCCCAAAATAATCTATACCACATTCCCATTCGTTGTATGAGAGGGAGAGAGAGAATCCTAGTACCACAGTGTTATTCTCATCTCTTCTCAATCTTTATCACACCCTGTCATTTGCTTCTATACTGCGAAGATTTCTCTCATTGTTTATAACGTATATATCTTGTTTTCCTGAAAGGAAACATTACTTCTCCAAAGCAGGAACATCTCCCTGGTGTATATCCTCCACCGTCTGGTTACTCACCCATATGACCCAACAAACACCCATGCAATAAACGGTGAAAGGAAGTCAGCAGGTACCCGGTTCACAGTGTATTGACAGGAATGAATGACCTTTGTGTGATTCTCTGTAACTTTCCACAAACTTTTAGAGAAATGACAATATGCAAGGGATTCAGAAGGAATATCGCAGAAAGAATGTCAACAGCATCTATGCATATACACATAAGCATATACATTAAATACCCGCACACGCACACACACAATGAGGTTATATCTCCACCTAGTCATTCTCAGAGGCAGGATTCCTAAGCAGGATCTGATTTAGGTTCTGACTACAATCAACTCCTGTGAGCCAGGACTGCCCATACCAGCAAAGCACCTTGGGAAAGAGCCCAGAGCCTCTGTAGTAGGATCAAGGCTGTCCCACGCCCCACCCCCCAGCCACTGGTGCTGATTCTCTGGGCTAAGTGTTTCTCCAGTTGACTGCTCCCAACCTTTTCCCCTCTACTCTGTTCCTCCTGCTCAATGGGTCTTTTAGTTTGGCCCCTCCAGCCCTGCCATCCCCCCATAGATAGGGATGTCCCTGCAGTACACAAACAGGCATCTCCCTTTAACCTCACACAACCTGAAATCAACACAATAAAGTTTCCATCGTCGTTGCCTCCTCATTCAGGAGAGAGAAAAGACCAAATGGTTATGGGTGCTTTAATAAGGAAATGATCATCCTTCCCTGAGAAATGTGGAGAATGACAAAAAACCAAAAAAGCAATCCATCTGCTTTCTGATTGCTGGGATGGGAATGTGGGTGAGCCAGGGGACAGAGACAGCTAAGAGTTTGTTGCCACAAAGAGCAAAATGGAGAGTTCAGAGAGTTCTCCTCTTCACTCCAGAATTACCTACTGATCATTTCCCCCGTCATAGTAACTGTGAAATGCATCCAATACTGGATGCCAGATAAGGAGTCCATATCAACAAGGAAACATTTCCAGACATCAGAATTGTGAGGAAACAGAGGGAGTAACAAAAGAATGGAACCACATATACATACAAAAGGGAGGGTGATTTCTAGCGCAGATGGTTGCCAACATGGAGCAAGGGGATAAGTGATTATCACAAAGTTGAAAGAAGCAAGTCTAGGGTATATGTTATAGCTAAAGTCCGACAGGGGTGCAGATAAGATATCAGGACAGACGATTAGGGAATTAATTAATTAAGACTCTGTTTATACTTCTATTGTCAGTGTTAATTATTTGTTGGTTTGAGTAAGCTCCCCTGTCTTCCTTAGAGGCTGTCAGCGAATGATAACGTACTTGGATTTCCACAAGTATCTCTTGTTGTTTCCAAGGATTGTACTTGCAGCATTAGCTCATATGTTCACATAATGACAGTAATAATCAAGGAACACATACTCAAGGAAGCTAAAAATGCCTTTTTTTTTCAACAAGAGGTATGTTACTGTCCTTCCTTTAGTCTTTGGCTTCTGTCTGGTTTTTGGTACATCGGGGTAAGCAGAGAAGACGAAATGGTTAGGTTCTTTGGAAGAGGATGGGCTAGCAAGAGATCCCTCTGTGAAGAATGTGCAGACCATCAAATCCATTTTACAAATGACACCCCTCCTCTGTCCCTCTTCTGCCTCCACTCAGGCATTCATAATTCCAGTAGCACAGCCTGGCGGGAGATCTGGTTTGGAAATCTGCCAATAAGGAAGCCTTCCAATGAGGAACCAGTGATAGAACTGGTATGATCATGCCTCTGATTAATTTCTACCTTTAACAAAAGAGCAGCTGCTATTCTACTGTTGGTTTCTTACAGCTGGCCTCAGACTTACAAGCAGAAAGCAGCATGTGTTTTAACTTCTGCAACCCTGTAAGAGTCATCAGGATCTATGCAGTAGGGGAAGGGGTGGGTGCAGAGATTGGAAAGAGATAAATCCAGGTCTGTATCAGCAATGCCTTAGGAATATTCCTGGAGAGAGAAACTGAACTTCTAAGATGGAAAGAAATAAGGAAGCTAGATTCAGCAGTTTTGATTACTGAATGAAAGGGTATGTGTAAATGGGAGGGGAAAATGAAAGAAACAAGTCTGCTGGAGACCAAAAACATGCAGTCATGTGAAATTTGATCCAATTCCACTCTAGGGTGTTATTTTGGAGATATTTATAACTTTTTAACCAATAAATAACAAAAGAAAATCTAATCAAAACCATCCTCCTTTAAAAGCTAGACCTGAAGAAATTGACATTTTTTTTTTCCTTTTTAAGAAGTTACTTGGTTTCCTTAAATGGAAAGTTTTCTGTGGTACATCTTATTTTAGAATCTCTAACTTTATCTTCTCTTTTTTCCTACCTAAAAAAATGTTTGAACTGTTGGTAATTTGTGATTTTTGTTATTTCTGGGCACATTAAGATTGGCCATTAGTGTCAAATGCTAAAGGCGGTGATTCCAAAGGAAAAGGAATGGAGTCGCATGTCCATATAACCCTTAGCAGCGCACAAAGATGAACTGAAGGAGAGGCAAGGGGGGGGGGTGGGGTGGGGTGGGGAGGAGGACAAAATCTGACTGTAGAAGCAGATAAAATGACAGGAAGACTAGAGTTGCCATCTGCTGGAGGATGGAAAGAATGACATTTGACACTCACTATTTGCCAGAGCAAAGCTAAACTCAGTCAAAATAATAAATCTCCAAGTACTGTGTACTGCCAGTTAAAGGATAAAAAATTGGGAAGGGGGTGTTATTATTTCAGTATGGCAGTCTTTGAATAATGTAGAAAATATATGGGGGAAGTAAAACAATACCATCCTCTTTTCTTAACTTGCACTCTGCATGCTCTTAAAAGGGATGATGAATACCGCTTTATATGCTTTCAAATGCCAACATGTTCCTTCAACATGTATTTCTCACTTTCACCACTGCGACTTTGAAAATAAAATTGATGATGGGGTTTCTTCTGTAAGTATGCCTAGTCATTGCTTCCAGATTTTCTTTCTGCTTATGTAACATGGCCAAATGCATGAAGCTTACTTAAGTTCAATATAGAGAGCACTGGACTGGGAGTCAGGACGGACAGGTGGATAATATCAGTTTGCCTACCAGCCACCAATGTAATTGTAAGCCAATCACTTTATTCCTCTGGGCCTAGGGAGTTTAAAGCTGTAAAATTATAAATGATATGGAAGATGGGCTGCAGAGTTTAAAGGATCTCTGAGGCCCTTTTTAGCTCTCAAATTCTGTGAATCTATAAGCATTCCAAACTCATGTAGCACTTATAACATGAATATTCAATATAAATTCTCATCATTGCTTCTACGGAATGCAGCAGAACAGTATCTAATGGCTTGATTAATCAGCCAAAACCATCTTCCTTACCAATGAAGGGAAGGATGTTTTCCCCCTTTTCATATTGTAGAGAAAGAGCCATTTATTTAAACTTGCTTTCTCTGACACTGTTCTTGTTGCAGCAAATGCCATAGAAAGTTCCCTGAGGGGGGGAGGGATAAATTAGGAGACTCGAATTAACATATACACACTGCTATTTATAAAATGGATAATCAACAAGGACCTACTGTATAGCACAGGGAACTCTACTTGATATTACATAATAACCTATAAGGGAAAAGAATCTTAAAAAGAATATATATATGTATAGAATCCCTGCATCGCCACCCCTGGAACTGCCCCAGGCAGAGAAGATTTTCTCCCTCAGCATCACCCTAATTGCTTTCTCCACTCAAGAGTGCCCTGCCCTGAGGCTGAGCAGCCAGAGCCTCTGTACCATTAACCCTTTGGGGCCACATGGTCTGTAGATGGTGCCGAAATGGGGTGGGGGTGTTACTAATAATTCCACCTTCTTTCAGCTTCTAGTGTAGGCCCTAAGAAGTGGAAGAGTCCAGGGTCAGGAACCCTGTGGACATGCTGTGCATCCTTATATAGCTATAGATATATAAATTGATATATATATATAGAATATATATATATATATATATATATATAAATTGAAGTATAGTTGACATGCTGTAAATCAACTATACTTCAGTTTAAAATTTTTTTAAACAAGAAAGTTCCCTGATGAGGAAAAAGATCCATGAAACCAGCTTTAAGAACCACAGAGTTAGAATAGCAAGCAACCTCGTAGATCAGAAGTGGAAACTGAGGTTAAGGAACTCATCCATACTGGTTTGGGATTAAAATGGATTTAATCATTTAATTGGCAAATTCTTCCTTACCCGAAACAAACCCATCCTTCTTTCTGAAGCTCTAAATCCTGCATACCTACAGCATCCAAGTCAGGATACGCTTCCTTTCCAACCAATGCTTCTCCAGCCCAGAGTGAGTCCTCCCTCCTTTGGAAACACTGGTGTTTAATATTTGAAACCCTCACTTAGCAATGAACATAGATGGCTTATTATTCATTTATTCATTTGACAAATATGTAATGAACACATTTTTGATGGCTTACGTTCTTTTAGGTGGAACAGAAGAGTTAAACCCATTTTCACGAAGCTTATATTTTAATGGGAGATGGGAGAAACATATATAAATAGGAAAATATCCAACAGTAGTATGTGCCATGGCAGATCATTAAAACAGGGTGGTATGAAAATGATTTGATACCTTTTTTAGATTGAGTGTCAAGGAAGACTTCTCTGAGTAAGTGCCCGCTAAGTGGGGACTTGAGTGACAAGGAGATGGCTCTTTCTAAAATGGTACAGAATTGCATTTGGGGGAAAGAAATCAAAGGAAGAAATGAGGCTGGAATAAAATCAACAAGAGGGATAGTGAGGAAAGGTGAGGTGAGGGAGGTGAGCAAGATGCAGATGATTGGGGGGTCTCAAGGTCATGCTGAGAAATGTAGATTTTATTCCAAGCATTCTGGGAAGCTAAGCAAAGAACTGAGTTCTCTTTTCATGTAAATCAGTCTTCCTGACCTCCAAGGGTTAACCTCTTACTTTTAAAATTATTTTTAAAAAATTTCTCACGACTCCTAGGAGGCCCAAACCTTTGTACATAGAAGGCTTTTTAATAAACTGCTGCTGATTGGCTGACCGGTTGGCTAGTAACATGAAATCTTTAAGTTAGATAATATTTTAAGTAGGAGCTTCACCTCAGGGCAGTCAGAGGTCAGGATGATTGCAGCCCTCAAACTCAAATCCACAGGAAGGCTGAAGAAATGAGCTCAGCGTGGAGGCAGCTGCCCTCAGACATAGCCTATGACTCGCAGACCTGATGTGTGACAATGTCTCACGCTGCTCCGAGCAGCCTGTTAGGAATGAAGGGAGCATCTTTTGTCGACTCCTCCCAGAGCAAAGCAAATCCTCTTACTTTGAAGAGAGGTTCTCACGGGGTCTTTGTACTCACGTGTCACACAGCTATAACTGAAACTTTGGAACAGGTATATCTGTAACAATTCATGGTGATCACGCTTAAAAAAGTATCTCTGTGTAAAACAGCAGCCTGAATAACAGGGAGGATTAATTCAGAGAGGTTATTCCATATTTTCTCTTTTAATACATGGCCCATATTTATATGTTTTTCTTTTGACTGGACAGCCATCTTTAACTGCAGCTTTAAGGGAAGCAAGTATAATAAAGAGATTGTTAAACATTATAAAAACTAGAATGCTTCTAATGTTAGCTGAGAGTAACCTGACTTATTTTTTACCCTGAGCTACAGAAAAGGCAAATTCTTTGTAATTAGAAAAAATAGGGGAGGGGTCATCGTCCTCCTTCTACCTGGCCCCTCGTGGTCTAAAGAGGTCCTCTAGGCTATGATGGGAGGAACATGTGTCTTGGAAACCCAGGTAGATGCCAGCATTTTTTAAAATCCTATGTGATACTGGGGGTGCTAAGAAGTACATATGGATTCACTAATAGAAGAGAAAAAGAAAGAAGAAAAGAAGGAAGGAAGGAAAGAAGGAGGGAGGGAGGAAGGGACAGAGGAAAGAAAGGAAAGAAAGGAGCTGGCAGGTATGGAGCACTGCAAGAGAGAGATCACAGATGAGAGACCACCAGTGCTATTTGGAGGCAGAGACCATAACCTCCCAAGCACGGAGGACAGTGCCTGGCGCATGGTTGGGGGAGAGGGGGTAGTTGGGGGAGGGGGAAAGAGAAACGTGGGAGGGAGGGGTGGGGGAGAGACAGAGAGAGAGAGAGAAGCGTGGGTAGAGAAAAGAGGTGAATTTGAGAGACAGCAGGCAAGCCAGAAGGAAAGAGAAATAAGAGGAAAAGCTAGAAATGAAGAGGAAAAAAGAGAAAAGATCTAGGTAATTATTCCCAAATTTGCGTGATTATCAGAATTAACCCGAGGGGATCGGCCTCAAAATACCGATTTCCAGGCCCTATCCCAGATCTATTATTTCAGAAGCTGGGGGTGGAGTTGAACTGTAGCCCCAGAATCTAACAAAAGTCAAACCCCAAAGCTCTCCGCAGGTGATGCTGATGTGCAGGTAGATTTGGGAACATGCTAAGGAGAAGAGAGGAAAGATGTGACTGGAGGGCAGTAGCGGGGCTGGTGCCTGCACTGAGCCTGGAGGTGGCAGCTGTGGCGCTGCCACAGGGCACCCACTTGTCTCCGAGCACACGGCTCATCTACAAGAACCAGAGTTCTCCTCCCGGTAGAAGTGGTACCCAACTTCTGCTCCCACATGACATGCCCTTCAGTGGCGTTTGGAACAGCACGTGGTGGCGGACCACGAAGGGAACTACTTGGGAAGCGGAGTTCTCCTTTGCCCGTGCCCGGGGGGCGGGGAAGCAGCTCTGGCCGGCCAGCCAGCTCTGGGGTTGCCAGGGGGCCGAGGGTGGTTGCGGAGTTTGGCCCCCGATTGTCGCCGATTTGTGAGAGAATCTCTCCCACACGCGGAGGAGTTAGCAAAAGTGACTTGGTCTCGGAAAACGACCAGGTGGCAATGGCAGCCGTCTAGCCTGACACGCATTTCCGATCGTCATGGTAACGCGCGCAGCGGCAGGGATGCGGCGGGGGAAGCGCGGTTGCGCTGGGACCTGGCGGGCGCGTGTGCCCGCCACCCCCTCCGCTCGCGCCGCCCGGAGCCGCGGGAGCCCGGGGGCGGCAGAGCCATGCGGGGAGCACTGCCGCCCAGGCAAGGGTACAGTTGCCTCTCGGGATGCAGGCGACGTGGGCCCGGATTATGTGTTACTATGACAATGGTAAATAGGTTCACTGGCTTTCAGAGAAGTGGCTACGTGCAGTTTGAGCGGCGGAAGGCACAATCTCCCTCCAGTTCCAGAACACACGTACCCATTCATGGGTCTGTTTTCACATCGCAGAAAACGAGGGGCTTAGGAAAGCCACTGAAATACTTAGTTTTAGTCCCTGGGCATTTTCCTGACAGTGACCTATACTGAGTTTGATTCCGTGGCTCCAACTAATCATTTTTTTTTTTTTTAAAGTCTTTCTACTAAGAAAGAAGAGAATGAAGCATGCTTATCAGATGATAATTAATTTGCTCTCCAGAAAAAAAGAAAAAGAAAATGAGCTAAATGTCCTGATAAAGTGGTTCTGTGAAATTCTACACATACCAGGAATGTCTCAAATATCATCTTTTAAAAACACAACCACATATAAAATTGTGATTGGTTCTGCTGTTGCTTCCAAGAGGAATATCCACTCTTTTCTGAAACCTGTTACACCTTTCAAAAAAGTAAACTAGAAAATGCAGAGCACCTTCAGAAGGGCTATAGCTTTTCCTAGAGTATATGTTATCTACCATGTCAGAGCCAGCCTACAAAACGTGTTAGCAGAATTAAGGTATTGATTAAATACAGTCATAGTAAACATGAAACTTACATTAATATTACCCACCACTGGTGATTTAGCATTTCATCATCCATCAGAGCCTACGAATGCATGTATACACACATTTATAAACAGTAAACCTTGCCACAATTAACAGGATTTATACAGCCTTTTAAATATTAGAAAAGACAGGTTTTTTAAAGCCCACTATCATATACTTTAAAAAAAGATATAGTAATTATCCTTGGTTGTGGTTCATTTGCATAAATTTTATGAATTCATTATATACCATAAATTATTTTAAAATATGCTGTTCAATAAACAAACACGTTCAAGAGAAATCACTGGTTGATTCTAACACACTTCTTTCACTTCATCTCTACATGCACTTTCCCCAGCATCTGTACTTTGTCCAATTAATACTCCCCTGGGAGTATTTCTGTTCCCACCAGTCAGACTTGGTCCAGGACCTCCTCACTTCCAGTCATGCCTGGAGAACCATCATAATATGTTTTCCCTTGTGCCATCTCCCCCACTCCCCCACCACGTGGAATCACCAAACCCTCTCAATTCAAGTCACACTTTCTTGTTTGTCCAAGAGGCCTTTCCATTCTACTCTAACCATGGTAAATATTTACTTGGTAGGTTTTGAGTTCTTCCATGTTATGTCAGTTATGGACTTTTCTTATATTGATTCTTTTATTCATTTTTATATATGAGCATGTCAAAGAAACTGCCATGCCAAATTTATCTTTATATCTGCTACAGTGGTTAGCACATTTAAAAAAAAATACTTAAATGAATGAATGAATATTAATGTTGGAACACTCTGATGGACTCAGTTGCTTAGAGGAATTCCTATGGTTATCTTCCTCCTCTACCCCTTCAGAGACATCACCTTCCTAACGGAATGAAATGTGGAGATGTGGTTTGTATCCTGATTCAAACAAATATACTTCAAAAAAAAAAAATTGAGGGATAATGGGAGGTATCTAAATATGGACTGTGTATTAGTAATATTAAGAAATTATCATCTATTTGCTAAGGTGTGATAATGGTATTATGGTTATAAAAATGTTCTTTTTTTCAGATATATACTAAAAATGTTTAGTAGTAAAATGTTACGAGATGCATGATTTACTTTAAAATACTCACAAATGATAATGAAATAGTGGCAAGACATTAATAATTATTAAGTCTAATATTAATAATTAAGTCTAAGTCTAATGAAGTAATTTTTAGTCGCCTCTCTTCATACCATATTTGATAAGGAATAAAATAATAAGAAGAATGAAAATAAGTAAAGACTATACCTCCACATAGCAATTATCTGGAGGTGATTTCAAATATTCTGCCTGTTCCTTATTTAACCACTGTGTGAGGCAAGCAGCTGACTGTATCACAATTCACAGAAGGTAAATCATAGTTCTGTCCTAGAGGTATGTACTAGGCCTGCTGGAGCCCAGGGAGAAAAACAGCTAGTAAACTTTAGAACACTAAAGGTTTCTTCCCATCGACATCCCCCATTTTGTTGGGAAATGGCCTGTTGGCCAAAGAAGCGAATGGCAATGCTAAATGCTAGAAAAATGACAATAATAATGAAAAAGTTTTAAAGTTGCATTCTACCTCCCAGGTGTAGAATGCAACTTTAAAACTAACCGTATATGTATCAGCAAGTTTATTTCTTTAAAGTTGTTATATATAGCAAGAACATTAATCCCATTTTATAGATGAAGAAACTTAGGTCCTGACAGTTAACATATACATTTATCCTTGAGTTGTTTAAAATTATTAAATGGATGAAATATAATTCCCAAGATTAAGACAGTAGGTAAATCTCAGAATCAAAGCAAAATTATTCCCTGACATTCTGATTATTACTTTAACATGCAATTCTTCCCTTATCTGTTCCTGAACAGTTGGATGGAAAACATTGCCTCATTTCTTACCAGCAGGATACAGGAAGAGATGCTCTCCCTGCTGCAGAAGAGACCCAGTTCATGAGTTGTTATTTTCTGTATACAGAACATCAAAAATTTCTGGAAGGCTTTTAAATATGTTTCATTTTAACCCTCCTGACACCACTGCAGTTAGGTGGGTGGTAAATGCCATGTAGTTTACTTTAGAAATCAAGAATGCTTATGACAGCTGGAATGATGTTCTAGCTGGCAATGGAAACAGAGTAGAAAGAATCCGGGAACCGGAGACCCAGATACAGCCTTACTATATCCACATCACCAAAGTCACACAGTATTGCTTTCCTTTTTCAGCTCTCAGGGTTTCTGAAAGAGCAAAACCATCAAAGTAAACAGTACTTTGCTTTCCACATTGGTTGAATAATATCCTGAGCGGTACACTTGGATCTCAAAAAGATTTCGGAAGCCTTTGCAATGTTCATAACAGCTATAGGAGAGATGTACTATTCACCATATTATGTAATGAAACAAACTTTGGGCTCAAAGGGATGTGGCAAGTTTGGCAATATGCCTGTTTCATTTTGTGAAACAACTATTTAGTTGTTTGAAACAAAAACAACAATAATAAAATGGTGGGTATCCATCAGCCCTTGTTAGGCAATTGCACTGAAAGGAAGTGGTTGAATTCCATTAAAAACATTTCAAATTTGGAGGCATCCTTCAAACACCAATTACACTGAAATCAGGTAGATGAAATTAAATTCTTTCAGAGAATTACCTATCTTTAAAATAAGTAATTACCCATACCGGGTTATTACTAATCTGAACATAGTTAACCTATGCATATGGTCAAAGGAACTCAAGGCAACTGTTTGAGTAGAGAGGGCTACAACCAGACCAGGCTCGTGTCTGTAATAGGGTTTGGTGAAGGATGGGATTCTCCCTTTGACAGCAGCTCCCAAAGCATAGCACTGAACCCCTAACATCCTACCTTCCTTTAATCACCAGTTATGAATTGTTCAACAGACATCCATCAACATTAGTGGTACCATTCTGATACCGCTAATGTTGAATGTCTAGTGTAAGATGCAGCAACCCAATAAAGGTAGAAACAGGTATATCTCCTGTCTGTCTTGCTCTAAGGACTGGGAAGGAATCCCTGCCTAGCTGAAGACCCTGTCTAAAGGCCTGGCTTCAAGAGAAGGATCCAATATGATTTTTTGATTGTTTTTGTATTTACCCTGTTTCAGTTTATAAGTGGGGGGTAAAGTTGCATTACAGTTAGAAGACCACCCGCCACATAAATAGGTTAGAGCTAGAAGCCTCTGAAATAAGCTAACAACACCTTTATACTGAGTGTCACCTTCACTTTCCAGCCCTTGTTATGTACTTTAGAATTTACTGATTCATGAAGGTCAGAGCTGAAAGGGATCTTAGAAATCCTCCCAACCAACTTCCATTCTCTATATACAGAAGAAATGTACCCTAAAACCACAGAGCTAATAAGTGGCAAAACCAGAATTTAAACATGGATATTCCAACTCTATGATCAGGACACACCACTATACCAGAAATATAATCTAGATTTTGCTCTTGAGAAATTTCAACCTAGGAAATGTGGGAAAAAAATAGGGAAAGGGGCTTAGAAACAACTAGAGAGCAATTTTAGACAGCATGTAGCAGAGCATTTAGTTTATAGATGAGTCATAATTCAAAGAAAGTAGGGATTAATATGGACTTCTAGGACTGTGATTCCCCACTAATGAATGAAATCTTCAAAGAATGGAGTACTATCCAAAATGTCTTATACATCCTAGTACTTGCCACAGTTAATGAAACAGAGTAAGTACCCATGACATGGTAGTTGAATGGATGGGCGGCTATATGGATTTGTGGATGGATAGTCTGGAGAAAGGAAGCCCTCATAAAGGAAGTGGGATATAGTAGGGGTTAGAATAAGAAGGACAGTGTAGATGCTATACAGTATTGAAACGAGCATTATTTACTTAAAGGATGTTGAAAAAACAACTTACTTGCAGTAGAAGACACTTACTAGGAAGTAGCACATGATGAATTTAGACACTCCATAAGAGTATCACACAGCTGATCGTCACCTATTCTCATGACTTTACTGGATTATGTTTAGACTGGTGTTGTAAGTGCAGGGAGAGTTTGAGAAACTTGTTAATGAATCCAGACTCCCACATACAAAATGAGATTTCTGAATGTGTGTGGTCGTTGTTATTCTGTTCCGTTCTTTTTCTACACAAATAGCAACAGATGGTTGGAGGGTGCCAAGAGGAGTGGGAATCCAGGAGGCAAATTTAAATTGCCCCATCTTCTCTTTTGCTGGGTCTCCGCTGGATGAACCCCAGGGGGAAGGAAGACTGTAGAAGAATTCTTTGGCTTTTACACAGCCAAAAGACTGATTGGTATGCAGCCTTCTTAGGTGCCCCATACTTGGATCTAGGGAATGCAGACAAATCTCTTATCACCAATACCAGCTGTGTTAAGTAAATGGCTTAGGTTTTCTATGCCTTGATTTCCACATATATATTGGGAAAGTGGTAGAATCTCATAGAACTTTTAGGAATAAATGGACTTAATATATTAATGTGCTTTACTTTACAGTCAGAGATATCACTCTATAAGGTTTGGTGGAGCTGATGAGGAACTGGTGAACATTTATGAAGTGAAGATTTATCAAAGGGTACATCGACCCTTTAAGGAGGTTATCTTGTGTTCAACATTCCTCTTGTGTCTCAAATCCCATCACACAGGATCCAGCATGCTAGCTATTTCACAAGTTCATGAACATAGGCTTGTTTTGGCCTTAGGGCCTTGGCTCTTGCTATTTCCTCTCCTTGGAGTTCACATGTCCTGGAGCTTTAACTGGCTGACCCCTACTCATTATTCAGGTTTCAACTCAAATGTCACCTCTTCAAGGAAGCATTGCCTAACCTTAGATAAAGTAGGCCCCTTCCCTCAATTTCTCTCTTCCACATGGCTCTATTTTAACTTTCCCTAGCTATTCAGTATCTAAAAATTACCTTATATGTCTGTTTGCTTACAAAGTTACTCAGTCTTATTCAGAGACTAGAATATGCCTGCATATGTTAAGTGCTCAACAGATATTTGTTAACTCCTAACTGGTGGGCTGATTGATTGACAAGAACAGGACCCCAAAGCATATACATTGAAAATAGTATTAGTTATAGCTTCAAACAATAAGTAATCCTCTTCTGAAAAGAGCAAATACCCAAAGCAGACTTCATACAGAATGACAGCAGTAGGCTTTAATGGAAAATTTCTCTCTCTCTCTCTCTCTCTCTCTCTCTCTTTTTCTATTCAGCCTTGAGGTGAAAGGCAAACTGAAGGAGAGTGTTGGTCATTGTAACCAGGTTCCTTCACTTAAAACACAATCACAAGTTGAGAAAAGCTCTAGGTCCTTTATGCCCATGTCTGTCCTCAGCCTGGTGAAATAAACTTGTACTGTCGAAAGCTTAGCCTCTCCTACCTACTCCCCCACCTCACTTCTGGGGTCTCAAATAAAGGGAATCCAACAAACTACAGTAATGCTTGATTTAGACCAGTGACTTGCACATGCTAGAAGCTTAATAAGTTCTATTGGTCTTATTACTTGTATAAAGGCCTAACAGTACCTAAGGACTTGTACGTTTTCTAGAGATATTTAACTTGTGGTCTTAAGATTGGAGCATCAATCTTTCAACCTTCAGAAAACCAAGATCCAGTTAAGCAACTGCTTAGGAATATAAAAGTTCAGTTTAAA
The DNA here is from genome assembly GCF_965194805.1 of Balaenoptera borealis. Classification (NCBI taxonomy): domain Eukaryota; kingdom Metazoa; phylum Chordata; class Mammalia; order Artiodactyla; family Balaenopteridae; genus Balaenoptera; species Balaenoptera borealis. The sequence continues at coordinate 19,577,718 of NC_138871.1, forward strand.
TAAGTATGTGCCTAGCTGTTTCTACTTTAAAAATTGTTCTAACATCTAAATGATTCTTCCCAGTTAAATACAATATTCTTTAATATTTATGTACTGTTATTTTAATTTTAAATTTCTATTTTTATAGGCAAAGGACAATTGAGCGGAAAAATGTTATACCCTCTCTCTCTCATGCTGTGAAGCAACCTGTTTTACTGTTTAAGCCTGTGTTTGTTCTGTTTCAATTGTACAGAGGAAACAGTTCTGGCACTTTTAAAAATCAAAGATCTATCACTCAACAGGAGAACATAGCAACCTAGGAAAGGGAATTATGAGGAATAGAGAAAAGATACAGTGCTTCTAAAACCTCACTGGGCTTATGAATCACCTAGGAATCTTGTAAAAATGTAGATTATAATTCAAGTATATCTTGGGTGGAGTCTGAGAGTCTGCATTTCTCACAAGCTCTAGGTGATGCTTGTGCTGCTGGTCCTTGTGTTTATGGATGATGCTGTTTGGGTCACGTGGCTTGAGAAATAAAAATCACTTTAGAGCATTTGGTATTGTACTTGCAGTTATAGTAACATTAAGCCAGTACTATTTTATTTAACCTACAAAAATGACCAAAAATTCTTCCCCACCCATGCAGAGATGAAGCCTCTTTCTCCTCTCCTTGAGTCAGGATGACCACATGACTAGCTTTGGCCAACAGACAACAGCAACCTGCTGGAAGACGAGACCTGAAAAGTACTTGTGCACTGAGACTTGCTCTCTCTTGCTGCTCTAAGAACCCTTCAATCACCACACAGTTGCACCAGAGCTAGCCTTCTGGAGGATGAAAGGCCACATGGAAGAGAAGCAAGGTCCCCCGGCAACGGCCTGCCAATCGCCATCCCTTTGAGAGAAGCCATCCTAGGTTATACAGTCTCCAGCTAATTCTCCAGTTAACCACAGTCAAGCTGGCTTATGCAGAAGATCTGCCCCAACACACAGGACCATGAGCTAAATAAAATGATTGATTGTTGTTTTAACCACCAAGGTTTTTGTTTGTTTGCTTTGTTTTGTTTTTTTCATGCAGCCTCTAAAATATGAACTGATACTTAAGAAGGAGCAATAAGAGTTTGCAAAGTCAGAGGTGCATAACACTATTTGTGCTTATGATTCTTTTTCCTTCTTGTCTTCATTCTATGTGGTATAATTTTGGTCTCATATAATAGAAATGGATATCAGTAGTTATTGCAATAGAATTCGAACTATTTTTCTATATTATAATTAAATTTATTTTTACCTTGTATTTTACTATGTTGAATCCTTCTGTTTAGAAGTTAAGTCACGTGCCCAGGTCACACAGTTTGTAAATGGCAGAACACTTTTTAGCCTAGCACAGTCAGAAATTTCAAAAGTTCCTTGCAGTAGGTTATTCAGTGTCTCAATTCTTCTGCTAAGATGCAAATACAGAATTACATTCTGAAGGACATGCTCTCCAGCCCTCACCTAGTTTCATGTTTGAGAAGGTAATGCTAGGCCCAGTTACAAAGGAATGATCTTACACTGATATGAGATGCCAATGGCAAACCCTCTTGGGGGAAGGACTCAGCATCAGCCAGTCCTTGACCCAGAGCCCTTAGACAGACAGCACTGGTGTTGCACTGTTCCTTTGCAGGTTTACTCACTGTTGGGCAGCCTCTCCCAATGTTGATGGTCCTTGACCATCTGGGCTCTTCTCAAAACCTGTCAATCTCCACCATATTTTTTTCTTTTTCACAGCCATGTGAAATACCTATTACTCACAGTCTCATGGCCATGACTATATATTAAAAGCTGCTCACTATGGACTTGCACAATGTTCCCTACTTTGTGCCTCCTATTGAAGTGACCTCCACCTCCTCTGCTCCCTCCTATTCTTCCACGTTGAGAATCATCATGTTAAAAGAAGCTTTCCAAACTGGTATTCCACAAGCTGAATAACACCTGCAGTGTCACTTGCTTATGAATAGAATAGGATTCTTAAAAATTAGAATTTGAAAGCCTTTAATCAAACCATGTACTTTGCAGATAGCACAGGCCATATACTCCCTATCACCCAGCTGCTTCCCACATCACAGCACCTTACCATACTGCAAAGGCCTCTGATTGTACATCAGCTGTATTCTAATCTTTCTCTCTGAGGATTTGCATATACTGCCACCACTATAACTACCAAGCACGTTCCAGGGATTCCCTTATCTTTAGATCCAGATGTAACCTCTGTCCACATCTTTAACTGTAGGCATGTAGGATCCTAGTTCCCCAACCAGGGATTGAACCCAGGCCCTTGGCAGTGAGAGCTCGGAGTCCTAACCACTGGACCACCAGTGGTTAACTGCTTACTCTTAGCTCTATATGTTAGAGTTTTCTTTCACATCTTATTCTTCCTTTCCTCCCATCTACCCTAAATCAATCCATTCACTGAAATCATCTTAAATTGTTTCTTGGAAAAAGCACCATTTAAAAGATTGTCAATCCCATTGCAAAACTATTTTTGTACTTGTCCTGTCCTGTCCATCTCTCATGTTAATATAGTCAGCCTCACACAATATCTCACTTGGGCAGATATGGGAAGCTCCCAGCTTCTCTCCTTGTTTTCAGTATCCTTTTCCCTGCCCTTCGTGTTCAAGACCATCATCAGGATTATATTCCTTGTACCCACATTTTGGAAATTGTAATCCAGGTTGAAAGTCTTCCCAATCTGGCTCTGAGCTAACACTCCAGTCTCATCTCTCCTCAATCCCCTCTCTTTCATTCCTGTGCTCCAGACACCATAAGCATCTCAGAAGCCCCTGTAGTTTTTTCACAGACTTTGCCTACTGACTGGAGTGGCCACCCTCTGTCTATCTGGTCAACCCCTCCTCCTTTTTTCTCACCTCCTCTGACTGTCCTTGCTCAATTAGCTAGAGAAATCTCTCCAATCCCAGTTCTTGCTTATTACATCTCTGCCATAGCATGAATCATACTGCCTTGTTACCCATCACCTCCACTCCAGATCTAAGAATACCCAAGGCAGGCACATTTTATCTAACTTTATCTCATCAGCTAAACCTCCATTTGACTTAAACTAATGAAAACAAATAAGATCAGCAACAGACATTTATGCTAAATTATTAAAAGGTATTCTCAAGGCGCCTGTGAGAGATTAAGAAGTGGTTCCAGAGAATGGGAGATGATTGAATAAAGACATAAATGCACCCAACTGGTTAATTTACTACAGAAGGCTCACTGCTCATGGATGGTGGGGGATTTCCTACACAAACTAGATCTGTGAAATGAAGCCACATATAAATGACATTAATGTGTGTGACTTCAACTCCAAAAGTTTGCACCTTCCTGGGTTAATAATTTGTGCCTATATGTCAATGTAATATAAAGGCTTTTTATATTTAGCTCAGATTCCCCAGGCTATTGATTAGGCAAAAATTCAAACCAGTTAATAAAGTCAATTCAACAAGAATCTCTACAAAGCCAGCACTGTGCCAGACTGCACTAAGAGGAAAGGGGGCACGTTTATCACTGTAATGTGGCAATTCTGATGCCTTTGTATATGGTTTCTCATATATGATAGTCTTCCACACCTTTAGAGGTAGATATTAGAGGGTCCTAAAAGCAGGAAAATAACAAGTCTTTCCTTAGGGGATTTCATTTTACCTGCAAAGACAAAATTAGCAACATGTGGAAAACAAGATAATTAAATGTCAAGATGTATCAGAGACAGAACTTACTACAGAATCAAATTGGTTCCATTATTTGTGGCTAGGATGAGGGGGTGAGACTTGTTAATACCAAGCAGAAGAACTGTAGTTGTCTGGCTATCCCCACAAATTCTTGGGGCCTGACAGAAAACTGATTTTGGCACCAGCATCTTGTTACAGTGTTTGAGATCTAAACCTGAGAATCACTTCTTGGTATGGTGAGAGCCAAGTTAAAGTCAAATATACCTATGGGTTTACAATTAAATAAATGTTTCCTGAGCTGTTCTGGCACATTGGTTTGATGTTAACAGATGTCCCAAATAAGCGGGTGAAACCATGAAAAACAAGATTTCTCGTGATTGAGATAGTGTGTTGTGAATAGCAAAGAACAGAGTCTAGTGCATTTCATAAATATATTTAAACATTCTTACCTCCACAGAGTATTTTAAGTAACACGGCATTAAACTATTTTCAGACATTAACACCTTTGTGAAAATAATTTGGCTGGACAGCCACTTAATAAGATGTGGCAATGAAATGCTTGTGAGCTCCCAGAAGGAACACTGAAGACCCCAAAGCCCAAGCCTCCACCTGCCTCTTCAGGAAGGAGGGAGGAAATGGGAATGGGAAGGAAGGATGGTTCCAAGGCACCAAGAACAGATTCCGACAGGGATCTCAGTCGGTGCCCCAGACAGATGAAGGAAAGGGAACCAAAAGATGTTTCTATCTGTGGTGTAGTGGAGTTTCTCAAGGAGAAGAAGAAAGCAGCAAAAGAGATATTGAGGGTGAAATATGTACAACCTTTCAGGAGGATAATCTGGCCTTATGTATTGAAAGTCTTTTAAAACTCCCCACTCTTTGAATACCAATACTACTTCTGGAATTAAAATTTAAAGACACAGTTGCCTAAATGTGCAAGGGTATATGTCCTAGTCTGTTCAGGCTGTTACAACAAACTACCACAGACTTGGTGGTTAAACAACAAACATTTCTTTCTCACAGTTCTGCAGGCTTGGAAGTCCAATATCAAGGAACCTACAGATTCGGTATCTGGTGAGAGCCTGCCTTCTAGTTCATGGACATCCGTATTCTCACTGTGTCCTCACATGACAGAAAGGGCCTGAGAGCTCTCTGGGTCTCTTTTATAAGAGCACAAATCTCATTCATGAGGGCTCCACTCTAGTGACCTAATAACCTCTGGCAGGGCCCACCTCCAAATACCATCACATTGGGGATTAGGTTTCAATATATGAATTCTGGGGGGCACAAACATCCAGTCTATAGTAGTATATGTATGAGGAAGTTTGTCCCAGTCATTTCATAAGAGCTAAAAACCAGAAACAACTTAATTGGTAAAAAAGGGAGATGGGTAAAATAAATAGAATGGTCTGTAGCCATTGAAGATGATCCTATCAATTTGTATTCTGGATATGGGACTATATCAACAATGAAAAAAAATAGTTACAAAGTAATATGTATAATGTTATTGTATTTTTAGAAAATATAAATATATGTGAAATAGTAAAATTCTAAAAGAATATGTACCCAAAACTTAATAGTTTATCTCCAGGTGGTTGAATTTTAGGTAACAATCTTCATTTAAAATTTTTTTTCGTGTTTTTTTTTCCCCCATTTTTCATTTTTCTATAATAAAAAGGTAGCACTTAGACATCCATGAGAAATACATACAGATTGACAGTGATAAGAAAACTGAGGTGTAATATAAGCCAGGAACTGCCTAAGGCTAGCATGTACAAGGGCTCTCTATACTTACTGCCTTACCAACAGTAAAACCAAACTTTATTAAGAGCCCTATGAAGTGCTAAGTACTGAGATAGACACAGACTTTGCATTCTATGTGTTTGAAATCTAATAGGACAGAGAACAAGTTTCAGAAGACGTGAGGTTTTTGTCCAAATTCTAGCACCCATCTTGGGCAATCACTTAACATTTCTGGCCCTTCAATTCCTGAACTATAAACTAGGAAATTAATGATACTTGAGTGACTTTTTCAGGATAGAATTTGTGAGTGCTCCAATAGAATGCTTCTTAAAATTTAATTTTAACCTGGAGCTGATGGTAAAATGCAGATTTGATTCAATGGGTCTAGAAAGACACCTAAACTTCTGCCTTTCTAACACGCTCCAGGCCTGCTAGTCCTATGCTTACACTTTCAAGTTGCAAAATTCTAATATACATGATATCATTGAATTTTCCCCAAGAATCCTTTAAGATAGCCATCCTTGGTCCTATTTCACTGATAATGGAGTGACCTGTGTAGGATCAAACTGAGAGAAAATGGCAAAGCAAGGAACCCCAGTTGAAGTCTTTTTATTCCTAATCTCCAAGATGTTAAGGTCCCATTCAGTTCTAAAATACTATAATTAGAAATGGCTGCTACACTCATATCAAGTGAACCGCACCAGGAGCAGTATTGGTAAAGGTAAGCTGCTAATATAGTTCAGAAGAATGAGAGATCACTTTACATGGGAATCAATTAAGAAGTCATAGAAGGGAACTTCCCTGGCACTCCAGTGGTTAAGACCCTGTGCTTCCACTGCAGGAGGCGTGGGTTCGATCCCTGGTCAGAGAACTAGGATCCTACATGCCGCGTGGCATGGGCAAGAAAAAAAAATGTCAGAGAGGAAATTTGACATCATCAGCCTTGAAGGAAGGCTAGAATGAAGGCAAGCAAAGATGGAGAGAGTATAAACAGCTGTCAGGTATAATATGGCATGAGCAGAGCACATGGCAGTGCAGAAGAAGCTTGTAGAGAGGGGCCCAGGACAGCAGAACAGGTCTCAGGAGCTAACCCAGGTATTTATTACAAAAGTCAAAGATAATCTTAAGGTGTTCAGTCTTAGAGGCTAGAAGAATACAGCAAACTAACATTTTCAGTATAGCATTGGTAGCCCTTTTTAAAAAAATTTTACAGTTCATTTAATGGCAAATGGTAATCATCAAATTAACAATGGTTATCTTCAAAACTTATTACACTAGCTGTGCTGTCATTTCTCAAGCTTGGTCACATACCTAAAGTCACACACACTTTCCACATAAGATGCATCACACAAAGCAGACTTGATTTATCACCAGTATTTATAAAACCAGGCCTAGGGAAAGAACTAGGTCTGGGGACCAATGCATGGTCTTAATATAGCAAATGTTTGGAAACCCTGTACCAACTTCCTTCCTCTCCCAACACAGATTCCATTTGTCCCTGTAAATCTTCTTCCCCTGGAGAACTAGGGAATTAATCCACTCATCATGATATATGCATTTCAGTTCCCCATCATAGGTTATGCCTTCACGATGCCCATCTCTCCAGTCAGTGAGCCTTGAGTCCTTAAACTACTTCATACACTTTACTTCCTTCAATGAAGCTTTTTAGCATTGGTCCCATTTGACCTGTCAGCTCTTCACATTTGTATGTTCTAGAGATATTTACTCTCAAGCACTGGGCCATATATAATTATTATCGGCTAAGTCTCTCAGTGTCTACTGCTTTTCCCTACCTAAAGCTCCAGGAGGAAAACACTAAGTCATTGCATTTCTTTGGTTTACTCCCATGACTTAATATCAGTGCAAGATGTTAGGTATTGCCTTAGTGCTATCCATATTACTACCTTGTTTTAAGAGGAGGATAAAGTTTGATAATAAAAAATGACCTTTTCTAATGTGTTCCTCCTAAGTAGATCTCCTGAGAGAAACCTTACAGCCCTCACCCTTTGGCCCCATATACATCTTCAGAGGCGCTCTGCAAAAGGCCAGTTATATGCTGTGTGCCCACAGGAACAACAGAGTTAATTCTCTCCTTTTGAAATTGTGACTCCCACTCTCCTCCCCTACATCTAAATGTTTCCTTTTAAAGAAAAGCCAGTGCTCACTGCTACTGAAAATTAAAGACAACCACATAAAGACCAAGGTCCAGGCTGGAGCAAGCAATGACAGAACATTAAAATCACCATTTGAATTTCTCTTTCCTTGAACACTGCCAAAGATTACTATTGGAAGGCCAATCCTCAGAATGCATGCTCATTTCAGACTTTTGTCACTTGCACCTCTAGGTCCACAAACTATTTTGAGTCAAATAAATGAATTGGAGGTGGCCTTCAGTTGAGATGAAATGCGAGAGATACAACATTTCAAAAAAAAAAAAAAAAAAAACTGTATGTGACCAGCCCCTACCACCCCAACACAACATAAAGTACCAAGAAGAAGCAAGGAGGGTTTATTATGCAAAGGTTAATGTATCAGTATAAGGTTTAGGAGAGGAGGAATAAATTACCCCTCCCTCCTCCAAACTATACTTCTGGACTCTCCAGCTGCATCGAGCTTGTTCTTCCACCTCCTCTTAGTTCCAGATTGTGTTTTGGCAATCAGATCCATACTTCATGTACCCCTGAGTTCTTTCCCATTTGCTGAATCCACATTTTCAAGATTTTTATCCTTTCTTACCCCACTCCCCAATCACATGTTGGCCTAGTAGCTTGAGGTGCCTTTCTTGCTCAACTACTATGGCAGTTCAGCAAGACATGCTAAATATCTTTCCCCATACAAACACAGAAAATAACAAGGGTGTTTTTAAGTGTGTAAAGTATCTCTCATCAGCATTCAATGCTGAAGGAGAAGACATTTACCAACAGAAAACTGTGCTTAGCCCAGAAAAAGAGATTGCTCATGTATATACACAATCATCACATTATAACCTGATGCATTAGATGTTCTCACAAGAGAGGTAAAGAGTTATGAGAGATCAAACATGAGGAAAGAAAGAACTTTATGTGAGCTCTTTCCTTTTTTTTACTTTTTAGTGTATTGGACCCTAAGAGGCATGAAATTAAAACTCATGAAAACCAGCTATATCAGCTTGCTTTGGTGACTCAAAAGTTGTCGTTTCTCGACTCAACTTTGCTGAAACACTTGATTCATGTTGTTCTTATTTAACCTAATTTGCATTGATTTAATCAGGGCTGGTGTGCTTTAAATACATAATAAATTGGGATTCTGCAACTTAGATGACTTAGAATAGCTAAATTTCAATAAAGCTCATTTCAATCTGTTAATGTATACGGTTCTGCCAAGGGGTTTAAAACCGTAGAAAAGATGCAATCTTGCCACATTAGAAGTGGGAAAGATTTAAAGATACCATCCAGATGAAATGATTTGCAGGATAATAATGTGAAAAGCAATATATATATGTACATATGTATTTTTTAATTACAGCCTAGACATATCTTCTACGTTTTGAGTATCATACTTACAAGAAAACTCACTTATAAATGCAGTGAATTTAATTTTATTTTCCTTCCGTCTTGCCAAGACTCAACTCTTTTCTGCCTCTCTGTACCAGCTCTACAAATCAAGTGACATCCAAAGTGGGACCTCTTCTTGCCATTTGGCAGGCTCTAGCACCACTTTGCAAGCTGCCTGCATTAGGAGAATTTTCTTCCTAGCAGCCATGGGGATTGGGTGGCTTGTACTCACAATACTTGCTGAATGGTTGGCCAATGTTTACCCCTGTCTGCCCCAGCTCCCCAACCCTTTAGAGTTTATGGCTCAATCAACCGGCTTGCTGTGAGGAATAATTGTCTTGGCAAGAGGTGAAAACACTTGAAGGTGAAATTGTTTGTCTGTTAAAGTGTTCCGCAGCACCCTGGAGGTGCCAGTGCCCAGTCCAGAGTTAGGCAGGGGGCAAGAGTGATGGAGAGGTGACCATCAAGAATGGGAAAGGAAGACCACCACTTTGGTGCGGGACAGAAAATAACCTATCTGTGCCAGTAACAAGCTGTGAGACCTCGGATAATCACCCGATGTCTCTGTACCTTAGTTTTGTCATGTGCAAAATTCAGATTTTCTAATGTCTTTTTTAGCTCCTAAGACAGCATGTGATGTCTAGGACATTTCAGCTTTGTTTTCCTTCCAACTGAAGGATGCATCTCAGAGATGAATGACCAGGCCAGAGCTCAAAGGAATCCAAAATGGAATGATTCATGCCCCTGTTCATATAACTTTTCCTGAAAAGTACCACTAGTCTTTGGTGACTTTGATTCCACTGGTTAGTAGTGTCTTTAGCTTGAATGTAAGGAGCAACCTAGTTACTTGTCCAAAGCCAGTCCAACCCTGGAGCTTTGGTAATCCACCTCATTCTTATCAATGTGAGCACAACTATAGATAACGTCCACTTATTTTCAGTTCCTAAGAGTCAGACATGATGGGAATTAGAAGTGAGGAGCTGGAAATTCAGATTTCATTCTCCCTATTACCTCCTTGGGCATATTTGTCAAGAAGGTAGGCTTATCCACTCACTTCCAGCAGGGTTTCTCTGTCTTTTTTTTTTTTTTTTTTAACAGATGACCAACAGGTCCCTGACAACAGCAATGCAGACCCTCTCCAGACCAGTTGGAACAAGACAGAGCTCAACATAAGAAGCTTACAGAGCCCATCCATAAATGAGTGTTAATGGAAATAATCAGGCCAAGACCTCTTCATACTCACATGATACAATTTAGTAACAGTCTCAAAGCTTAAGTACGGGTGTATATATAGAAAGGGGTAGACTTCACCAGGGTTTAAACTACCCCTTCTCCTCTCATCCTCTCGCACATTCTCCTGGAGCGGAGTGTACTGCAGGGTTCTGTCATCACCATGAGCAGCACATCAGGGTCAGCCCTCCCGGTGTCAGACATTAAAATCTTTCTTTAATCCACCCAGGACCCCACAGACATCTATGGAGACTGGTGAAGCCCCGGCGAGATCTCGGGCAAGAGAAACTCCCTGTACACAGACATAGGTTTCTGCCACTCTAGGTCTCCTACCCCCGGGACCAGGGTGGCTTTCCAAATCCGCTGAGTTTGGAAAGCATTTCCCCATCCACCACCTAAAAGGGCTGGCTGACTGCAGAACTCCAGTGCCCGCAAGGGAAAAAAGAAAAATCTCAGCCAAGTCCCCACAATCACTGCTTTCCTCTAGCTTCTCTCAAGTTGCTTTTCTAAAGCAAAGGACCAAATGTTGATTTCTCTACAGATTCCTACGTATCTCTTACACGTAGACAGCTTTACAGGGGGAGGGGGGAACGTTCCCCAAAGGGAAGGGGAGGGCGGAACAGAATATTTCAGTCTCCCACTTGGAAATATCTTGTCGTTGATGATGCTTTTCCAAACCTCCATCCCCCCTCCTTTTTTTTTTTTTTTTCTTTTTGGAAATATGGACCAAAAAGCTGAAAGTTATTTCCATTTCATCAAAGAACATATATTACTTTAGTGGTTCGGGAGAATGTTGGTTTTCTGCCCACCCCTTTTCAATCTGCCCATGTCTGAGGTGCTCCGGGAAGACGCACAATCGTGAGCAGCTTACGACACTCAGTGAGCAGTAGGTGCCGGTGCAAGCTCGCGCCTCACACTGCCTGGCGGAGGGAAGGAGCCCGGGCGCTGGGCGCCGCTCCCCGCTCCCAGCGCTGCCGCCCGAGCCGCCCGCCGCCCGCACCTCCCCGCCGCCCGCAAAGCATGAGCGAGCCCGCTCTCCGCAGCCGCCCCGGGCGCGAATGGCAGGCGGTCTCCGCGGAGCAAAAGGTGGCGCCGGTCAGTGGTCCTTTCCAATGACGGACATTAACCAGACTGTCAAATCCTGGGGAGTCGCGAGCCCCGAGTTTGGAGTTTTTTTTTTTTTCCCCACAACGTCACAGTCCGAACTGCAGAGGGAAAGGACAGCGGCAGGAAGGCGAAGCCCCGGCTCCCGCACGCAGTTGGGAAACTTGCGGGTCCTAGAAGTCGCCTCCCCGCCTCGCCGGCCGCCCTGCAGCCCCGAGCGGAGCAGCAAAGTGAGACATTGTGCGCCTGCCAGATCCGCCGGCCGCGGACCGGGGCTGCCTCGGAAACACAGAGGGGTCTTCTGTCGCCCTGCATATAATTAGCCTGCACACAAAGGGAGCAGCTGAATGGAGGTTGTCACTCTCTGGAAAAGGGTGGGTAAGACACTTTTTAATTAAATTCTTTCCCGAAGATTTTTTTTTTTTTTTCCTCCCTTTTCTTTGCTGCAGCATCTAACATGGACCAAATCACCATCTCTTTGATCTTTACGTGGCTGTGAACTTTCTATGCTGCCCAGCTTTCTGCATGCTTAGAGGTGAACGTGTGGCTTTGGGGAGGGGGGGGTCCTGCTTTATTTCAATGCATTTATTTGATTTTTGCCCTTTTCTCCCCCTCCCCCGCTCCCCCTCCCTCGGAATAAAATATGATGTAGATTTCTGACCGAGCGCTTCCAATGGACATTCTCCAGCTTCTCTGGAAAGATTCTCGCTAATGGATTTCCTGCTGCTCGGTCTCTGTCTATACTGGCTGCTGAGGAGGCCCTCGGGGGTGGTCTTGTGTTTGCTGGGGGCCTGCTTTCAGATGCTGCCCGCCGCCCCCAGCGGGTGCCCGCAGCTGTGCCGGTGCGAGGGGCGGCTGCTGTACTGCGAGGCGCTCAACCTCACCGAGGCGCCCCACAACCTGTCCGGCCTGCTGGGCTTGTCCCTGCGCTACAACAGCCTCTCGGAGCTGCGCGCCGGCCAGTTCACGGGGTTAATGCAGCTCACGTGGCTCTATCTGGATCACAATCACATCTGCTCGGTGCAGGGGGACGCCTTTCAGAAACTGCGCCGAGTTAAGGAACTCACACTGAGTTCCAACCAGATCACCCAACTGGCCAACACCACCTTCCGGCCCATGCCCAACCTGCGCAGCGTGGACCTCTCGTACAACAAGCTGCAGGCGCTCGCGCCCGATCTCTTCCACGGGCTGCGGAAGCTCACCACGCTGCACATGCGGGCCAACGCCATCCAGTTCGTGCCCGTGCGCATCTTCCAGGACTGCCGCAGCCTCAAGTTTCTCGACATCGGATACAATCAGCTCAAGAGTCTGGCGCGCAACTCTTTCGCCGGCTTGTTCAAGCTCACCGAGCTGCACCTGGAGCACAACGACTTGGTCAAGGTGAACTTCGCCCACTTCCCGCGCCTCATCTCCCTGCACTCGCTCTGCCTGAGGAGGAACAAGGTGGCCATTGTGGTCAGCTCGCTGGACTGGGTATGGAACCTGGAGAAAATGGACCTGTCGGGCAACGAGATCGAGTACATGGAGCCCCATGTGTTCGAGACCGTGCCACACCTCCAGTCCCTGCAGCTGGACTCCAACCGTCTCACCTACATCGAGCCCCGTATCCTCAACTCCTGGAAGTCGCTGACGAGCGTCACCCTGGCCGGGAACCTCTGGGACTGTGGGCGCAACGTGTGCGCCCTGGCCTCGTGGCTCAGCAACTTCCAGGGGCGCTGCGATGGCAACTTGCAGTGCGCCAGCCCGGAGTACGCACAGGGCGAGGACGTCCTGGACGCCGTGTACGCTTTCCACCTGTGCGAGGAGGGGGCCGAGCCCACCAGCGGCCACCTGCTCTCGGCCGTCACCAACCGCAGCGACCTGGGATCCTCCGCCGGCCCGGCCACCACTCCCGCTGACGGCAGGGAGGGGCAGCCCGACAGCACGCCTGAGCTGGCTACCGTGGCCCTCCCCGGCGGCGAGCACGCCGAGAACGCTGTGCAGATTCACAAGGTGGTCACCGGCACCATGGCCCTCATTTTCTCCTTCCTCATCGTGGTCCTGGTGCTCTATGTCTCTTGGAAGTGTTTCCCAGCCAGTCTCAGGCAGCTCAGACAGTGCTTTGTGACGCAGCGCAGGAAGCAAAAGCAGAAACAGACCATGCATCAGATGGCTGCCATGTCTGCCCAGGAATACTACGTTGATTACAAACCGAACCACATTGAGGGAGCCCTGGTCATCATCAACGAGTATGGCTCGTGTACCTGCCACCAGCAGCCCGCGAGGGAATGCGAGGTGTGATTGTCCCAGTGGCTCCCAACCCGTGCGCTACCAAATATGCCTGGACAGCCGGGGCGGGCCGGCGAGCACCAGGCTGGGGTCTCCTGTCTGTGCTCTGATATGCTCCTTGACTGAAACTGTAAGGGGATCTCTCCCAGAGACTTGACATTTTAGCTTTATTGTGTCTTAAAAACAAAAACGAGATAAAACACAACAAAACCCCACCCCACAACCTTCAGGACAGTCTATCTTAAATTTCATATGAGAACTCCTTCCTCCCTTTGAAGATCTGTCCATATTCAGGAATCTGAGAGTGTAAAAAGGTACCAATCAATCAATCATTGATTTTTTTTTTTTGGTAAACTTAATATGTTTAAAATAAAATAGCATTTACAGTTTTTACAGACTGGTGTAACCTACATGAATTGTTACCTGGTTAAGAGAGAAGCAACAGTTAGAATTTCCTTCCCCCTGCCCCCCGTGTGTGTGTGTGTGTGTGTGTGTGTGTGTGTGTGTGTGTGTGTGTGTAGGGGTGATCTAGTGGCCAGAGGGAAAATCCAGAAATTCAGGAGCAAAGTAGCCAGGCTCATTTTGAAACATTAAGAAGGACAAACAGAGCTTATCAGGTGGAGGTACCCCACATGATTAAGGACTGAAAAAAGCAAGACCCTTTATATTATATTTGGGGGTGGGGAGGTGCAGTGCAATCTAGCCACTTTAAAGCAATTGAAAGGCGGACTGAGGACTGAGCGTCCTTGCTCAGCCTTTAAGGCAGAGATCATTGCAAATGCTTTTTAAAAGGCAGTGCCAGACAGTTTTTCCTATGAACAGGAAACATTTTTGCACTTAATACAAGCGTCTTTCAAACCGATTCAAAATCTCACCCCCAAATGCCACTGGTTCACTATTCTCCTACGCCTTGGATTCACCAGACTTAGTAGCATTTGTTCCCCTTTCCATACTCTCTCGAGTGAAAGACCCTCAGCTCCTGTGGTCTGACTCAGGGAAATAAGGCGGAATCCAAATGTTCGGTGATGAAAGCTGTGCTTTCTGGAGCATATTGGTAAGACTGCAGCAAGCTGAGGCTCTCAGCAGTGACAGCACACTCCTAGTTGCTGTGGGGAACAGTGGGAAAATCCTACCCCTGGGTGCTGCTTGTAGCAGGAGACTTTAGGGGCAGACGGGATACAGGAGTGATGGGGGTGGGGTGGGATGGAGAAGATGAGCTTTTGATCCTATGTTCCAATATTACTCAAATAGGAATAATTTGTTAACCCAGGACAGAAAAGCTGCCTCTCCTCAGATTGCCCTGTTATGTAATGCCTGCTTTCCTGTGTTGTCTTAGTTTTTTTCTGTGTTGGGGTCAGTGATTTCCCCTTCCCAACCTTCATAGGTTTCCAGGTCCACAGAGATGTGGGTTGTTTATTGAACTAAATTCAAGTGTGGTAGCAGGTGGTGGTGTGGGGAAGGGACAGGGGAGAAGTATGTGTGACGGACGGGAGGGGCCTTTCACTAGCTAGCAATTTAAGCAAATGTGTGATTGAAATAAACTGTCATGAGTGACAGCTGGTGAGCTAATGTTGTCCATGTCCAGAAGTTTTTCTCAAACTCAGGTGCTCACCCCTCTGAATGATCTTACAGACTGGCATCGTTCTTTTTTCCTTTTCTTTTTGGAGAGAGAGAGAAGTCTGAATTGCAGGAAGAGGGATGGGGGGAGAAAACATACACCACCCTCTCCCAAAATGCAAATGCCTCCGGCCACCTACCTAAAAAGGCACAATCAGCTGTTTGAAATGCAGAATGGCATCACCAGGAGGTTTACTTAATCTGAGTGTTGGTAGTAGATTTCTCTTTTACCAATGGAGAACCCAATATGCCTAAAAATACTGCTTCTGAGAGGTTCTTTCAAGAGAAATATTTTGCAAATGTCTCTAAGATGTTAAGCCTTGGTAGAGAGCTTCTTACGCACGCACACGCGTGTGGGCATGCGCACGCATGTGCACGCACACACACACACACACACACACCCCATAATCTCATTTTCTCTGACCAGGAAACGTCATCTTATTTTGTTTATAATTAAAACATGACTTTATGACACATACCAATGCACGCAACACCCATTTAAACTAGTAATGTTCTAGAAGAGAGACGCTTTGATAACTTTGAGGAGGGGGTTTTGGATTTAGTCTAAGAATGATCATTTGGGAATGCCATTGTAAACAGCATCTCACTTGTAGGGAAGGGGTTGCAGGAACATCTATAATGAAACCTCACTAAAGAGACCTCCTCTAGGAGACAACAGACCTTTTCTGGAAAAAAAAAAATCCCCCAGTTGTGCAACTGAAGGATTCAATTCAATCCTTGGATTCCATGGATTTAATATGCTCCTAGGAAGGTTCCTGAAATCCAGTGCCAAAAGCTGCTTTGGCTTGGTGCATTAAGGGTGGTGTTGGTGTGCTTATAGGGAAAGCTTCCAGAAGCAAAGCCTTATTGGCAAACATCAGAAGCACAGATCCACCCTACCCCCTAGAAATATGGATATTGGAAACTGGAGAATTTCTCTCCTATCTCTAAGACTTTTTCCCCCTTCATTCTTCTTTTGTAAATGTGGCCATGAGAAAAAGCTAGAGAGTAATCATGCTTTGTTATATGCTGCTGCCACCCCTACCCACCATATGACTAAACACCACATATGTAGAAGATCTGAAGTCCACGTAAATCTAATGAAATACTATTGTAAACAGGACTCTGTAACCTGAGACCTGGAGAACAAATGATGGTCATGAAAACTGTGTTCTTAATTTGTTTGTGTGTGTGTGTGTGTGTGTGTATGTTATTGTCTCTGTGTTGTGTGCCTTTATAGGCAAGGAAATATGTTTCCTACACAAACAGAGAAATTTATCTCACATCATTTCATGCTCCTGTGCCTTTTGCTTTGGAGAATGGCAGGGGGTGGGGGAAGGCAAGAATGAGGGAAATTGGTAGATTTAACTAAGGTTTTATGACACTTGAAATCTTTTCTTTCTTAAATTAATTGATCTTTAAGCTTTAAGAAACTTGCTCTGACCCCCTCTAAGGAAACTACTGAGCATTTAAAAGACAATCTGATTTTTAAAGGTGTAGCACCTTTTTTATTGTTGTTCTTCCCACAGAGGGTGCTGATCTCCTTGTCCTGTGCTGTCTGGAAAGAATTTAAGACCTGGGCATTGTCTCTTCCTGGGCATTGTGATGGATTAACACTCCATGTGCAGTACCTTCCCAGCCGATTAAAGTTCAGCCCTAGTATAGAGGTTTTTCAAATATTTATATAGAAAAAAAAGTCCTTTCAAATGACAAATGACACTCTCAGACCAGTCTTAGCCCCGATAGTTTTTTTTTTAGGTGGTACCAGAGTGAGCAGGTTGAATGAAACCCATCCTTTGGCCTTCACTCTGAGGAAAAGCAGCCCCTGGGGCTCAGACTCCAGCCCTGATAGTTGAGACCACCACCCAGCCCAGGCTCTCAAGACTGCAAAGTTGCCATCATAAAGAAAAGGTTATTCCAGTAAAAGGAAACTTTTAAAATTCATTTTTAATACCCTCTCAAGCTCTTCAAAGTCTAAGAGTGCCTTACCTTTTTTCCCCTGCCTTCAGGAAGGAGACGTTCGGTATGACTTAGCATCAACAACACGTTTATGAGTATGTGTAAGTCATTAGAGGGGCAAACACTACCTGTTATTTCTCTCAAGTTTCCTGAGCAACTGCACACAGATCACTGGAGGGCTTAGGGGCCTTCTGTGTTGCTGGGTTATATTAATCGTCTTGTCAGCAAGTTCGGCACCTATTCTGTCTGGTGCAGCCATGTAGAAGGGAGCACTGGTGGATCACACATCCTGGGATAATGAAAGGCATCAGATACCCTTCTCACAGAGACCATTATCAAGAGGCCAGAATTTATATGCTTTGGACAATGGGTATTATAATGCTTCAGGGTAGTCAAAATAAGCATCAATTATCTCCTCTAGACAGGTGGTTATGTTGGTTGATTTGGGTTTGCCATGGATGGAATGTCAAATAGCAAGGAGTTAATTGGAATATGACTATTAGACAGGCTCCTGAAATATATATTTTGGGAGAATTTTAGGGATATACACATACATACATATACGTAAATGACATAACATGACACAATAGTCACACACACATACTACATTGTCATATATGTATGTATATATATATATATATATATATATATATATATATATATAAAACCACATGTATAACGACATACACATGATCATATTATATAACTGAACCCTCCAGCATTAATTATCCTCCTGCTTTCTTCTTCCATGGTCAAACTTTTACTCACAAAAGGATCTGATAAAATCAATCACAAGGTGTAAAGGACTGAGGTGGCTGATGGTATTTTCAGGCATTAGTTAATGAGTGGTAGAGGCTCTGCAGGCTGGGGATCTTCTGAGCTCCTCATGCCATAGAAGGGTGTATGCCTGCTACCTAGTGGTAAGAGCCAGCAAAGCATTCTTTAGAGAGCATGCACCTAATTCATGAGTTCCACCTCAGGGTTACAAAACATTTCTCCATTAAAAATCGCTCTACTCTGATTTTTTTCCAGGGATCCTGCAGGCAAAATTCGTACTCCTGTGACTGGGCCCCAGCTCCTGGCCTTCCTCAGCTGGACACAGTTTACAATTTTTAGCTCAAAGCAAAAGCCTGGCTATTACTTCCTTAAGGTTTAGTCAGAGTTGTAAATGAGATGGAGGAAATACATTTATTGAGTGGTTACTTGGTATGAGAACCTTTATCTAGACCTTATCTTTACATGAGGAACCTGAGGCTTAGAGAGGTTGAGTGTTTTTGTACAGCTAGTAATTGGAAGCACAGGGCATTCAGTCTGGTGTCCTTTTAACTATACCCTGTTTCTAATTTCCTTGAATGGTTGCCTCCTCCACTCCTCTAACCAGCAAAGACCCTAGGACTAGCCTGCGCTAAGGGTACATGCTCACCATATTCTTGGTGGATGACATGGGTGCAATGCTTGAATCCAGGAATTTTCATCATGACTTTGTTTGCTCTGGCCTCTTGTAATCGGGTAATGCAGGACTCTGCCAACAGAGGCGACGTCTCACAGGCTTCCAGGAGCACAAAGTTCAGTTAATCATCCAGCCCAACCACTAACCAGAGGATTTTGGACTCAAAGAGACTAAGGTCTTCCAGGTATTCATATATTACTGTTGAGGATTTATTTAATGACACCTCTTGGTCATTAAATGGGCTATGTCTCTATGGTGGTGGGTCTCAACCAGGGGCAAATCTGCCACCCAATCAATGTAATGTCCAGAAACATTTGTGGTTTTCATGCTTGGGGGTGGGATGCTACCAGCATCCAGTGAGTAGAGGTCATGGATCCTGCTGAACAACCTACAATGTACAGGAAGGCCCCCTCAACAAGGAATCATTTACCCTAAAATGCCAAGGGTGCCGAGTTTCAGAAACTCTGCTCCCTGGTATAGAGTAATGAGGCCATTGACACCAACAAGCTGTGTTCCAGCTTTGCTTGGAGTCATTCACCCAGCTCTGTTGCCTTCTAATCTTCCTCTCTAGCAAGAGAATTGGAAGTCTAAATGAAAACCCCTCAGGTTGGCTGCTAATCAGCGCGAGGACCTGTAGCTAGCACACGCTTCTCAAAGAACATATGGCAAAACTTAAACTAACTGGGACAAAACCTGTCAGAGCCCTCCATTGACCGACTTTTTCTCTGGCAATACCTCATTTAGGAAACAGAAAAAAAAAAAAATCGAGTTAACAGTGGATATTTAATTAACAAGAAGGAAAATGAGAAACTTGATATTCCTTTCAGTAGGTGTTCTGATGTCTGGGCTTTTCCCCTTCTCCAACCAAGCCTGGAATGTCTCCAAGGTGGGAATGGGCTTTCATTTTAAAAATCAATGTGCTGGGACTTCCCTGGAGGTCCAGTGGTTAAGACTCCACACTTCCAATGCAGGGGGCGCAGGTGATCCCTGGTTGGGGAACTAAGATCCCATATACCATGTGGTGCAGCCAAAAAATAAAAATAAGAATCAATCTGCTTAGTCTAGTGAGTGGTGGACATATTAATCAGGGCCATGATTTCAGACCTTAGAAGCAGGATGGTCTAGAGATGCGGGAATTGCAAAATGAAGGGCATTTGGGGCCAGGCAGACCACATTGATGAGTGAAGTTTATGGGCCTATGACATTAGGAGAGAACTAGAGAGTTCACTTCAAAAATGCAACTTACTTTTGATTGGTCCTGGTTAATCAACAATTCTGCAGGCTATGTCGAGAGAGTGCTCTGAAAGAACCCCGGTCTTGAAGTCAGGAGAGATGGTCTTTAGACCTGGTGCTGGTACTCACAGGCCTTGGGTCCAACTGGTAATCATCTTAACTGCAGACAGCTTCTCTCTCTTTGCCTTTGGGAGGGTTCATCCAGGTAGTCCCTAAGGACCCTTTGGGTTCTGGGTTTCTATTTCATCATTTTCCCCGACAATAAAACAAAAGTGGTTTCAAGCTAGTGCCACTTAACCAGAAAATTAAAATTCCCCTGAATTCCCATTCCCCAGATATTCTGATTCATCAGGCTTGACTGCATGTGAACATGTAAAGATAGGTAAAAAATCACAAAGAGACCAGGGCTTCAGAGAGGGATGTGGGTATGCAGGAAAACAGATGAGAAAGCACAGCCAAGCGTGGGTGGAAAATGGGGTTTTTAGAATGTGCAGGAAGATGAAAGGAAACCCTAGAGAGGACACACGCACTCACACTCACCCACACGTTAGATGGGGAGACACAGGGATCTGTCATGAAGCAAGATCAGTAAAAAGGCTGAAGAAGCCACTGTGGTGGGGGGGGGGGGCAGGGAAGAAGTACAGGCAAACATTTGCACAGGACTCCTGAAATAACTTACTAGATCTGAGTAAGTGGCTACAATGAAAACTAGGGGTTCAGAGCCCTTTAGTAAAATGAGAGCAAGGGGGAGGGATGGAGAAAGGGAGAGATGGGAAAAGTAAAAGCCAAGGTTGGAAGGTGGGAGCAAAGGGGAAGAGAGAGGAAAAAAAGACAGAGAGCAAGAGGGGAGAGAGTTTCAAGATTTGTGCTCTATATTGATCAAATAATCATCGGAAGTAGCTGCGATACACCAACTCTACTCCACAACCCTTTTTTTTTTTTTTTTGAAACATTTATATTAACATATTTCCATACAAATAACCCATCCACAACCCTTTTTTAACCGTTTCTTTCCTTACTCTGATCTACCAGGTTGGTTATTGGCTTCTTATCAATGTCATGTTGGGAAGCCATTATTCTCCCCGCTTTATGAGAAAAAAAAATAATTTTCTAGCTGTATCCTTCTTTCTTTTGCTCAGCTAGGAAAATGCTTCTCAACCCTGGCTGCACATTGAAACCACTTGGGAGCTTTAACAAATATTGATGCCTGGGTCCCTCCCGCAGAGATGTGGATTTAATTGATCTGGAGTGTGGCTTTGGTGAGGATATGTTTTAAAACTTCCCAGGTGATTGTAAAGTTCAGTCAAAGTTGGGAAACACTGAGCTAGAGGGTCACAAGTATCGCCACATTTGTAGCTCAGCGATCTGTAAGATCCACAAGTCAGACTGCAGCTCTTTAAGAAAGCATGGTGGGCTGGTGGCTGAGCTGGATGGGGGTCAGTGTTAAGTGAGGAGGCCCCAGCCTCACTGACTCTTCCTGGTGGGGCTGATTTTGTGAGAAAGATGTACAAGCATACATGGGCTTGTCATTTGTTTCTGAGTGCTCTACAGTTTACTAAGTATTCTTTACAATTATTTTACTTACTTTAATTCTCCCAACAATCACAAAAGGCAGACACAAACTTGTCCCATCTTTTAGACAAGAAGACTCAGATCAGAAGAGGTTAAGTAGCTTGCCGAAGGTCAAGGTCTAACACCTGGAACTGCGTCTTCTAAATTCTGTGTCCTCCTCCGTCATTTCCCTTTCCTTCTCTGATTGGTTGTGATGAAGCATGGCTGGCCTTGCTCAAAATACAAACCTCAGTAAGTCTTCCAGCAGGAGTCCTGGAGAACACATTGCACTCATGCTCCTAAACCTTCTCCCTCACCAGCCAGAGTCTGGCAATGACAAAATTTGGCATCACAGTCTCACTACTGCCCCTTTGGTGCCCCCCTCAAGCCCCCTGCCAAGCCTGACACTCTTCTCATTTCCACAGGAGCCTCCACAATGCCTCAGAGACTTCCAAATAGATGCCAATGCTTTCCAAATAGCGAACATCAAAATGTTCCCTTTCCATTCAGCCTACTGCCATCAACTGCTTTACCAGCAACTCTTTAAAGAATGTGAAAACTAAATGCTAGTAGAAAATGGATGGATGGATCTTGATACCTATTTTGCCCAGAAATTCTTGCAGTTTAAAAAAGATCTTTTGGGGGAATAACCTAAGGAAATTGTTCTAATGCTAGAATTGCAGGTACTGAGACACCTGGGTGATGTATATTTGGACAGGAGATCCTTCCTTGTTCCTCTCAAATGAAACAACACAGGCAATTGCTCATATGTAAGCCCAGATCTGCCAACAGTTTATGGGACTTAAAATAAAGCCAGGATCAAGATTGAATCTTCCAGCATATTTTATGTCCTTAAACCAATATCCTCTTTAGAAATCATGTATTACTAGATGTTCACCATCAGTGTGTTTATCTTCAATTAAGAGTTCTCAATATTGCAAACTATGTGTGGCAGAGACCTCTATCTCAGAGATATTCTAGGCAGACTTGGATAAAAGTGAGATGGCTCAGTCAGTGGCAAGTGAGAGCTGGATTAGTCTGCCACAGAAAGGTCTGGAAAAGCCAAGCTACACACAATTAATGGAATAATGCAACAATCTGTCTTTGGCTGGCCAAGGCAATCCTGTCATTTGTCCCTCAGCTGTAGGACAACCACACATTCTGTGATTTTGTCTCACTGTCTGCTTCACAGTGATTGCATTTGCTGTGAAATCTATATTTCCCTGCAACTGTGTCTGTGTGTGCGTGCATGGGTTTTATTCTAAAAATAATGGTCCTTCTTGGAATTCAGCCTCACTCTTTTGCTTTCTGTCCAGGTCATTTTTATCTCATTTTCTCTTATTTATCCTTTTTTGCACACTATTTCAAAAATCATAAAGGTGCAAAGAGAAAAGAACAAACATACTGTAAGGAAGAAGAGGAGGAATTGTGTTATCACTGAACTGCAACTAAAGATAACACATCACTCAGGTTTTTTAGTTCTCATTGAATTGGTCAACTCATTCAATCAAAGTGACACAACATTTCTTGTTCAGGGATTAAGTAAATGTTTGTTGAGTGAACAATAGACCAATTTAACTTGAAGGTGAGGCATTAGCAAGAAGACTTCAGTAAGAGTCTAGGTCCACCAGACTCATCACGGGTGTGGGGAGGAGAGGCCTCCACTTCAACCTGATCCATTTACGAAAGGCAAACACCACCACCCCCGCCCTGCAATGAGCATGTTTATCACACAGTGTATTTACAAAGTGCCTGGCAACCTGCTAAATCCTTAACATTTTCTCATTTAAACCCTGAAACAAACCTTTATCCCTCCTTGTCCAGAGGAGTATTAATATTCTCATTTTACAGATAGGTAAACTAAGGTTTAGAGAGGTTCAACGACTTGCCCAAGGTCACTTACCTTAGTGGTGAGGGGGGGTCAAACATTGATTCTGGAGACACAGTGCTTGGGTTCACTTCTGGCTGAGTGACTTTGGCAAGTTACTTAACCTTTCTGATACTCAATTCCTTCATCTATAAAATGGAGATAGGGTTATGAATAGAATTAAATAAGTTACTATTGAGAATTAAATGAGATATTCTTTGTAAAGTGGGTGGCTGGTACATGGTAGGTGCTAGATAAGTGGGATTTTGGTTTGCTTTAATAAAAGATAATGAAAGATAAATAAAACAAGGTCACACAGCCAGCGGGGGTGCTGAGTCCAACAGGGCTGCAAAGCCATGCTACCCCCATTTTCTTCTGTGATAGGGTACTATCCAAAAATCTGAGATCCTGAAAGCACTGGGTCTGGAAGGAGAAGTTAAGGAGGCAGAGTGTGAAGTCTGAGGGTAGAGAGACACGTTTCTTCCTTTATAGCTTTGCAAGTGGCTCAGGCCTTAGCCTTGATACCCACGTTTGACTTTTTTCTGGTTCTTAATTGACTTGGCTTTGCCACTGAGATCAGACAGTCCTGGTGAATGTAGCCCATCACTGGAATACGCATGTGTGTGTCTGACATCTATGTACCCATGCAGCTGTGGCCCCGCCTTCTACCTTCACACATACCAAAGCCTGGAGGCCAGCTCAAGGAAGCATCATTTGTGTGGGTCTTTGGCAATACAGCAAAACTCACTTTCACATTGGAGCTGTTTGCTCTCTGTAGTCAATTTCTGAAAGTGGAAAGAGACTACACAGCTTGCGATTGTTACCCGGCTCCCAAACTTTTATTTAATATCGGCAATATTAAATCATACTGGCCCCCGAGACACTAAGTATACATCTTCAGCTGTAACAGACTTGCTGGTGTTTATTTACAGATTTTTTTTCTCTGTGTACTAACAGCCGCAGTTTGATGCTGCTCAAGCAAGTGTAACAAAAGGAGAACACGTCTGAGGTGGACGATCTTCTGGGAGAGGAGCTCATGTGTTATGAGGCAGAGTTCAAATTCCAGCTTTGTCACTTGGCTGCTGGCCTTTGGGCAAGTCAGTGCCACCTGCCTGGCTTTTCCTTTCTCATCTGTAGTAGTAATTTTGGGCAGTTTTTCTAGTTCTCTGATCTGGTAGACAGGGTGTGGAGGAAAGCAGGGGTGATTTCCAATATATTCTCCACTGCTGTTGCTTATCAATAGGTAAAGTTATGAATTCATTAGACGTGCCCCAAGGGAAGCTTCCACTCCTCCTTAGAGACCTACCCAACACCACAAACAGAGATTATGTTTGGTCAGAGGAAATGCTCTATTTTGCTCCTAGGGAATTAGTTCCTGAAAGGTAAGTCTGTTCCAAGCCCCAGCATGTTCCTTGTGATTTACTCACAGAATGACTAAAGAATGCTCCGCACCGGCTTTGGACGGGCATATTGGAAAGACTTTGGCCACAATGAAACCCCAACACATGTCTCTATACTACCACGAAAAGCTGTAACTATTGGGAAATTGAGGACCACTTTCAGTTTAGTGTTTTGTGTCTTTGTTAACTTGTTTTATTGTTTGTTGTTTGTTTTCTCTCTTCCCTCCCTTCATTCCTTTCTTTCTTCTTTCCTCCTCCTTCTTTAAAAAAAATTTTTTTAACGAATTCATAGTTTTGAGCTACAGTATGCATTCTCAACAGGGGTAATACTGAACCCAAGGAGTAAAAATTGGCTCTTAAGGGGATGAAAAATATCTTACTAGTTTTATGTATAAAGTACACATATACATATGGTAGACAGTATATAAACAGATACACAATATATCTGTGGTATTAAAATTTCAAAGTGAGGGGACAATTGGGAAAAAAAGGTCCAAAAAAGTCTCTTGGGGGGAGATAATGAAAAAAGAAGTTTAAGAAATGCTGAGATAGATAGTGATTAACATGGGGAAGAGACAAAATCACAAAAAATTAAAGCATCATGGCAGGTCACCAATTGAGATTTTGAGAAGGTCAAAGGAGGTCTGGGTTCTTCGATATTGAAACCTGGAATTCAGAGGTTATTTGAACAGCCAAAGTTTCATTTGGGGAATTTGGTCTTATCAGTCCCTCCTACACTCAGCATCTCCCAGAGATGTTTTTACTTGGAAGTTTCATGATGTGTTAGAAAAAAACTGTTGGGATGGAATTAATAGACTGAGCCCTGGTCCTGGCTCTGTCACTTACTGACTTAGATATATCACCTCCTCTGTGGACTTCAATTCCCTTGTGTATAAAATTCAGAAACTAATCTCTGCTCAGCCTGTCTCACAAGGATCTGGTAAGGATCAAAGGAGAGAATGTAAGTGACAACTTTAGGAGCTACGTAGTATCATGCGAAGGCTTACAGCAGTGGACGGAGGAGGGTGGTGACATATGGGTGGCCACCCACAGTGTGACTTTAGAGGGCCACATGCTTCAAACTCTCCTCCACAGGGAGTGGAATTCCTGCTATTAGTCACTGCTCTGAATTAAGTCCCTCATGAATCCTCTCTCTCTCGAGAGCATATGTAACAGGGAAGCAACAACTAGACTGTTTGCTTCTTAAGGGAAGCGCTCCTTTCACTTGACTTTGCCCCTCAATGTGGAGCAGAGTCTGACCCACTTGAGTCTAATGGCCTTTGGGCAGGTCATCATTTGAGCTTTAAGAACTGTGGCCTTCACATCTCTAAAATGGACACACTAATGGCTGCCTTGCAGGTTCTTGGGAAGATTATCAGGGATCACGTATACTGAGTCAACCACAGTGCTAGCTGACAGTTAAGTTCTCAAGTAATAGTAGTTCCCACCCTGTGTCACCAATGTATAGTTACACGTTGTATTTATACAAATAGACTAGAGGAGCATTGAAAGGCATTAGGAACAATTGGTTTCTAGAAATGGATTCTAAGAAGTAGCTGTAAGAGGTTAATTTAAAGAGAACATTAAATATTAGTAATATAAAAACTATCTCCATGGAGGGAAAAGTTGGGGTTTAGCAACTAAAGTAAGTGGGAAGAAAGAGAACACCATCTCTATTAGGCAAAGTCAGCTGGAATACTTAGTTAAGGAGGTTACAAAGCTCCCATCACACAGGTGCTTCAAGACTTGCCACAGGTGATTGCCTTTATTTTTCTCCCAATATAACGATTCTTTCCAGTTCTGTTAACAGATCCAGTCTCCAGTCCTCTTTCTCTGTGCACACCTGTCCCCAGACCTGCTAGATCTCCTAAGAATTTAAATTGAGATTTCAGGAAGAAGGGGGAACAGAAGTCCACCCTGGTTCAATTATAATCACTTATTGCATCATATCACCGCCATCAAACTCAAAAGTGCATGTGCTGCTGTTCTGAGTGTTCATGCACAGGCTCTGGCTGTGGTCCTGTATCTGTCGGCCGGTGAGACTCAGCATCCCTGGGTACCACAGCCAAGCAGCCTTGAACTGCAGCAAAATCCAGCAACAGATTCAGCAGCCTGCAGCCTGCTGGGTTCCACTGGTTTACCCGGGGCTACCAACCCCAAAGAACTGGGATGAAAGCAGATTGGGGAAGAGGGAAAGGGTCTGTTTGTGTTTTGACTTTTTACCAGGCTCAGCTCTTCGGGAAAAAGAAAAGAAGAATCGTGCTCTGAGCTGGTGTCCTGCCAAGCTGCCTACCCTCCCTTGCTAGTCCAAGCACTCCACCGTCTGTGCAGACTGCAAAACAGCAATTTCTGGAAACACACTGAAAAGTCTGGGCCGGTCCAGAAGCAGTAGATTCTTTGTATCTGTGTGGTGGGGTTTTAGGGATTTTATTTTTCACCTTTATTCTTTTAAAAACCACGAGCTCTTTGAAGCACATCTGTTATCCACACCTTCTGTTTGTAAAATGAGACTGAAGGTATCCTCTCTAGAGAAATTCCTGAATCTTCTCTGTAGTTCAATGCTTCCACTGACAGTTTGGCTCACAGAGTATGACTGTGGTAAATATTAAAGAATGTTAATAAAAATGAGATAGAACACCTAGGGATCTTTTCACTTTTCCGAATTTTGCTTTGCTCACTATTAAAGTTTATCTTGACAGAAAATTTACTTTTCTGATCCACATCATTTCCCAAAGCAATTTTCCAACAGCAAATATAAATTTGTGGTGATTGTGAAGAGGTTTTCAATCCCTGTGCTAAGGAGGCCACGGGGTTTCAACAGTTTGTCTCACCTTGAGGTAAATACCCCTCACTCAGGAAACTATCACTGAGGACCCTGGGTAGCAGCTGGGGGTTAAAGCCTGAAAATGAGCTCTTAGGTTTCCAAAATAAACAGCCTTGGTGAGGGAGATGGTTTGAGTTTTAAGATCAAATCGTGAGAAAGTAATTAAGTCATTAAGTAAGAAAATAATTGCATAAGCCCACATAGCTGTATTCTCAAATGGGATGAAGCACTAAGCAAACGAGATGCCTTTACATTGCACTGAACCTTGACCTGGTTAATA
This sequence comes from Balaenoptera borealis, assembly GCF_965194805.1. NCBI lineage: Eukaryota > Metazoa > Chordata > Mammalia > Artiodactyla > Balaenopteridae > Balaenoptera > Balaenoptera borealis. The sequence continues at coordinate 19,605,460 of NC_138871.1, forward strand.
CAGATTACATTTGTACCCTATCAGAGGTGTGAGTTTAAGCACATATCATGAGATAAAATTTGTGTTCTTCTCGTTGTTGTGTTTGCTTTTTTGTCCTCAGCCTTTAGGGTTCTAGGGGATGAAAAATGATTGGGCTTTGGAATAAAATACACCTAGATTTGAGTCCCAGCTCCACCATACACCCAGTGGGTGATAAGGGGCAAGCAACTCAGCCTCTATTAGTATAGGGATGGTTTAAATTTTCTACCTTGATTGTTTGGGGAGGAGTAGTGTTAATGTATGTAAAACATTTTGCACATGCTGGGCACATAGAGAGTGCTTAATAAGTATGATTAGTATCACCAGTATCTTCTTCATCATTATTTTCATTACTTTTGGTACCAGATGTATCTATTACCACTGAAGCAGTTTTGACTTTGTACACAGTGAATCTTCTTTCCAATGCTATTGGCAACAGAGTGGAATTCAGTCTATGAATATCACTAGACAGAATCACATAAAATAATAAGCTGTGAGGTTTGATGAAAACATAAGCCACCAATAGGGGTTATTCCTGATGTGTCCAAACCAACCTACAGATGCTGAAGTCATTTCTCTCTCCCTCCCCATGCCCATGACTTCTCTATGTTCTCCTTTTCTTTCTAGTCATTCAAATTTTCATGATGATGCAACATCCAGTTAGGGTTTTAAAGATATCTAAGAAACCTTTCCCGACGCCTTCAGCTCACTATGGTTCTCCTTCTCACCACCAGAAGGTGTTAGAACCTTCACTGTCCTTAGCAGCCATGTTTCCCAGTCTGGACTGCCCCAGGATATCTCCTTTTCATTGTCTCTATTATTAATTTACTTACTATCATGTACCATGCATATATGTTTTGTGTCCCATTATACACTATCCATGGTCAGGAGACAACTCATTTGCATTTAATTCCATTTAGTTTCTTTCTAGGCACCATGGAAGCAAAGAGAACAAGACATGGCTCTGCTCTCAAATGGTTTACAGTCCAACAGGACAGGTACAATGCCCACACATATGAGGACAACCAAAGGTGGAAAAAGATATATACTACAACACAGGTGTATCAAAGTGTTCTGAGGACACAGCAAAAAGAGAGGATTGTCCCACTTCAGGAAATGGGTGGGAGGTAGACGAGTTCTTGATAAAGAAAGCGGACTGTACACTGGGTCTAGGTAGGTGGGTGGGGATTTGACAGGCAGAATGGAAGGAAACGGTCTCTCAAGAGAACAATCCACTATGTGCAATGGCATGGAGGCAGGCAAATGAAAGGGAGGTATGGGCCAAATGCACTGGCAAGGTGCCTACCAGCAAGTCATGACTGGATTTGTTATAAGCAGATACTTAATCAGCAGGACAATCTAGAATCTAATTTTGTTCCATTTCAATAAGGAAATGTATCCTATTTCTAACAGGATGAGTTAGGGAGAAAAGAACTAACCACTCTGATATCCTTCCCCTGTGCTCACTGTTAGAAGTAGAATAGAGTCCACGGGTGTGTTTCCTAAGGCTTCCTGAAGGGAGGTTCTGCAGAAACATCTCAGAGATTATTAATCAAAAGGAAGTTTTTGAAAAGGTCACTGGAACATCCAGGGCAGAGAGAGGTTTTAGAGAATGTCTTCTGAGATTGGAAGGGTGACATGGTTGCAACCAGCAGGGATCTGAGGAGGTGGCAGGATCCTACAGGGGAGTGGCTATGAGGGGGCTCCTAAGGAGACTGAGTCACGAGCACCACCCTCAGAAAAGACTCCAGTGACCAAGCATGGCATGAAACAGCAGATCTGACTGCCTTTGAGGAACCATGTGGACATGGACAGTAACCCGGGAAGTGGAGATCATGTGACCTGAAGATCAGAGCACCATTCCTGAGAGTCTGGACCAATATAAGGCCTCCAGTGCCATCACATAATCAAGAGAGGTTGGTATGGTACAAGAATCCTTATAGTAATTGACAGTTAACTTCCCTGGTAAGAGAGAAAGCTCCAAGTAGATTAGATGCAATTTTACAAGAAAACAAAAAGCCAAGTGAAATATTTTCACTCTTGTTGTGAAGTAAATTTTATATCCATTACACTGACTTTTATCACACAAGACATGCCTGTATAACACCATGCAAACAGAGTGGCTGAAATGTTACTGGTATTCTTGATAAAGTCATGTTTGGAGTCTCATCAGTCAGGAGACCATTTAATTCCACATCAGACTTTGAGTGTCTCATAAACTTCCCTGAGAAGACCATAACTTGCATTCCCACTGGGAATCCTGCCTGGGTTGTCTGAGTTTTATCTATTTGTATGAGTACCCAGTGGGCCCACTGGGGCAAAATAAAGGAACATATCAGGACTGATGACTGGGTCCCTAGACTATGACTCTTGTACAAAGACCAAAAGCAAAAGTGACCATCAGTCTCTCCATTAATTCCCTGGAAGAAACTAAAAATCACTGTGAGGTAAGAGAGTTGAGACACCTGGGCTTGATCTTGAGGCACTGGCTGACGGTCATCAGGAATGGACACTTTTGAGTATGACACTGGATGCCCTCCTCGGTGTCCCTAGACCCAGTCTGAGAATGAAAATTGTAATAAGAGAGATACCAGAGTGGTAGATGCTGTTGGCAATCTATTCAACAGTCATTCCCCATCTTCTTTGTCCATGATGGCAGAGTCTGTCACCATGATAAAGGCCAAAAAAGTCACAGGCTGTTTTGGCCAGCTTCCCTGAAGCTAAGTTGTGGCTGACCAGCAGGACAGTTGTCTGCTGGGGAACTTAGTAATATTTTATTCCTAGAAAAAAGTGGTATGTAGAAGAAAAAGTCCCTCTTTTTTGGCTCATGGAGAGCCATTCTGAATCCTGCAATGAGCAAGCACAAGGACTAGGTGAGGGAACAGGGCTGAGGAATGGATGGAGACTGGGTCTCTGATGACACCACTGTGCCCCAGAGCCTAGCCTGGGGAATATACGTCTAGACCTATTGCTGTGTGAGATAATAAACAACCATTTTTCAAGTCATTGGAAAGTGAGTGCTTCTATGACTTGCAGCCATAAGCATCTTAACTGGTACAACAAAATTCTAGATGGAATGGGGTATAGACCAGGAAGTTTGAAAAGCTAAAACCATAAGGCTAATCTCTTAAGGAGCCAGAGAAAACAATATCTTTCAGGGAGGGCAGGGCTGAATCCTCCTTTGCCTCTGTGCGTATTTTGAGGGATTCTCAGAGGTGATGAGAAGAAGGTGATTGAAGATCAGAGATGATGGAACAGATGATTTCACAACAGTGGAGAGAGAAACAGCCACCACTTCTGTGCTGCTGAGGCTCGATCGTGGGAGAGGAGAAGCTGGAGAAACTACTCTGGATAGGGCTTGGAGCTGAAAACTATTGCTAACACCCTTGCAATTGTTAACCTCATTCCTTGACTGTCCACCTTAGGATTGAATGAACTGTTGAAGTTGGGACCACTTTTACCTTAGGAGTAGAGGAGACCTGGCAGCTTTGTACCATCTAGAATTAGGCCTCCTTAACTCCCCAAGAAGATACCTTGCTATTTTCATTCAATTGTTAATTCTCCATGCTCACCTTCTAACAAATAGAACTCTTTATTAAGATATTCAACTCATCCAATAAGAACTTGGGTAGTGAATTTGCAATGCCCCTTGCTGTAACTGCTGTTGAAGCAGAAAGGCAGAATCCCTTCCACTTGTGTGGCCATGAATAAGATTATTCCACTCACACTAATTGTGCCGTGGTCAGGGAAATTGAGATAATGCAAGTGCAAATACCTGGCATGTAGCCTAGAATTCATCACTTAATGATTATTAATGGCCAGCCCCATTTCCTTTCCCTCCTCCTCTGCCTCTCCTCATTTTCTCTTTCTTTCTTACTCCTTCCTTTCCTTTTCTTCCCCTCATCTTCCTTTCCCCTCCCCTCTTCTATCCTTTCTTCTCATTGAGTGCTCAGCATATGCAGTGGCTGGAGAAATATCCTTCTTGCTGCATGACTTAGCTGTCCCTCTGGCTCTAGGAGGGCACAAGGACACACTTCCCCACTGCCCTCAGCTGCAGTGGGGCTCAAGGGAAGGCTTATACAATCTGTCATCATCTGTGGTAACTCATTAGACATCTTCCCATTGAAGTAATGCCATAAAGAGGGTACCTCCTTAGCCTCTCAAACTATACTCACTTAAAACAACTCGAACACTTGCAAGTTCCATCTCTGGGGTTGCATCTGTGAGGTTACTCCTTTTGGACGTAGGTGTCACGTGACAAGTCTATCTCATTACTTGCCCTTTGATTCTTTGTGCCTATAGATGCCAGTGTACACTTTTTAGAAAATCACTTTTTAAAACAACTTAATGACATACACCTGTGATTAGATCCCTTCCTCTCAAGTCCTCCTGCTTAAAGTTAACTTGTATATTTCAGATTAAAACCACTTACAAAATTCTCATTCCCATCTCTCATCCTTCATATCCCCAAAGACTGATTTGGAAGACCACATAGGCTTGATTTCCACAGATTCATAAGCTGCCCTTTTTATGAGCTCCAATGACTTCACCTCCAGAAGTGAATCACTTAACAGTCTTGCATGTAACATGTTGGATGGACTTAGTCTTTGAATTTCTGATGAGCTCATAACTATGGCCTGGGTCTTGACAATGCACTGTCTTAACAATGCAGATCCTGAGTGAGCACTCAGGGACATTTCTGAATATATCTTGTGTATAATTATCTCTGGTCACCCTGGGGATCCCAAATCCCTTTGGATCAGTGGAGCCAAGAGGTTGCATTTCAGCTAATAGCCAATCGCATTTTATGGCTCTCTTGAGAAGGCAAAGAGAAACGGTGTTTCTGTGCAGCATTTCAAAAGGAAACTTTTCAAGGGAGGGAAATCAACTCATCAAAGGAAATAAACAACACTGTGTGTTCACCAAATGCCTTTCAGAAATACTGAGAGTCCTTTGCCAATGAAACTTTGCTCTCTGTTTCAAGAGGTGAAAAATAAGAGAGGGGGAAGGTCAGCACAAGATTATAGAAGGGCCAAGGCTAGGTACTCCACTGGTATGCTAAGTGGATTGTACTGCAATATTTTATCTAAATGTATGCATCCCTATAGGGCTCAAATCGAGGGTATATACCCTATTGCATTACTTAAGGCTCCAGAACTTAAGGTGACATGTATGGCCCCACTTATATGTTGACCTCCTCAGGGCAGTGAGTGGACAAGTGAGCAGAAAGTAGCAGTGGACAAAGCTCTAGACTGGAGGCAAAGACCTGGGTCCATCCCCAGAGCTACCTCTAACACAGCTGGGTACCTCTGTGCACTGAAAACCTTCTGGTACTTCCCAGCTCCTGGAGGATGGACTGGTGCCAGTAATCACAATCCATTATCTGTGTTGTACTATAGAGTTACAAGCGCTGCAGCCAGCAAACCTAATCCCATTTGATCAGCTCTGCAAAGAGGTGAAGGGAGGAGAGGAAAACAAATATTGTTTGAAGTCATACAAAGAGATAGGTCCTGACCTTGGCATTTATAGAATCTTATGTCATTTACTCCTTATAACATCAATACTTAGGTAGGTACTGTTCAACTGATGAGAAAACTGAGATTCAGAGAGGGTAAGTAAATGCCCAGTATCCCATAGCTAATGCCATTCTTCCTATTCCAAATCTAACAAATGTCTCCATTATAAAACAGGTATAAGTAGAAAGGGAAGCTTATCCTTACCTTAAGGTGGAACAACTTTCCATTTTATCAAGCAAATCTCCCAGGAGACCAGGTCATGACACAGAAATCTCAGTGCATAGAACACTGTATCTTGCTTGGGCAAGGATAAGTACAAGGCTCTTATGTGACAGGATGTAAGGGACCATGAAAAACCTCCTTCCACAGAAATTGACTCTATTGATCCAATTTTTTTTGGTCAGTATTCCATTCCACCCATCGGTGGATGTCATCAAAGCAACAAGCTGGGAGCTAAAGAGTCAGGACAAAAGATGTGTAAATATTAAAAGGGAAAAAAGAAATAGTATAGCATTGTAAAACTATATAGTATTACAACTGGAAGATATCTTTAAGATCACTAAATCTAGTGCCTTCCTTAAATTGATAAGAAAGCTGAAGCTCATATGAACTTCTGGGAGTGTCTATGATCCCAGGGAGATAAAGTAGCAGTGCCAGCTTTCAACGTCAGCTGCATTCAAGCCAGTACTTATCCTGGAGATAGTACTCAACATATATATACAGCATGAAGAGACAAGTGAAAGAAATCTAACTCTCTGGGATAAGTCTGGTACCCTTGATCTGCATTACATCACCAGCACATAGAGGGTAGTGGAGGTGGGCAGGCCAGAGCTGGAAGGCCTTCCTCTATACCTCTTGCCCAGGTGGGGCATGAGGCTACCAAGGATGCTTGATTCAGTGATCCTTTTTCCAAGTTGGACATCTCAGTTGCCTGTACGTTTTCCATCTCCTTCTTCTCTTCATCTTTGTCTCTCTCTCTTATGCACACAAACACCCACACATCCACAGCCATCCACACACACATATACACACAGTAAAGTACAAAGTCACTAATGTGCCAAGAGATAACACAAATTCAGTCTCTGACAGAGTCATCTATCCTTCACTACTGCCTTTAAAATGCTTGTTTAGAAGGAGTTTAGTCTGGAGTAGATGATACGATTAGCCATAATTCTTTCTTCATCCATGACATTTGGTATTCCTTTTCCACACCAACTCTGGACTTCCTTGGGCCAATGGGACAGCAGCAAACATGATACAAGTGGAGACATTTAAAAAGCACTTGTACAATAGGACATGTCCTTTTGCTGCTCCTGGGAACCCTAAGGCCCTCATCATGTGAACTAGGCCAGGCTGGCCTGATGGATGACAAAAACATCTGGCCAGAACCTCAGCCTGCAGCCAGCCAACCACCAGACACATGAGTGAGACCTTCAATTAACAGCAGATGGCAATGAATAAACAACAAGGTCCTACTGTATAGCACAGAGAACTATATTCAACATCCTATGATAATGGAAAAAAATGTTTAAAAAAATAATGTATATATATATATATATATATATATATATATATATATATATTTATAACTGAATTACTTTGCTGTACAGCAGTAATTAACACAACATTATAAATCAACTATACTTCAATAAAAAAACAAAACAAAACAACAACAAAAAACAGCAGATGACAAACACCTGAGGGAGCCCACCCAAGAGCACCAGAACTCTGAAGCTGAGCCTGGCCCAAGTTGCCAGCACACAAAATCATGAAATAATAAACTTCTTTTTTTTCAATCTTAAGCTATTACATTTAAGGATTTTTGTTTCTTTGTTTTTTTACAGCCAATGCTAACAGATACAGTACCCTAGTAACAGATCATATAAATTGAATACTTACTATATTGGGGGCACTGTCTTATTTTGTATAATTTTCACCATCTCTGAAGAAGTTATCAATATCCCCACTTTACAGAGGAAGAAACTGAGGTTCAAAGAGATTAATTCACTTCCATATCTAGTGAATGGCAGGTAGCACTTCAAATCCCAATCTCTCTGATGTCACAACAGACTCTCTTAACCACCACCCAACTCCAACAATTTCAGTGACAGATGATCTCAGAACCATGTGGTCTGAAGACTGTGGGTAAGGATTGGGTTGGTTTACCCTGTGGAAAGCAGACTCTCAGGGCCAGGAGAGAAACTTTCACTCTTCTGGGGACTGTCCTATGGAGGGCAGAACTGAGAGCTCTGAGGAAAGATGTCATGTTCAGCTGGTGGCAAGAAAGAATCTTGTACTGAAGGAGGGATGCAGTATGGAACAGGTACATTCAAGGGAAGATGAGTTCCCTATAAGCAGAGATATTCAAGGAAAGAAATTTAGTCCATCCATGAATATCTCAAACTTATTTCTGCCTCACATGTACTCATTTTGTTCTTCTCATCAGGAAGGCACCCTGCTTTCCCCTCTTGGGATCCATTTTCTACAGACTCTTCAAGGCCTTGTTGAAATCCAACAATTTCCGCAAAGTCTCCCGACTCTCCCTACCCTCACTGAGCTACCTTTCTCTGAACTTGTACTAACAACACCAGTGCCCTTTACCTCTCAATATGACTCAATTCCAGTATACATTATAATGTGGATTGATGGAAAATTATAGTCTTGGAATTGGACAGACCTGAATTTGAATCTAACGGTGTGCTTTTACTTACCTTTCGGGACTACTTTATGAGGCTGTTATGAGGATATACAATGTGAACACAGACGCAAAGTGCTCAGCATGGGTAGTTCTTAGTATTAGGGTGTTTCACTTTTTGAGCTGGTCTCCTGGAATAGACCTTAGGTAGGCACCATGCCTTATACTTCCGTGACCCCATCTCCTCCCAAGGCTGGTGATAAGCACATAGGAGAGACCTAGAAAATATTACTGCAACTGATTTAATAACCATTCAAAAAGCCAAATCTGAGACATTTTTATAAAATAAGTCTGTGGTGTAATAAAAAACATATTTAGTCTTTGTCCCTGGCTTCTGGCTAAGGGCCTCACACACCCTTGGACTTTCCTTAGTAATAGGAGTGTCTTTATTCTGTTAATGAGGCAACTCCTGGTGGGGCTCCCACATAGTTTCAGGATGGGAGCTGGTGATGAGAAAGACCAATCACATGATTAGGGGGTTGGAACTTTGCACCAGCTTGACCTCCAGGGAGGGAAGTGGGACTGGAGATTGAGTTCAATCACATGGCCAATGACTTAATCAATCATGTCTATGTAATAAAATCCCAGTAAAAACTCTGGACACCAAGAGCTTCCTGGCTGGTGAACACATCGGTGTGCTGGGGGAGTGATGTACCCCGGTCCCACAAGGAGAGGCATGAAAGCTCTGCGTCCCCACCCTTCCCAGGCCTTGTTCTATGAGTTTCCTCCACTTGGCTGTTCGTGAGTTATATCCTTCATAACAAAACTGTAATCTTAAGTGTAGCACATTCAGTGAATACTGTGAGTTCTTCTAGGAAATTATTGCACCTGGGGAAGTTCTGGGAACACACAATGTTTTAACCACTTGGTCAGAAGTGCAGGTGGTCCCGAGACTTGCAGCTGGTGTCTGAGTGTAGATGGTCTTGTGAAGGAGTTTGCCCTCAACTTGGGGTCTGTGTTAATCCCAGGTAATGTCAGAATTGAATGGAATTGCAGAATACTCTGTGTCAGAGAATTAGTGTCAGAACCGACAGCCAAATGACCAAGCATTTCTCAGTTATAAGACTATCTTTTTCCTGGATTAGAAAAACAAAAATTTCAATAAGCTATATTAAAAATGTACACACTTAGAATAGTTTTCCTTAAAAAAGAATCCCAACATTAATTGCCTAAAATTTTTTCCTCTATTACCAAGTTAGTATTCAGCATCCTGAAGGATGTTGCAGAAAAAAAATCTCCTAATGAAATTCACAACGAAGAAAATATTATGACATACAACTTAAAGTATCCATTCTTAATTTTTTAAAAGAGAGAAAAATATATGCTATTAAATAAATTCTGATATTTCTACAACATGCCTTAATGTAGATGAAGACCATGTATTTTCTTTAACCGATTAGTTTTGCTTGAGTGCTAAAGTACAATTTAGAATTTTTACTTTAAAAGCTTACATATCCCTATTCTCTCTCTCTCTTGCTCTCTCTCTCTCACTCTCGCTCTTGCTCTCGCTCTCTCTTTCAAGGAAAAATTTTGTAAAGAGTGACAGCCTAATATTCTCTATAATTTCCCGGGGTAGTGTTACTGGGGTAAATGAGGTGTCAGGTTCCACGCTAATTCATCACTTATTAATTAACAATATCAACAACTCCTTTTTCATTACCGATAACACATTTTACTGACTATCCTGACTACCAGAAGGATTTTTTATTACAAAACTTATCTCAAAGGCTCTTTCCTGTTATCTACAGCAATAATAAAAAAAAAATCATCATTCAGTCATCATTTTAATGATGGATCATTTTTCCCCTCACTAAAATTAAATCATAAAAGCTATTTAATTAAATTGAATGGTAATTGAATGACTTTAATCATGCAAAAAATTAAAATGAAGGATGCTTTCTCTCAAAGCCTGACAACACGTAATGACACGATTTGACCAATGTGGCACATCCTGAGAGGAAGCAGAAGGTCGATGATTGTCTTTCCTTGTGGTATGTAACATTAACAAAAGAGCTACCATTGGAAAAACCCTTTGCCCCTTCCAGCTCTGGGGCAGGGTTCAACCAACACATCTGTACATGAACAAGAGGTCATGGGGTTTGATTTGGGGGAGGTTCTTATGAAGGACCAAGAAAAGCAAAGTCAGCAGCTATAGAGAACAATATGCTCAGGAGCAAGACAAGTTTTCTCTGAAGTTTCCAAAGTAACTCATCTAATATGCACTTACCATACACCTTCTATTTGCTATACTTGGTGGGAGAGACAAAGGTGTGCCCCCCAGTCTGCTGGGGAAGAAGATATACCAACAAAATATTATAATATGGTAAGTGCTGTGCCAGAGGTCTGTGTAAGGAGCTATGAGATCCTAGAGGAAAAACTAATAAATGATTTCAGGAGAAATTTTAAAACTTCACTAAGCCAGCTGCTTGAAAGTTGAGTTTTGAGAGCTGAGAAGTTCTTGAGGCAATGAAGGCCATTCTAGACAGTGGTAAAGGGACATGCACACTGAGCAGAGGCTCAGGGCGGCTAGCTAGAGGAAGGACTGAAGGGAAACAAGGATGGGGAGGAAGGGTGAGCTGGACCTCATCCCCAACACGGAGAAAATGGCAGTCTAAAAGCTGGCCAGTGATATGGCTTGATTTGTTTCTTAAGAGGGTCTTCCTGGAAGCAATGTTGTAAGAGGCCTGGGAATTGAGAATAGAGGAGCACAGAGGAGAAGACAAGAGGGAGAAGCAGTGTGGGAGAGAGACCCTCAGGGGACTGGTGGCCATGGGACAATGTGGAAATGATCCCCATAGCCCAGAGAAGATAGACTTTTAATGATCTTATTGTCTTCCCGGATCCTTGGTGATGACAAAGGAGCCCCACAGTGGAGACTATTGATGCACAGTTATGAGACAAATGAATACTTCTGGAATCCAATATTGCAAAAGGACATTACTTGGCCAAATTGTAAAGTGTCCCAATTACTACCTTAGGTATTCAAAGTCCTCATATTGACCTGCCTATCTACCTGCTCCCTTATTGTCTTGGTTTTTTCCATGTCCCGCCGTGATGCCCTGGATCTTCTGCAGAATATAACCCTGCCATCACAACATACCAGTCCTATATCTCATTCTCCCATGATTCTGCTATTTGCAGTTAGGTATCTAATCCATATAGCAAATTTGTTAAAAACTGTTAATGGTTCATTCATTCATCCAACAAATATTTAGGGAGCACTATGCATGTGGCAGGCACTATGCACTGGGATACAGTGATGACAAAAATAAACAAGAGCAACAATATAAAATCTAAAAGCTTCACGGAGCTTATGTTCTAGGGCAAAGACATGCAATCACTAGATAAGCAAGGAAAAGACAGAGTATAAGCAATGATGCATGCCATGAAGAAAAGAACAAAATAAGAAAGGGAGTGGGGAGGGTTGCAATCACTGTGAATGAAACATTTGAATGAAACCTTGAAGGAGCCGAGGGAGCAAATCATGCAGATACTTGCTGCAAGCAGAGAGGACAGAACTGTAAAGTCTCCTTGGCAGGGATGTGTCTGATACAGTGGAGGACCAGTGTGGTAGGAAAAGGGTGATGGGAGGCATTGTAGGAGTTGAGCTCAGAGTGGTACAATGAAGGAGTGCCGGGCTGTCCTACAGGCCACTGTTAGGACTTTACCTGGGTGAGATGGAAACCACTGAAGGGTTTGAAGTGACATCTCAGACTTAGGTTTCAACAAGAGGAATCAGGATGCTGTGTGGAGAGTAAACTGAAAAGAGCAATGGTTGCAGCTGAGAAAAACCAGGGCAGGAGGCTACTGCAATAATTCAAGTAAGAAATTATGGCATCCTGGACCAAATTGTTAGCAGTGGAGGTTGTAGGAAGTGGACTGTTTCTGGCTATGTTTTGAAGATAGAGTTGACAACATTTACTGTTGGATTGGATCTGGAATATGAAAGAAATAGAGGAGTCAAGAACGATTCTATGGATTTTGACTTGAGAAACTGAAAGGGTCAGTTGGCAAGTTAACTTTCTTCCCTCTCCACCCACACTGTTAATATTTATGATTAAAAATAGAAAATAAAGAATACTACTAAGTCATAAAAAAGAATGAAATAATGCCATTTGCAACAACATGGGATGGACCTAGAGATTATCACACTAAATGACATAAGTCAGACAAAGACAAATATCATATGCTATCACTTATATGTGGAATCTAAAAATAATTATACAAATGAACTTATTTTAAAACAGAAACAGACTCACAGACATAGAGAACAAACTTATGGTTAACAAAGGGGAAAGGTGAGGGGAGAGATAAATTAGGAGATTGGGATTAACATATACACACTACCATATATAAAATAAATAATTAACAAGAACCTACTGCATAGCACAGGGAACTCTACTCAGTATTCTGTAATAACCTATATGGGAAAAGAATCTGAAAAAGAATGGATATATGCATATGTATAACTAATTCACTTTACTGTACACCTGAAACTAACACAACATTGTAAATCAACTGTAATATAAAATAAAAATTAAATTAAAAATAGAAAATAAAATAAAACACAACAGTTACTGGGGTTAATCTTATTTCCTTCCTTCCTCTTTCCCTCCACCAGGCTTGTGAGTGCAAGGAATCAATGCCACCTCTATGTTCTAAACTTAAGTACCACAGAAAGTCTTTCCCAACTGAAACATCTCTCTAACCATCTTTCAAATGTACCCAAAGTACCACCAAAAGAGGTTCATTTTTGGAGATCTTGAAGAGTTTGGTCTTTAGGACTTCTCAATTAAAATAACTATGCCTTTAGAAAGAGTAACTATGATACTATTTTTCAAACAAATATCTTGACAGAACAGTTGTCTTGTAGGTTGAGTTGCCAGATTTAGTAAATATAAACACAGAACATCCAGTTAAATTTGAGTTTCAGATAAACAATAAATAATTTTTTAGTGTAAGTATGTCTCAAGTATTGCATGGGACATACTTATACTAAGAAACAACTTTTGTTCACCTGAATTCAAATTTAACTGGGTGTCTGAGATTCTATGTGACAGTCTATTTGCAAGTGAAAACATGTGGAGTTGTTCACAGCTAGTTCACAACGGAAGAAAGGGCAGAGAAAAGGTGGAGAGCAGAGGGAGACCACAATTTTTCCCATTTCCTGCTTTACCCTAATCCTAACCCTGGATCCTAACCCTTGGGTCCTTAACAGCCAATGGTTCTAAAACTGCAATTTGTAACCACCACTGATGGTCCTTAAAGGAAATAAGCATGAAGAGATTTAAATAAATCTTCCAGCCTTTGTAAATCACATTTTGAAAATGTAACCAACTCTGTAATTAAGTTCCAAATTATTTGGTGCAGTCATTTTGGCTAACAGATGGAATGGTATTTTTGTTCATCCTTCATCCCTGGAGTTAGTTTCCAGAAATCCTGAGTGGGGCATTTCAAGATTATTGCCTGAGTGACAGTTACATGTGTCTAATAACTTACTAGAATCAATGGATTTCTTTAAATGAATTCAGTGAACCGTTATTTATATAGATATGAATAATACATTTATAAGGGGAAAAGAAGCAGTTGGGAAATACTTTCTGAAATGATGTATTGCGGTAATGATAAGTAATTATACATCAACATGCTACTTGCTGATAAGATGTAACCGATGCTATTTCAAAAAGTATTTTCCCCAGTGGTCCTCTGTGACTCATATTACAGTGGAATCCAATCTAAAAGGGGTAGCCTTCCATTTACAAGGCAGAGAGCATTCACAAAACGATTCTCTTATAGATCAGTCTGATACCAAACATTTGCCAGATGAGACCCTCCAAGGCTTTAAACCATTCCATTTTAAACTGATCCTTAGATGGGATTTTCTCAAAGATATTTATTTAGTGTTTACTGTATACCCCTGTGTTACTTACCACTCAAGACAACCCTCTGAGGTGGTTATTCCTCATATCTCCATTTTATGAAAAAGGAAAGTGACATTTTGAGGATAAAGAAACTTGCTCATTGTGTTATCTGTGAACAGAAGACCCTTCTTCTCATCACTACTTTATATAATTGGATCTAACAAACTGAGGACATTTCCTAGTGTCAGTGTAAACATACACACATCCCATCACTACTGTCACCACTGCATACTGTACAAAGATATTCTCAATCTTACATGGGCAAAGGGGGAATAGAGAGGCTCCCTTTCTTGCTATTAGATATAAACTCATTTTCCTAGATTTAAGATTTCCCATGATATTGAAACCTATGTCATTCTACTGACAACAAAATAGTCCATGTCTACTAGAGGGGCACCTCACAATACATGATAGACTGGGTTGAGAACTTGCACGTAATTATGAGCTTGTATTTGTTGGGGGAGGGGATTTTATACTTTCAAATATAAATTCCCTTGGCAATAGCTTGCAAGTGCATTTCTTTTCCCTCCACTTACCCATTCTCTCCAATTCTCATAAACAATCATCTAAATATACCAGGGTAGCTGGCATTTAATTACTAAGTCCTTTGGTAAGCAGAAGCAATTGTTGTCATGTCAATATTCCCTCCATACTTTGTTCGATGTTCTGTAAATTATATTTTCTTAAGGAAGCTCCCCTCTGAAAACCTGTTTACCTTGTAGGCTATATTGAGTTGTTGAAGGCTGTAATTATCTGGGTTGAAAAATATATTACTCAAGAAAATTGTAGTACTATTCCATTGTATATATGTGCCACATCTTCTTTATCCATTCATCTGTCGATGGACACTTAGGTTGCTTCCCTGTCCTGGCTATTGAAAAGAGTGCTCCAATGAACATTGTGGTATATGACTCGTTTTGAATTATGGTTTTCTCAGGGTATATGCCCAGTAGAGGGATTACTGGGTCATGTGGTAGTTCTATTTTTAGTTTTTTTAAGGACCCTCCATACTGTTCTCCATAGTGGCTCTATCAGTTGACATTCCCACCAACAGTGCAAGAGGGTTCCCTTTTCTCAACACCCTCTCTAGCATTTATTGTTTGTAGACATTTTGGTGATGGCCATTCTGACTGGTGTGAGGTGATACCTCACTGTAGTTTTGATTTGCATTTCTCTAATGATTAGTGATGTTGAGCATCCTTTCATGTGTTTGTTGGCAATCTGTATATCTTCTTTGGAGAAATATCTATTTAGGTCTTTGGCCCATTTTTGGATTGGGTTGTTTGTTTTTTTGATACTGAGCTGCATGAGCTGCTTGTATATTTTGGAGATTAATCCTTTGTCAGTTACTTCATTTGCAAATATTTTCTCCCATTCTGAGGGTTGTCTTTTCGTCTTGTTTATGGTTTCCTTTGCTGTGCAAAAGCTTTTAAGTTTCATTAGGTCCCATTTGTTTATTTTTGTTTTTATTTCCCTTTCTCTAGGAGGTGGGTCAAAAAGGATCTTGCTGTGATTTATGTCATAGAGTGTTCTGCCTATGTTTTCCTCTAAAAGTTTTATAGTGTCTGGCCTTACATTTAGGTCTTTAATCCATTTTGAGTTTATTTTTGTGTATGGTGTTAGGGTATTTTCTTATTTCATTCTTTTCCATGTAGCTGTTCAGTTTTCCCAGCACCACTTATTGAAGAGACTGTCTTTTCTCCATTGTATATCTTTGCCTCCTTTGTCATAGATTAGTTGAACATAGGTGCGTGGGTTTATCTCTGGACATTCTATCCTGTTCCATTGATGTATATTCTGGGTTTTTTTGCCAGTACCATATTGTCTTGATTACTGTTGCTTTGTAGTATCGTCTGAAGTCAGGGAGTCTGATTCCTCCAGCTCTGTTTTTTTCCCTCAAGATTGCTTTGGTTATTGGGGATCTTTTGTGTCTCCAAACAAATTTTAAGACTTTTTGTTCTAGTTCTGTGAAAAATGCCATTGGTAATTTGAAAGGGATTGCATTGAATCTATAGATTGCTTTGGGTAGTACAGTCATTTACACAATATTGATTCTTCCAATCC
This sequence comes from Balaenoptera borealis, assembly GCF_965194805.1. Lineage (NCBI taxonomy): Eukaryota > Metazoa > Chordata > Mammalia > Artiodactyla > Balaenopteridae > Balaenoptera > Balaenoptera borealis. The sequence goes on from NC_138871.1 coordinate 19,621,674, forward strand.
AAAAACATGGTATATCTCTCCATTTGTTTGTGCCATCTTTGATTTCTTTCATCAGTGTCTTATAGTTTTCTGAGTACAGGTCTTTTACCTCCTTAGGTAGGTTTATTCTTAGGTATTTTATTCTTTCTGTTGCAATGATGAATGGGATTGTTTCCTTAATTTCTCTTTCTGATCTTTCGTTGTTAATGTATAGGAATGCAACAGATTTCTGTGCATTTATTTTGTATCCTGCAACTTTACCAAATTCATTGATTAGCTCTAGTAGTTTTCTGGTGACATCTTTAGGATTCTCTATGTATAGTATCATGCAGCAAACAATGACAGTTTTACTTCTTCTTTTCCAATTTGTATTCTTTTATTTCTTTTTCTTCTCTGATTGCTGTGGCTAGGACTTCCAAACCTATGTTGAATAATAGTGGCAAGAGTGGACATCTTTGTCTTGTTCCTGATCTTAGAGGAAATGCTTTCAGTTTTTCACCATTGAGAATGATGTTTGCTGTGGGTTTGTCATATATGGATTTTATTATGTTGAGGTAGGTTCCCTCTACACCCACTTTCTGGAAAGTTTTTATCATAAATGGGTGTTGAAATTTGTCAGAAGCTTTTTCTGCATCTATTGAGATGATCATATGGTTTTTATTCTTCAATTTGTTAATATGGTGTATCACATTGACTGACTTGCATATATTGAAGAATCCTTGCATTCCTGGGATAAATCCCACTTGAACATGGTGTATGATCCTTTTAATGTGTTGTTGGATTCTGTTTGCTAGTATTTTGTTGAGGATTTTTGCATCCATATTCATCAGTGATATTGGTCTGTAAGTTTCCCTTTTTGTAGTATCTTTGTCTGGGTTTGGTATCAGGATGATGGTGGCCTCCTAGAATGAGTTTGGGAGTGTCTTTCCTCTGCAACTTTTTGGAAGAGTTTGAGAAGGATGGGTGTTAGCTCTTCTCTAAATGTTTGATAGAATTCACCTGTGAAGCCATCTGGTCCTGGACTTTTGTTTGTTGGAAGATTTTTAATCACAGTTTCAATTTCATTATTTGTAATTGGTCTGTTTATGTTTTCTATCTCTTTCTGGTTCAGTCTTAGAAAGTTATACCTTTCTAAGAATTTGTCCATTTCTTCCAGGTTGTCCATTTTATTGTCATAAAGTTCCTTGTAGTAGTCTCTTAGGATGCTTTGTATTTCTGTGGTGTCCATTGTAACTTCTCCTTTTTCATTTCTAATTTTATTGATTTGAGTCCTCTCCCTCTTTTTCTTGATGAGTCTGGCTAAAGGTTTATCAATTTTGTAAAACTCAGGTATTCTTTTAATATAAAAATTCAAGTTCCAATAGCAAAAGGGATGATACAATCTCTTAAGCCTTTATTGTATGTTACAGCCATGAAAACTTGCTTGCTGTCTTTAGGAGACAGTTATTTCTCTCACTGCTCCATGGAAATACATAGATCTCTCACTTGCGTGAACTTTGCTACTTTAAAGATGGTCTAGAAAAGTCATAATTTTCAGTAAAGGATTGCAGACTAGTCAAGGAGTCCCTGGCATTTCCAACATCTGGACTGCTTCTGGGTGTGTTTATCAGTTTCTGGCATTGGACTAGTATAGTGATCAACAGTTTATATAAAAAAGCTGAAAAAATGATTTTTTTTCTTTTTATTGTGATATTCTAACCTCCTAAGAGTTGTCATATGTATCCCATACCAGTGATTCAGAGTACAATAAAATACACTTAATGGGCCTGAGCTAAATTAAATCTTTCTTCAATGATTTACAAGGCAGCATGGGATTATTCTTGAGAATATAAATTTTCATTATATAGGCATTGAGATGGTAGAGAACATGTAAGAAATTATACTAAATCTTAGATTTGTCTTTCTGGATTTTCTGATTTCACTTTTCTTACCATTTTTTTCGAAATGGAAGGTTTTGATCCTAATTGGAGGGTTAGTCCTGAATAAGAATCAATGAGGAAAACTGTAAAGAATATGGTCTGTGAACTTTGATAAGTCATTTAATTTCTCCATAATATGGTTTTGTCTCCTGTAAAAGGGAGATGGTGTGTAGCTATCAAATGAAAATAAAATAGATGTAGAAATGGTTTGCAAATTTTAAAGCACTACAAAAAGAAGTAGAGATCTCTTCAGAATCGATAGCATTCTACACCCATCCATCCACTCTCCATTATTGGGTTGTAATTTTGCTTTAAAATTGTGCCAGTCCGTGCTTGCTTGTATTTGGGGTCCAGGGTTATAAGTAAAACTGTGTCTGGCATGGGCACAATCTTCAGGGCAGCAGCTGCCACTCCAACTCACAGTGTGGTAGAAGTTTCCAGAAAAGCAAGAGCTGGGCTCTGTGGGCTTACAGCTTTTGCACAGAAACTGGCTTACTGCCCGTTTTCCAGAGCAGACTGCCACCACTTCAAAGCATAAACTCAAGTCCACATTTACCTGGGTTTGATGAGAAGTATTAAGACAGCCCCCTTCAGTAAATTCCTTCTGGAATTTATACGAAAGGAAGCAAAGAATCAAGCAATCTTGCCCTCCCTCCTATCCTCTTTGACTCTGGCTGAAAAATCCATTTACTCTGTCTCCTGTTCACTCCTCTGGGAATACTTCAACTCTCACCTTGGCTCTCAAGTCTAGTGCGTATCTACTCATCCTTCAAGTCTCTCCCCAAATGTACCTTCCTCAGGAAAGCTTTTCCATGCTCCCCAGACTAGCCCAGAGCCCCCTGTTTTATGTCTTCATAACAGCTAGTACCCTCCTTCTTAGCACATACTGTCATTGATAATGATGCATTTGGGTGGCAATTTGATGCAATCTGTTTCCCTACTCAACCCCAAGTCACATGAGGGCAGGGGCATTGTCTGTCTGCCTCAGCCTTATAGCCTCAGATGCCAGGCAAAATCCAATTAGGCTACCAGTTAGGAAGTGTGTCATGTATTGGGCCCAACATTTTGCTTTTTGTCAGCATAAGACAGTCTTTGCTCTCGATTCTCCTTCTCAGTCCTTTCTTTTAGTTTTTCATCTCTCTTTCTACTCTCCACCCTGCTACACCTACCCTGTTCTGGGAATGCTATTCAGAGAGTTTAACGTATTTATTAAAGGTCTCCCCCTCCCTGCATTGCACATCCTCTGAGAACTTGTGGGAAGATGGGGGTGGGGAGTGAAGATGTGGGGGGAGAGGAAAAGAAGGAAGGGAGAGGGTGCAATGAGGAGGAGGAGTCCAGGAGTGTGGATGAAAGCAGGACTATAATCCTCAGGGAATAATGTCCTAAGTGGTGTCCCTGAGGGCTCTGGGGGGCCAGACACAGGTCTTTCTCAGCTAGGTTCCTCCTTGATCCTCAGAACACATAAAGTGATTTGAGTGGCTTTCAATTCTCTCAGGGATGGTACATAAATAATACCATTCTAGAGTCGTAGAGGAGAAGTGAATCCCTTTCACACTATGCCTCAAGGCATTAGGGCTTCACCCTCTTGCAGAATCCCAGGTGAGCACCGCTGCTCAGAAGGCAGGACGTCCAGAGTGGACTAGGAAGACGCCTGCTCTGGGCCAGGAGCAGGTGGTAGTACTGATCAGGTTTGGCCTCTGGATCTCTCATTCTGGATAAGTGGCTCATCCCTTGGTTCACTTTGCAGCCCAGTTCAGCACTAATGGCTCCAAAAGCAGCTTCCTCCCATGAAGTACAGTCAGGAAGGCAAAACAGAGAAAAATTATTTTTTTAAATGCTGAGCCTCAATGACTCTTTATCCACAGTGGTTAAGTAAGAGGGAGCTGGCTGTCAAGCTAGCACAGGAAAATTCCTACTAGCTCCTCATCAAAGAAGAGGGCATAGCAAAATTTTCTAATGAATCACCAAGCTTATAGCACACCTGAGGCGTGGCTCAGGAACCAAGGAGGATCCGTAGGCGAAAAGCTGGCAAGAGGCATGGGCACAGCTGATGCTGGCCCACAGGCTTCTGAAGAGAGCCCCCCACACACCTTCAGCCACCTACCACCATCTGTGCTCCACAGAGGCCTCTCGACCACGCTTGCCTGTGGGCGACGGCACCAGCCATTAGTTTTCTCCGGTTGTGTGCCCACGCAGCCCACAGGGAGAATCCCCAGGCAAGAAGACCCCTCCATGGAGTGTGAGAGGGACCACTGGTATGAAGGACTGCAAGGTAATACAGTCGGGGAAAAGTAATACACACTCTACTCCCAGGATGAGGAATTAGTTACGACCCAGGAAGTAACCTCATCTAGGTAAACTCCATGACTGATGGATGCAACCAACCTTAGCATCATCTACTTCAATACTGTAATTTCTCAAATGAGGAAATGTGAGACCCTGAAAGTCAAGTGACTTGACTGATACCACAGAGTCAGACAAGATTAAGGTCAGAATTAGAAACCCTGCCCATAGTTTAACAGACCAGGCTGGCCATCAGAATCAGCTGAAAGTAAAAAAAAAAAACAACAAAAAACAAAAATAAAAAACAAATATCTAGATCCCATCCTAGACCTAGTTAATCTGAAGCTCCATAGCTGGGATCAAGGAGCGTTTATTTCTCGAAAGCTCCAGGTGATTTTCAGATTTGGTAAACACTATCTCAGAGTCCTTTCATCTCAATTGTTTCTTTGTCTGTAGAGAATGATAAAGGAAGGTATCCAAGGTTTCTGACTTCTGGAAGCTTAAATATTAGCTGAGGAGATGGGGCACAGGCAGGAGAAGGGAAGGGATCAACACAGAATACTATGTACTTACTGGGCTAAATAAGAGAGGTGGGAACAGCAGTTAAGTCTAAGCATAATAAGAGAAGGGTGCTCTACATGCAAGTTTGGAAAGGTCTCAGGGACTGGACTCTGAATCATTTATATTAAAATAGCTGAAGGAGGGAAGGTTGGATAATTTCCAAATGTTTCCTGAATCCCTGTGCACTTTTTCATTTCCAATGCCACTGCCATCATCTTGTTCTGACATTTGAAATCTCTTACTTTGGTTTTACCAACAAACGCCTAACTGGTATCCCTTCCTCAAGTACCACTCTTTTCCCATTTAGCCTTCATATTTTTGTTGGAGAAACCTTCCACATGTACAAAGCTTTCACGTTGTTCCTCTGCTGAAAACTCTTGCAATGCCCTTCCTACTTGTAAACTAAAGTCCAAAAGCCTTATAAATGCAATCAAGGCCCTTCTTATTCTGGCTTTGGCTTATTTCTTTAATTTCATTTTCAGTGCTATCCTTTACATACCTTAAGTTCCACAAAAATCACTGTCCCCCAGAAAAATTACTATGTCTTTGCACATTTTTTTTTTTTTTTTGATTTGGAATGCTCTTATTACACCTCTGTCCTCTCTTCCCAATTTCCACTTAGAAAATTGATACACATCCTTCAAGTCCTAGCTGAAATATCATCTTCTATTAATAATATTACCCTACTCCAGAGATATTTTCATTTTAATAGGAAGAAAGGTTATTTAGCAGTGGAATTCCAGGCACCAACCAGTAATGAAGATAATAGTGGCCATTCAAGCCACTGAAATCAAAACTCCTAGACAAATGTCTCTCTTGCCAATGGGTAAAGTCAAAACCAAGTGGAAAAAGATGTGAATGTCAGGGCATGAAACAACTTCTGATACCTGTTTACCTAGTACAAAGGCAAACATCTTCTTGTGTGGTTGGTGAAGATACAGACATTGGTACTGTTGGGCCTGATATCCAAATCCAGATTAAGTTTTTGTGCTAATTTATGCAAATAGGTAAGCTGAGAAATGCAATTACTATTTGTAAACCATTCTGCTATAACTTTCTCCTCCAATATCGTTAAATAGCGAAATGCAACTGATGCTCTTTTAGTTACAAGCAGAAGAAAATTAATCCTTGCGGCAACAAGCATCTGTCAAGGGATTTGACGTTTTCCAAAATACTCCTTGGTATTAAGCAAGCAATTTTTCACTTCTGAAGGGGATTCTCATTGATATGTATGAGCTAAGCACTCTATTATTTATGGTTAAGTGCAAATTGATATGTTTAAGAAAAATGCAAAATTAAGGGATGTGTATATTAAAAGACCTAAGGTGGTAATTGTGCATCCAGTGTGGGTAATTTAAATACAGTGACATTACAATATGCTTTAATAATCCTAGGTATGGCTTTGGAATACAATAATGCATTGCTCTTAGAAGGTCTGCACACGAAGTTACAAGAAGCCAGGTTGCTCTGGAAGCATTCTGTGGCTGTGAAAAATGTTTCCTAGAGAGTACAGTGGAACCGTGGAACCAGTATTAGATTGGAGGTTAAAAAGTAAAGCTGTCTAGTAGAATTTTCTGCAATAATAGAAATGTTCTACAACATTTCTTTAGCAATTTCTGTAACAATATGGTAGCCATTAACTACATGTAGTTATAAAACACTTATGAAGTGGTTACAATGACTAAGGAACTAAATTTTAAATTTCACTTAATTTAAATGTAGTCTACTGTGACTAGCGGATAGCATACTGAAGATAGTTTAGGCTCAATCCTTAACATGAAATTCACCACATGAGAGTCTCCTAACCTTTCCAGTTCTCAGTTTTTTTAATGCACAGAACAGTTTTAACAAAATAGGTGTAGATTTTAAACTCTCCTTGCCACCACTCCCACCGTATCAGGTGAGACAGAAAACAAATGAAAATGAATAAAGAGATTCTCCTGGGACCAAGAAACCAATTAAGCAATTATGCACACACACACACACCCACCCCCAGTCAAAAGAGTATTCTGAAATTAATTTCTAAGGAAATTCCTTTCTTAAGGGTCAGGTTAGATAATGCAAGTCTGGCACACTGGAATTTTTGTTAGCTATTATTATGTTTGTTATTTTAAACATTTGTCAATATTGTTGTTGTGGACAGAATAGGCAGTCTTTTTGTTAGGATTTGAAAATTCTGTAGAGGATCCTAATTTTTAGTTCTTTAGAACCTTTTGGGGACTTGAGCTAAGGACATGCTGATAATTAGTAAGAATAATATATAAACTAACCAACAAGATAGCAGGGATGGCACTGATATTTCTATCTGGTTGATTAAGACACAGTGAACTCTACCTAGCTAAACCTTCCAGAGCCCTTTCTCACAAATAATAAAGCAGCCCCAAGGCAATGGAATGCAATATGAGTATGTGTAAATGGTGGAAGCAAAGGTAGAGAGAGGTCCAAAGGACTACACTGTAGATCTCAGCAACCTCGTACTGCACAGCCACAGAGGAAATCCTCAGAGAAGGTCAGGGCTGAAAAGAGAAGCAGCAGAGGCAAGCACTGTATCTAGCAACTCCATTTTAAAGACATTCTCATTAGGAAATACCGCAAAACTTGTACAGAAAATAGATACACAAAATTGTACATACACAAGCATTAGTACAATCATAAAAGCCGGAGGCTATCCATATGCCTAACACTAAGGAACCGGTTAGTAGTTAATCTTTAGAACAGAACACTCTGCAGCCCATAAAATTTATATTCAGAAAGAATACAAAATTGAAAATATTTCAAAATTTATTATATAATTAGTGTAAAATAAGTGAAAATAATATTGAGGAATGTGATCACTCTCTTTATATATATATAATATAAAGTATATATTATATATATATTTATATATAGTATATATTATATATATTCTAAAATTAAAAAACATATTTTAAAAAATTCATTCATTCATGTTCCTACCACCTGGAGAGAACTACTATTAACATTTTGGTACCTATTCACATATTAACATATATTTTTCAAAAGTACCATGTATTTATAATTAAAAGAAAAATTATTCATCTTATTTTAAAAATCACCTTTTCAGAAGTTGAAGGTTCCAATGCACTAACAGAAGAGCAAGTAGTTAGCTTAGTAGACGTCACCAGATTATGTACAGTTCATTAGTTAGGTGTAATAACAAGTCTTAGGGAATCACAAAAGGGTTAATATTCTTCCTAAAACACCCTATTTAGGCATAGGGAGAAAGCTGAGTTCATTTGATCACAGATACATACTAATAAATGGCTATCAATATTCATCAACATCTATTACCTTTGGTTTTATGTAAACCATAAATATAATTTTCAAATGGCTATGAGCAATCACTACTTCTTCTCCCTTAGAAAAAGCAATGACTAACACAGTGATCTTTTTATAGCACTGAAGTTGGCTAGAGTATTCAAATTGTTACCCTAACTATATTATTAGCAAAGGTCCTCAACCACCTGGACACTACTAGGAGAAACCTGTTTCAGAGACATTTAAAAAAAAATCTTGGCCATTTAAAGGAGCCAACCTGCCTCTCTGACTACACAGAAATAGCTTATGATAGCTACAAACTGGTGTTAAAAATATATTAGGAAGTGCTTAAGAGCATGCAAACTGCTCTGTAATGAAGTCATTAAACTGAGTGAAGCTAATTTCTGAGGTACATTCTAACCTACAACCTAAGCCAGCAAGCAGAAGTCAATAAACTTTTATGGGGTTCTGTAACCAAGCCATTCCTAGGAGTTAACTTACCAAAGCCCATTACAAGGTGTGTTTGACCAGCAAAACCTGAACTGACACTTGCAGCACACACACGAAAATAAAGTTAGCAAATGGGCATTTAAATTTTCTGCTAACTCTATCGGTGCTTGTGTCATTTGCGGAGAGCCATATTTATATGTGAACTGAGAAGCAAATGTTGCATCCTGCTTTGAACAATTAACATATAGCCGAGTAATTCAAGCAAGCCTTGGAAAGCAAACACTCCAAATGTTTAGAACAGTGTGGCTGTGGTGCCACCAGGCACTTGGCTGACTCACTAGACTGTCAGCACCATGAGAGCAGAGGCTGGGTCTGCCCTTCAGCAGTTAGTCCCCAGGACCTGCACTGGGCCTGGTAGGTAACAAATCCCACCTAAATATTTTGGAAGAAATGCCCAGGTAGACATCAGGAAAAGGTGCAACCCAAAAAGTGAGGTGTATGTCTTTAAATCCTTAATTCAATTACCAATTATCAATTAAGACTTTTCCCCCACCCCTTGGGATTCCACTAAACAGAGAGAATGGAGCTTATCACATATGTGATGTAGGTGGGCTCTGCTCTTTGCTGTCTTGCACACTTGAGTTATCATTCCTGCTCTGAGAACCTGATTACAATTCCCAACCTCTGGCCTATCTCTGAGTCTTGGTTTCCTTGACTTATTCCATTGGTTTATGTTAGTGAGGTCACAGGGGTTACTTTAAAAGCCCCATTCTGAAACAGAACCAAACCAAAGAACCAAACAAAGAAGTGAACTTTCTTCAATTAGTGGAAACAAACAGATGTAGCCTCTGTTTTGTGAAGACACTTACCAGGAATCATAGGACTAGAAAAGACTTAACTATGTCAGCCAATCCATTCCAGAGTCTCCAGGCAAAGACAGAGCCCTAGACACCAGTAAATGAGATCTATTCAGATTAAAGTCTTTTAGAAATAGTGCTATGGCTCCAGAACTATTTCTACAAAATGTAGACTGACAGCTGACCCTCCATCATATCCCCTCATTGTCACATTAACAGAACATTAATCTTTCAGGTAGTTGTTTATTATTATTATTATTATTATTATTATTATTGCTAATTACTTCATTATTGAGAAATAGCATAGTGTGATGCTTAAGAGTACAGGCTCAGAAGTGGGCCAAGATTTGAAAACTGACTCTGTCACAGAATTGGAAGACTAGGAAAAAATTTTATCTATTAGAAGTCTCTATAATAATGTGGGATAATAATAGAATGATAATAGCACGAAGTCCATTGGGTTACCATGAAGGTTAAAAGAGATAAAGTGTGAAAAGTACCTGGAACATAGTAAGGGTCCAAAAGTTAGCTGTTATTATTATTCTTATTGGCCACGTATTGATACTGTGGTCCAAGATTATAAAACATGCCTTTTAATTTCCAAGCTAGGTGCACGGCCATCATCTCATTTAATGCTCCTATCAGCTCTCTCATTTAGCCAGGAGAAATTTTAGTAAAGAGAAAGAATTAAATCCTTTGTCCATTGTTACATAGTAACTTAGTTGAGGTATGAAGCTTGAAACCTGCATATTCTACATCATAGCTTGATCCCTCTTTCTGCCACGTGATGCTGAAATGAAGTTTAAGAAGCCCATTATACATCTTGTTTGAGACAAAATTGTATCAAAGGAGATTCCTGGGTTTCAGTATGTCTCAGGAACATCCTGAGGGACCCACAGGGAATCTGATGAGTGCATTGAACCTCTGGTCGAGGGGCAGAATGGGGCACTTAGGACTGCACCGCAGCCGCTTCTTGGTACAGGAGCCCATGGGAGAGGATGGAAGGCCATTGTGAAGAGCAGTGTAGAGTGGGTCACTACAAGAGGCAGCTCAGGGGCCCCGTGACCTGCTTCAGTACATCATCAGAGGCTGGGCAAGATCCAGGAAAGATCAAATTACCGCAGAAGGTTTGGTTTTGCAGATGTCACAGCCACAATTACTCAGTGCAATTCTGTCTCTCTCTCTCCCTGGTGCTGTGCTTGCATCTACTCAAAACCCTGACATTCAGTGAGCAGTGGAATAAATGGGGTCAATGTTAGGGATGATGTCTGAGTTGGAAAGCATCCCAAAATGGGCCAGTCCAATCTGTATAGTGCTACCCAGTGTCTAGACACTGCCAGGCACAGAAGTCAGGATTCAGGGATCTTGCCTGAATCGAGAAGGTCTAATTGGGCCATAAGCCAAGCACACCTGGAGCTGCTATAGAACATCCCAGAGCAACACAAAGGCAGAGATGGGGTTTCAGAACCTGAATCCCACCCAGTTCTGGCACTGACACTTCATAATGCTGCTGACTAGACATTAAAGTGTTTCTCCTCCTTCACTGGGGTTCTCCTGCTCTGTAGCAATAGACTTAATTATGATGCTAATAACATTCACAATTACCACTAATTGTCCCTAGGTAACGAGGAGGCTACAGCAGAGTCCTTTCCACCAAGGCCCTGCCAGCACTAACTTCACATGTGTCCTCTTGCCTGGTGGAGAAATCCAGGCTCTATCAGCAACTAACTGCCTCACCACCCACGGTTGAGGTTAACATGGGGAGTCCCTCTGCTTTCCCTTCAGGTTGTGGCTGTGATGCCTGTGAAAACGTGCCCTAAAGATGCTTCAATGGAAGCAGTCCTCAAATGTAGAATCACATGTTAAAGAGTTTCAGGTCCCCTCCTAAGAGCAGATGAGGTCTGGAAACTGGGGGATGGTCTATTTGCCACAGATGATTCAGTGAGACAGTCCCTCCCTGCTCAAGCCTGTGTCAGTTCCTCTAGTGCAGACACCACCACCTCCTTCCCATTTGTGAAGTTGTAATAGGAAAGAACAAATCTGACTCCATATTAGATCTGTATCTTTTACTTAAACCTTTGTACTTTGTTGCTTTTGCTTGGAGTTAAGAATGTTGCCTATAGCCTGAAATATATGGGATAGCCCATTCTCAAGCCTCTGACCTTTAAGGGTATAACACTTTTCCATTCATACAGAGGTAAAAAGTTGCAGAAGAGAGAATAACATTTGTCTTGTTGGGGGTTTACAGGAACATTGTGACCTGACCTATGTGGACAGCTTCGAGAACAAAGGATTCCCACACCAAGAGGTTTGCAACAACCGACCACACCCCTCCCTCACCTTGCCTTTAAAAATGCTTTGCTGAAACCCTTCAGAGAGTTCAGGGCTTTGGAGGCATGAGCCACCCATTCTCCTTGCAGGGCGCTGTAATAAACCTTTCTTTGCTCCAAATTCTGACGTTTCAGTATTGTTTGGCCTCACTGTGCATCAGACACATGAACTTGCATTTGGTAACAAACTCTGCCATGCCATTCACAGACTCAGACACTCAATAAATCCCTGAACTGCATTCTGCTTTGCACTGTTGTATGTCCGGGGACCCTGACTTCTATTTCCCTTAGAACAGGGCTCTGTGAACACACGTTGAACACATTAAACTGACTTTGCAGATACTGAATTTACTTTTATTTAGGAATAGCTGCAAGCTCCCCACGTGTAGAAATAATCTGAAGCTTCACCTTGGAAGATTTTTACAAGGAAGTTTTGCTCACTTCATTCGAAGAAGAATGGACTGCCACTCTGCCCAAGGTAGGAAGAGCTCACATATAAGGCTCACAAAAAGAGCAGTAAAACTCTTTAAAGCAAAAGAAATGTATTCTTTTAGCTGACCCATACTTCCATCTATTAGAAACATGTTATAAAATGTTGGATTCCTTGAAAAAGACACTTTAGCAAAACTGTCATGGTAAGTACACAATTCTCTGATGTCTATGGTGTGCCTGATGCACCCTAACCTTGTGCAGTGTACAACCTACACAACTGTATGTGACAATGCTAAGTTTTACCACAAAAGGATTAGAGCCTCTTGGGACTCTGGTCTTGCCTCCTGGGTGCAAATAAAATTTAGAATGCAAATTGCACTGTAACTGACTGTGTTGATGATTGCTAGGATGTGGATTTCACTGTGAGCATGTCTATATTCATGGAACTGACCTTGTTCAATTATAGTTAATCCTTGACAGAATGCCAAAGGCAGAGTTATAACACACCTGAGAGAGTGAATGCTGGAGGAAAAGATAGATCCATATGACTCACTTAGGACTGAGTTGCATCGTATACAGTAACTCACTGTCCAGAAACTGGCTGGCTGGGTCAGGGTAAGCCTGGTCTTCACACTGGATCCTCTCCTACATACAAATCCGGGTACATTCGCTGACACCCAGATCTATGCATCACATATTCGTTGAAACTCCTCTTTGAAGATCTACTTTCGGCCTTCTCTCCCTGCACTGCATTTATCAGGTGGCCACACCCAGGCCACAGAATGTGATGAATGGTCCTCTTTTCTAACTGCCCTCTCCTATAGCAAAAAGATAACCACTAACATTCACAAGGTTCTTTATATATTAAAAAGTCCTTTCATCATGTGTATCATCTCAAAATGTGTTCCCTGTAGTCATGTTAAGGTGGGTCTCATTATTATTCTCACTTTAAGGATAAGTTAAGTGACTTTCTGACAATAACATAACCAGTGCAAGATAGCTTTATGTCTAACAATTAAGATTCTGCCTCCAAGTTATCATACATATATATATTTATATATATATATGTATTTATATATTCATATATACACATATATTTTATATGTTTTTTTCAATTATAACCACCTATCTCAGAAATAAGAAGAGGTAGAAAATATGGGTAAGAAGGAAGTCGAAGCGTAGGGTGAAGACAAGGCTGCAACGAAGAATAAAATGGCCTCTTACTGGTATATCTGACTCCTTAGAACTTTCCAGAGGACATAAACAAGCTGTCTTTCAACATGATATGTCCATTTTAACTAAAGAGGAAATACTGGGTTACAGCCATAGGTTCTATTGGAGTGAGGTCATCCTTGGCACAAAAAGCCTCAATAAAATGTTTGTTGAATGAACCCTCCTTGAACAAACTGGGCATTCTAGACAGATGGACATCTTCTACTGCGAGCCCAGGAGAGACCAGCCAACGGTGTTAGTAATTCAGAGGTTGTCTTCCTGCAGTTACTGTTGTTCAGCTTGTAGAGTAACAATTCACCCACAACCGCGCAGGAATCTGTCCTGCGTCCGGCTTCAGCAAAATTCTGAAGTTTCTGCTTAACAAAGAAGCATGCTGATAACATGCTGAGCTCCCAGTGATGGACTTGGCCTTCCTCAGCACCTGGATGATTCTGCTTTAGTGAAGTTGTTCGAGTAAGAGGCTGAATGAGCACTTTCTAGGGATGGCCCAAGTGAGTCACTCCCCCAGGTGGAAGTTGAATGGATACTTGAACAGGCAGCCAGCTTCTATCCAGAAGCAGGGGTTTCTTGTAAATGGGGTAACAAACGTCTCAGCAACAAAGTTCCAAGGAGTTTCTTGAAGGACCCTGAATGCTTTCTGGGAAAGAGAAGCTGTTTCTTGCCATGTTCTCTTAGCTTCTAATGATTTTGTATTTCGATGCACCATAGCAGTCTCAACTTCCAGGGTGATGAAGGCAGCCTAGAGGAGCAAATGGACTCGAATGCAAGACCTAAAACGCAGAGCACCTGAGAGAGCGATGCTGGGTAGATAGAGCCCGCGCGTACAGTCTTGAGAAGAATGTCCCCTGACGCGGAGGATGAAAACTGCATTCACACTGTATGGCTGAGGGCTGTGCCATTTAATGGGTTTCTGAAAAAGCTGCATCCCATCCCTTAGCAAAGGAAGCCCATTAATAAAGGGAGGGTGGCTGGTAACCAGCTACAGATAAAGCGGCCGCGTCAGCTCACTGTGATGAGAAACCTTGCTGCGCTTAATACATTCCCACATTGAAACAGCTTCATTTAATAAAGCAGTATTACTGCTGACACAAATGTATTAAAAAGCGTATTAAAAGCACAAGCAGGCGTCTAAAGCTCTTAGGAACATTCCACCTGCTTGGGGGAAGGGTGGAAGAAAGATGCAGTCTTAAAAAGACTTGTATTTTATGAGCGAAACCCAGTCCTAGCATTAAAAGACAATGGCAGGGGCTTCCCTGGTGGCGCAGTGGTTGAGAATCTGCCTGCTAATGCAGGGGACATGGGTTCGAGCCCTGGTCTGGGAAGATCCCACATGCCACGGAGTAACTAGGCCCGTGAGCCACAAATTACTGAGCCTGCGCGTCTGGAGCCTGTGCTCCGCAACGAGAGAGGCCGCGATAGTGAGAGGCCCGCGCAGCGCGATGAAGAGTGGTCCCCGCTTGCCACAACTAGGGAAAGCCCTCGCACAGAAACGAAGACCCAACACAGCCAAAAATAAATAAATAAATAAAATTAAAAAAAAAAAAAAAAGACAATGGCAGAGGTATGTCACTTCAGCTAATGCCAATGGGGATCATAAATGTAAAATACAGCTTGTAGTATACGTGCATACATATATACATATATATTATATATACACATACTATCTAGAAAGTAAATATACTATATACTATACTCTAGCATACACACATACACATATACACTTTAACTAAACAAATCCACCCTTTCCTGGAACAATCATGAGCCTCTCAGATTGACGATGTAGCATTCTTTTAAAAGCATCATTTTTCCCTCAGGGAAATGTGAGCCATTTTATTCAGACATGACAAAACGTGAGGCAGGTTGGGGGTGGCAGGAGAAGTACTGAATCTCAAGAAAAGGCACGAGAGTCTGGTGGACAAATTTTCTTTTGGAAACAAGTTAGTCATTTGTCTCCCAGGACAATTCACTACCAACAACAAAATCAATTTGAAAGAAATCAGCATTATGAAATACAAATATAGGACTGAAAACCAGAAATTAGGTTTCATTTAGATCAGCCAGTATTTTTCTTTCTGAGAGAGAGGGAAAAAGAGAAGGAACAGCAAGCAGTCAGCTGTGAGAGAGGACCCCCAGCCCTTACTGAATCACTGTATGACCATGGGGCTTGATCTTCATGTAAAAAATGGGGGTAATACTGCTTTCTGCTCCTAATCCCCCCCGGGTTCATGGGAGGATTCAAACTGATTCTGTGGGTGAGGTTATTTTAAAAGGACAACACAAATGTAAGATATATCTAAATATTCTGCAAATCATGAAAGAATAGAGAGACTGGTGTGCTCAAACAGAACAATGGAAAGAAAACTGATTTGTGACTCAGGAAGGCTGGCATGTGGGGAAGGGAGACATGCATTTATGGAACTCCCATGCTGTGTCAGGGCCATTTCACATCCCCGGCTATGTCCAGGACAGCCCTGGGAGTCTGGGCTTAGGTCCAGTTTCCACATGAACAGCATAATAACAGGAGGAACATAAAATCGGCCCAAGTCACGGAGAGGGTGACAACACCCAGTACCCAGGGCCTTCCTATCGCACGTGGGATTTAACCTAATTCTGCCAATTGCTCATGGTGTGATCGCTGCCAAGTTAATTCCTTCCTTTGAAAAAAATAAGGGATTTCTTAAAATCTAGTAATTTGAATAATACCTTCATGATTTTTGCTAAATCCATAGACTACCTATCCTATAATTTAATGAATACTTTTCTAAATTTAATAAGAAAATCCTATTACTTCTATAAAAGGAAAATCACACATTAAAATACACAGAAACAGTTCCAACACATAATAAAATACCCAGCTATTATAGTAAAAAGGTGCTGTCTACCACCTCGGCTCCCCATTTTGGGAAACACTCGGTCAAGCTATCACTAGCTCGACTCTGGAAATCTGTGTTCTACTGTGAAGTCATAGGACCGATTCAGTGTAAGTACCAGGTACCAGCTACTGCACTGGCCTCTCTATTACCATGGCTTCTTACTCTGTTTTAAATACTTTTTCTCCATTCTTTCCTTCGTATTTTTCTGCAGTCTCCTCAACTCTTAACTTCTAGCCATCTTCAATGCAAATTTCAGCAAGGTTTTTCCTGAGGATCAGTGTGAGGAGAAGCATGTGGTAGGTATTATCAGGGCTTATAAAATGAATAATGCATGCCAATAATATATGAGTCAAGAGTCAAGACAGATGAAGCAGTTCAAGAAAAATCTTACAAAGAAACATAACACCACACATACAAGAATACATTTAGCAGAGACACAGTCAGAGAAGAAGAACAGATACTCAAAGATCAACCCTTAGAATTAAAAGGCACCATAGAAGCCACCTAATTCAGAGCCTACATACCAGTGGCCTAGTGTTTGAATTCAACTGGCAAGCATGTTTGGTTTGACATCCAAATTACTTTACAAAAGAAATAATGAACACCTTTGCAATTAACCTCAGTCTTCAACCCTCTCTATGACCTTACCCTAGGCCTGCTTCACTGTTATATTCTCTACCTGCTCGTGAAGACGTCTGAGAAGTACATTCTCTGATGCACTTCATCCCCACCCCTATCAATGAGAATTACACAAAAGCAGGAAAACAAGGCCCAAAGAAGCAAATAACCTTGTTGTTAAAGCAGAGCTGGGACCAGAATCCTACAGCTTTTGACTATCAATGAAGTCCTTATTGATTAAGTTCAATTTACAACGATGCTTCCAGAATGGATGACTCTTTTTCTTAATAAATTTATTTATTTATTTATTTTTGGCTGTGATGGGTCTTCGTTGCTGCATGTGGGCTTTCTCTAGTTGTGGCGAACAGGGGTTACTCTTCATTGCAGTGTGCGGGCTTCTCATTGCGGTGGCTTCTCTTGTTGCACAGCATGGGCTCTAGGCGTGCGGGCTTCAGTAGTTGTGGCACACAAGCTCAGTAGTTGTGGCTCGCGGGCTCTAGAGCGCAGTCTCAGCAGTTGTGGTGCATGGGCTTAGTTGCTCTGCGGCATGTGGGATCTTCCTGGAGCAGGGATTGAACCTCTGTGCCCTGCATTGGCAGGCGGATTCTTAACCACTGCGCCACCAGGGAAGTCCCCAGAATGGATGACTCTTAAATAAGGTTTTGAAAGAGATGTCACTAGAGCAAATCTTGAAATAGGAGACATTAGTTGAGGAAGGTTGCAAAGAAAAGAGGCTGAGGAGAGAGAATTGGGAAATTTTAGAAACGGGGAAGGAGATATACCTTATAACCAAGCACGTGCAAAAGAACAGCAGGCAGACGAACATGCAGACTCAACTTTGTCCTTGGGCCTGGAAGGCCTGAAGGAACATGCAAAGTGAGAGAGATGTGAAGTAGAGAGCCCAGACTCCACTAAAAGGATTCCAAAGATAGTTTAAGAAATACCATGCAGGTACAAAATGATCCGTACTAATAGGAAACGAGTCTAGAAAAGCAGGGAGGTCAAGAGGAATAGTAGGGCTTGAACACTAATCAAGGTGTCTGTTAGATTTAGGGGTAGAGTGATTTTAAAGATCATGTGCATCTGTTTCTGTTTTGTAGATAGGTTCATTGGTGCCATATTTTAGATTCCACATATAAGTGATATCATATGGTATTTGTCTTTCTCTTTCTGACTTACTTCACTTACTATGATAATCTCTAGGTGCATCCATGTTACTGCAAATGGCATTATTTCATTCTTTTCTATGGCTAAGTAGTATTCCATTGTATATGTACCACATCTTCTTTATCCATTCATCTGTTGACTCACAGACATAGAGAACAGACTTGTGGTTGCCAAAGGGGTGGGTGGGAGGGAGAGGGAAGGACTGGGAGTTTGTGGTTAGTAGATTCAAACTATTACATTTAGAATGGATAACAACAAGGTCCTACTGTAGATCACAGGGAACTATATCCAATCTCCTGGGATAAACCATAATGGAAAAGAATATAAAAAAAATACTGTATATATGTGTATAACTGAGTCACTTTGCTGTATAACAGAAATTAATACAACATTGTAACTCAACTATACATCAGTAAGAAAATTAAATTAGAAAAAAATGTTATTTCTATTATGAAATGAAAAAAAATCACGTGCAATCCTCTTCCTTTTCAAAGATAGACAATGGCCCCAGAAAGTTTGCATAACTCCCTCAAGTTTATGTACCTGGATAGACACAGAGGGAAACTAGATCCCTGGCTTCTTCACTTCCAGTTTGATATGTTTTTCCACTTTGAGTTGGACTGGGTTCAATATAACAGTCAATAAAGAGAAGGACAATGCAAAAATGTAGCTTGAAGAAATGGAGTTTGCAACCATATTCAATTAGAATTGGAGTAGAAAGTAAAAGGAAGAAGAGAAATTGTCAGTAGTTCTTGCTTCCAGATCTTATTTTAAGGCCAGGGCTTCCTTGTAGGTACCAACATCACGATACTTCTTCCTAAGAACCTGATAAGTACAATTTAAAATCAAATCTCTTCTTCACAAAAGTCATCAACTTACCTTTCCCACCCACCCTACCCATTATGCCTCCTGCAGATACATCATCACCTTGCAGACAAGTCGCCTCCTACAAGGCCTCTTGTAACCTCGTGAGCTTGCATAAGTTCTATTATAATATCTGAGAATAAAGGCAAAGTCAACCACTAGTCATAACAAAAAGTACCTAGGACATATTTTTGAGGAACTGCAGAACAATTTTTTTCGTATCTGCTCAGATATGTGTCAGCAGCTGGCTTTCTGACTTTTGAAGTCACACAGAGTTTCTGTTGACCAGAATTTATCAAGTTGTTTTAGAAAACACCTAATGTCAGCAAAGGGAACTATTTTTATCACTGTATGTTGTTTAATAGCCCTTGATGGTGATCAAATTTACAACACCTATAGAAGGCAGGATAACGCAAGAGGCTGAGACAAGAACTTGGATTTCTAAAGAACTAAGCATTACACTGCAAAGATTCTAGCTAGTACCTCAGAAACTAGGAAGAACAGGATGTTACTAACAGAAAAGTAAAGGCATGAAGACTAGGCATATGGCCAAATGAGCAAGTATTTAAATTATCTTCTTAGTACTAACCCCTCTTCAGAGTTTAGTAATCCAGCAAATATTTATTGAGCAGTTCTGACATACAACGTTCTGTTCTAGATATTAAGAGGGTAAACAAAGATAAATAAATAAGATTTAGTCTCTTATCTTCGAGAGCTCCCCAAATAGTGCGGCACAGAGAAGTGTACATAAATTATTGTAATGTACAGAGGGATGTTTTAGGTATCATAGTGGCCACTGGCCCAAGCAACGTGCTGAAGGTGCCCAGAGGAACCGATTCAAGAAAGTTTAAGTCCGATTATTATATAAACAAAATTTTACAAATTGTAAGCAATGATGTGGGTTAAATCAAATTCTTTTGACTGAAAATTAATTAAAAAGATGAACACCTGAGCCATTTATAATTTTGACATTTGATCTGTAAGTTTATTAATAGGATAGCACTTTAAAAATGTAAAGGCAATTTTCTTGTGAATTGTTGGCTATTCACAAACGGTAAAAGGAAAAGCTGTTATCTTTAATGCCTCTTAAATGTTTCCAGGTAATGTGGGCTTCCCCAAGTAACTAGATGGATACAGAACCCAAAGCAGGTTTTGCTCTCTGGCATTTCCTTTTCTTTGCAGCCTTCTCAGAATTCAGAAATAAATATTCAGTAACAAAGACAGAGAGAGTCAAATGGATCAGAAGATCTTGGCTAACTCTTGGGGAAAGTGTATCACCTATAGAAAGTCAGTTTTGGTTTGGTTGGCTTTCTTTAGTATGTACTGGGGGTAATCAATCTATTTGGTTCAATAGGAGTCTACTTGAGTGTTTCCCGGTTTTTCATTGCAGTGTGGTGAGGCTTAGTCAAGGTTTCTTCCTCTGCATGGATTGCCATTTCTCAAACGGGGGAAGTTGAGAGTTTCTAAATAGGGGACAGTGATGGGAGTGGTAGCCCACCAAATAGGAATGGGTGTCGAGATGCTGAAGTCTTTCAGAAAACCATCTTTGTGATGCCAACTGGACAGTTGTTACAATCATTTTTATTTCACAAATTGCATTTGAAAGATGAAGAAACCAAGATACGAAGTATAAGGCATGTGCCAGGTGTCATACACAGTTGGCACATAATCAAGATGGATATCAAGATACAGGTTCTAATAACCCCTGCTCCTGAGGACTTGCTTAAATTTATCTATAAATGAATGGGAAGAAACACTTTTGATGAGCTATTAAAAGACTATCGCATATACCATTTACTAATCTTTCATGACTAAAATTAAGGTATCAAAACTGTCAGGATATCAACAGCAATATTCAGGAACCCAGATATTTGACCTCCCTTAAGCCTTAGTTGGCTCACAATTGAGAACTACTTTAGGGTTAATGTTTCCCCTTGAAGTATTTGTCTTGGCTAGTTGGAGAAAGCTTAATATCTATCAATATCATAGTACACACAGCATTAGAATTGGACTGCATTCTACACATAAGTTTAAAGAGGCATTTGAAAAACACTAAGGCAACAACCAGTAATGACAAAACCAAGATGCCTAAATGCAAATTGCTTCAGAAAATTATAGAAATACAACAGAATACATGGAGTAAAAAGAACAGAAGGAGAACATCAAGGAAATAGAAAAAAAACAGACAACATAAAGCAAGATGAGAGAAGTAAGATTTAAAGCTATTAATACAGTGATCATGAAGAATTTTTAATAACGAGGATGCTTACGGTTGTTAATAACAAGTAATGCTTCGTGAAAAAAGCAGGCTACAAATCTGCATGCACAAATGATCACAACTACGTATAACATACAAGGATGTTTACAGGCAGCATACAGCCGTTAAGAATATGTATTGTAGAATCCACAGATCCACATTTGGATCTGTAATCCAGGACTTACCATGTGAATCTGAGCCAACTATCCTACTGTATCTCAATTTCCTTTTTTTTTTAAAGATGATAATAATGGTACCTGCTTAAGAGTCTGTTGGTAAAGATGAAATTAAAACGACTTGCAAGCTTTAGAAAAGTGCCGGGCACATAGGATGTGCTCAGTCAGTGGTAATGATGCTTATACTATTAATTCCTTAATAAATAGTATCCTAGTGCCTTTGTCTCATCTCCCAAGGGATTCCTTTGCCTAGCAATGTGGCGAGGGAGCTTGGATGGGAAGTCAGGAGGCCCGAATTCTGGCCCTGAATCTGCCAATTATTAGCTCTGCGATCTTGAGTAATCCATGCCCTGTGCAAAGAGGAGCTGGTCTCAATGCTTTAGCAGGTTCTTTAAAAGTAAACTCTGTTATGGCGGAAAGATACATGAGGAAAGAGACATGAAATAAGGAAAGAGACATGAAATAAGGAGAATCATGATGCCGAACTTGGCCTCTAACACATTCTCTCTGGGTTAAGATTTGCCTTGCCTGCCAGGTTACTCTGTAGAAACAAAATTATGCCATGGAAGTGAAACCCACATCATCACCATTTCTACCCAAGGAGCCACTGATGATGGAGGAGAGAAAGGCACTGACGCTCCTCTGTCAAGACTCTGATCAGAAAAGAAAACCAGGCCCTGCCACCTGCCAGTGCAGTCACAGCATTCAGGTAAATTATATGGATTCCCTCTTTTATCAGACAATCACGCTTTGCCTCTATTATTTCTTCATCAGTAACACCACTAGCAAGATCCAAAGTTCAGATGCTTTACTCATTAAATAATTTTTTTTAATTACTTAAAGAAACCTCATTGTTTCATTGCATAAACTGGGCCTGATATAGCTTTTAGCCTTTCTCTTCATTCTAGGGAACAATATCCTATGTTCTAGAGGCACATTCACCACCACTGGAAGTGGGAAGAGAGTCAGCCAATTATAACCACCTCCACCAAGAGACATGGCACCTCCCCTGGGGCAAGTCATCAAGTATCCAACTGGTGAGAGACTCCCTCCAGGGAAGTACACAGTAGTTGGAAGATGGCAGACAAGAACTGGGCTAAGGAGTGGTTGTATTTGTTTGTTTGTTGATAAGTTTGGCTAAATGGGACAGTCATGGAATAAAACAAATTTTAAGGCAATGAGTCTCAAGAAATGAAAGAAGACTGAAAACCCTGAGTCAGATGCTATGGGCAAAGCACAAAGAATGAGAAACAAATTAGGGTTCAGAACTCCAGAACTTCTTCTACCCAACAAACAAATAACAGTTCTTAATTTCCCCTGGCAGGAGACTGATGATCATATCTGAAACAACAAGAAGAATTTGTGAGCTGTTTCCAAAGTAGACAGAGAGAGGTTGTGCTTCAGAATAAGTCTAAAATTTCATCCATCTTGACAAGAGCTTGCTAACCGACTGAAGGATGAACTTCTGCTCAGCAGGCCGGGCAAAAAAGAGGCTATGATAGAAATGGTGAGCAATCCTCTGAAACAATAAAGGCGAACAGAGACACTGAGTTGTTAGTCAATACCTCTAAAAGATATGAGGTCACAGACATAGCTACAGTTTCCAATACGAAGTTCAAAGTCCTGAAAAATCACCCCCCACCAAAAAAAGGAAAAATTACAAGTGCTAATTTTAAAGGGCTTTTACAATTCTAACAACACGTAGATTGCTCCAGTGAAAAATTCTAGATTTCAATAACCTGCAGAGTGAGACCACTTGGGATATTTATTCTGAGTTTCTGGTATCCAACTAATGTAAGAATCCATTTAGTTTTTCTAATTCTATTTTCCTCTAGACTTCAGGCCTTATTAAATCTTGGATATCCTCCTATGTAATATGTTATACAAGCTTATGGGTGAGTGTTTTTTGTACATGACAAAGAAAATTTATTTATAAGGGATCAGAAAGCTGGACATAAACGACTCAGGAAAGATAGCACAGAGAATTCTAAAATGGAAGAATGTGATGGGTAGGACTTGAGAAACCAGAACAGTATGATTAGAAGGGAACAAGAAAAATGCAAAAGAAACTTTGAGCTATCTCCCTGGTCACATAAGGTAGACTTGTTCGAGGTATGATGTTGGACAGACAAACTGGAGGTATGATGTTGGACAGACAAACTGACACACTCTAAGGTCTGGAAGTGAGGGACAGTTTCGCAATCGGGCAGGTGGGGGAGGTTCACAGAGGGGAGATGTGATGGATTAGATGATGGGAGATGATTGATTAGAGAATGGTGGGGCTCGCAAGTGTCTAAGAGGTCAAGTCTCCAGCCTCCTCATTTAAAGGGTGAGGAAACTGAGGCCTAAATATATTGATCAAAGTTACATAGCAAATACAGTTATTATGGTTGCTATTGGCAACAGGGAGGTCCCAAATTTCCCAATTTAATGCTCTTGTCCATACTGAACACACCAGACATCAGCATCTACACCTCATTCTCATCCTCATATTATCTGAACTGTCCACAGCATGTAATAGAGTTCCTGAACTTCACCAAGATCTTGAAGCTTTCTCCATCCTTCCCTTGCAATGTGTCCCTCTATCTGTTGGTTCTCCTTCTAACTTGACCACTTCTTCTCCATTGCCTCCTCCTAAACCTGCCCCTTCAAATGTGCATGTTTTCCAGGCCACCATCCTTGATCTTCTCTTCTCTCTTGATACATATACCACATATAACCTAATAAATTAAGAAACAAAAATAAACTGTGTTTCTTGCTCACAGTGCACAGATACATTTCATGTTCCAAATCTAGGCAATAGTAGTGGGTATAGTAGTGGGTATCTAGGTTGTTATGCTGTTTGGTCTACATTTTTTTGCTTCCTACACATATCTCCTTTGGGGTAACTCCTCATTCCATTTATAGATTCACACACCTGTAGACAAGTGCCATTCTGTCTACAGAGTATATAAAATATATATTTTAAATATATAAAATATTTATTTGTTTATTTTCTTTATAGTTGGTATTTTGATACCTTAAAGAAAACTCTCTAGCTGGGGAGAAACTGCTCCTCCCAGAGCTAGTTAATTCTTAGAGATAACAAAGGACCCAGCTGAGAGCAAGGCTTTGATATGCAGACTAAGCCATCCAGAGCCACACCTATTCCAACCGGCCCAGGAATCCTAGAAGGCAACATTCCTCTGCCTTAATCATCCCAGGACCAGGTGCTAGAGATCATTCCTATAGCCTAAAGCCACTCAAATTATTCAAACTAGCCAATCCCAAACTTTTCACCCTGTCCTGCCTTGACATTCTCTAGAAATCTCACTACAGGCTCTGACCTAAATCTTCCCCTCGATATTGTCTTCTGCCTTCTGACCACCTTGGTTTCTTTCCAAGGTGGCCCTGTGTGGCATGCTGTGCCTCCTGTCTCTAGGACCTCTGAGTTTAATAAACTTTGTTTTCCTCAGCCTTCTGTCTGTCTCTTCTTGTGGCCACACCTGAATGGCCATCTCACAAAAGACAACAAAATACATTCAATCTGTTTTGTGCTTTCTTCAGTCAGGTACCAAACCAATAACCCTTATTAGAATAGTTCCCACACTTTGATTTTGTAAGAATCACTTAAGTCCCCTGTTAAAGTGTAGATTCTGAATCTCCAGGCTTTCCACCTCTGAAGAGTTTGATGATTCAATAGATTGGGGAGGTGCTGAAGCCTGTGTTTTAATATATACTTCCAGGAGATTCAGATGTGGAAGGATTCACAGATTTGAATAAAATGTATATTTTAAGATGTAATGCACAGTGTGAGTGTGTCACAGGTAATGACTCTGCCTTATGTTTCTTTGTGCCTCCTGGTAAGGGTGCCAGGCACAGTGTAGAACACACTAAGTGATGTTCTATCAAAGAAAAAATGCTCACCAAAAGATTCAATGTATGCAGTGAAATATTTCCCATGGGGAATGTAAGATCCTGTGTAGAAATAAGTGGAATTGTGTTTCAGAGGACATACCAAGGTTCCAGAAGACTTGGTTGTTGTCTTAGATAACCTGGTGTTTCAGGGTCTCGGTGGTCCTATCATCTACCACTTAGTGTCACTGGCCTGGAGGTAGGGCTGGGAAATATGTGCAGATGCCCAGAAGTGGTGCCTGAACAACCATTGTCTTCGCATAGTGCTTACCATTTGCAAAGGGATTTGGGATCTAGCATCATGCCTAATGCACTCAAGTGGATTCCTCAATGCCTGGTGAGTTTAGGAAGCAACATCACACTTATAGCATGTCTTTTGGTATATGATACCACAACCACCTAACTTCTGGTTTTGGACTCTTAAGAACTGTTTATTCAGTTAGGCACAATGCTAACCACTGGGTCCATACTTTGCTTTCGCAGTGATTTTACAAAAACATTATAACCAATGTTCTGCTTAACTGCTGTTTTAAAGTTATGCTCAATTCATTTGTTCAGTCTTTATTAAACAAGTTATTTCTGTACTGGCAAAAGGTCAATTTAATTGCACCAATAACTTTGAAAAAGACAGTTCAATCAATACAACTATATTATATATGTGCACTAAAATTTACCTTGTGACTTCCAGTAACAAATTGCAAACAATAGCAGTTAAAGGGGTCTCTTTAGGCTTTGGTGGTTTCATAAGGTTTAGAGAAAGAGTAGGAACTCAGATGCTAAATGACAAGTAGGATTGGGATGGAGAAAGGAAAGAACATATGAGTAAAGGCACAAGAGCTAGAAGTGAAATGACATGTTTGTGGGACTCCGAGGAAAGAACCTAACAGAACAGCAGGCATGTATGGATTCTCTGTGGGTGTGATCTAGATATTCACCCGGGATTAAAACCCTTCCAATTAAAGAATATGAAAATGGGAGTGATACAAGCTAGGAAAAGTGCTTAAAAACACCTTCAGATAAAGTGAGCTTTCCAAATATACCTGATATTAAAACAAATGGTCAGGAATGGGCCCTAAATTAAGATTTTGGATAGAGTTCCACATTTGGCAATGGTCAAAATAAGGGGTGGAGTTTGCTGACAAAGCATTTGCAAAGAGCAAAGTTTGTTCTGAACACCACAGCCTTTGCAGGTTATTCCCATCAATTTCAAGCAATAACAGCACACAGTTTCAGCTCAGCTGCCTTGGCTTTTGAAACCAAATGCTGCCCTGAGATAATGAATTCAAAAAGGGGAACTCAAGTGTGAACACTCAGCAATGTGGAAAATCCTTTTGTGCACTTTATAATTTTCTGTTTGTTTTCATCTCTGCCGAGTATCACATGCACATAAGCTAGTTTTAGGGGTAGGTTGAGTCTTCCACCTGGCTCGCATTGTAGGTATGCTAGGTTCTCTGTGAAGATTTCCTCGTTTCTCTGTTGAGATGTATGATGTGGTGAGGAAATGACAAGAACTCACAAGATTTCTCTGTGAGCACCATGTTGAGGGTGATTAGTTCTTCATTTTCTGGTATAATTAAGGCCCAGAGCTAAGAATCCAATGACCCCCAGCCCTCCTTGGGTTCAACACCCTTTCCATCCCACTAACATCCCACCCTGTCTAGCCCTGAAGCTCTGGGACAACAGGATCAAGGAGGGTTCATTGTGGAGACCATTGACCAAAGAGGCAGAATCAATAGATATAGAACTCTGACCTCCCCCTTTCTGTCATTATTTCCCCTAATATTAATAGCAAATATCTAAACTTGTTGTTATGGGTACTGGAAAGAACATGGGCCTTGAAGTTAGACCTGGGTCAAAATCGTAACCTAGATTTGGGACCTTGGGAATTTAAAATTTTGTTTGCAGAGTGAAAATAATCATACATATAGCATATGATTGAAAAGCAGATTAAATGAGGTAAGTTATGAAATAACTTTTATTTAGTAGAGTGCCTGACAATTAATATTCATTCCCTTTGCATATGCCTTTCTCTGTGGATATTTATTTAAAATGACTTTGTGTACCTGTGGTCTGAACTTCATCTTAGAACTTTAAAAAGACATAATTTTAATGATAATGTCACCTAATAGTTAACAAGATACGCATATTAAATAATATGCAAATATCTTAATTCTTAGAGTTGCATACGGAATTCTGCAAAAAGTTTTGGCCAGTGTTTTTGCTCATATCTTGGACAAACCTTGTTTAAATAAATGTGTGAGTGACAGGAGATTGGGGAATAACTAAGGAGGCTCCTATAAGATATAGGCAGACCTTGGAGATACTGCAAGTTCAGTTCCAGACCACAGCAATAAAGCAAATAGCACAATAAAGTGAGTCACAAATTTTTTGGTTTCTTAGTGCCTATATAAGTTATATTTATACTATATGGTAGTCTATTAAGTGTGTAATACCATTATATCTAAAAAAATAATGTATTACCTTAATTAAAAATACTTTATTGCTAAAAAATATTAACCATCATCTGAGCCTTTAGAGGTTCATAATCTTTTTGCTGGTGGAGGGTCCCGGCCTCTCCAGGAACTTATGGTCACTTGTATTCAGAGACGATGTAGAAGGGATTTCTGCCCTGGGCATTTAAGCTAAAGGGCCACACTTGGAAACATGTTTCTCTTAGTAAAGAACAGTCTAAAGGACTTCTTTCTCTCTGAGCATCATGTTCTAGTCAATGTGCAAGCAACATTTACTGAAATCCATAAAATGAAAGACAAAATATATTTACTTTCCTTTCTTCTTACAGAATAATGGTCAGGAATTTTAATCCATATTGATGTATTACTCCATGATTTTGACTAAGACTATAAGGTAAAAGTTCTTTAGTTCTCTGGAATCTCACAAAACAGATAGTTCCTGTTGATGTTAGGTCACAAATATCCCGTAGCTTAGTGCCTTCCTTCTTTGTCCAGCCCAAGCCTTGACTCTTTGATGTGGGGCCGGAGACCAGAAGCCATGCTTGATGCAGACGGGCATATGGGCTGGTCAGGCATCTCACAGTAGGGATTACAACAATAATCCACCGGGATGTGGAGAAAGTGGGACTCTCAGCTGGTGGGAATATAAATATACATAAATGGTAAAGTCTCTTTGGAGAAGAGTTTGGTAGTTTCTTAAAAAGTTAAGAAACTTTCAGATGACCCAGTTATTCTATTCCCAGGTATTTTCCCAGGAGAAATGAAAGCATTCAAAAACTTGTACACGAATGTCCATAGCAGCTTTATTAGTAACAGCCCCAAACTGAAAACAAATCGGATGTCCATGGACAGGGGAGTGGATAAATGGACTGTATTATAGCCACACAGTGCAACTGTACTCATCAATAAAGCAGAACAAATTGTTAATACGTGATGCAATATGGAAAAATCTAAAATATTTACACTGAGGGAAAGAAGCTAAACAAAAGGAGCACTTATTGTTTGATGCCACTTATAGAAACGTCTAGAAAATACAGACTAATTTATGGTGGCAGAAAGCAGACCAGTGGTTGACTGGAGATGGGAATGGGATGGGGAGGGGTAGGAAGGAAAGAGTACAAAGGGCACAAGGAAACTGTAAGGGGTAATGGATATATTCATTATCTCGACTGTAGTGATGGCTTCATGAGTGAATACCTATAAAAACTTACCAAGTTGTACACCTTAAATAAGTGCAGTTTATTGAATGTCAATTATGCCTCAGTAAAACTGGTTTTGTAAAAGATCAGGGAAGGAGCTTAGAAGAAGAAAGAAGAGACACAGTAATACCCCCGTTGTTTCTGTGGGATGGATGACTCCCATAAAGCTTTTTTCTAGTCACTGCTGAGATAAAAGTCCAAACCAAACCACATTCTCATGTTCGAAGAAGGACATTCACAAAATAACAATTCCATTGAAATTCACTGCTCTTTCCTCTAAACAACCCGGCTCATACTCGTGGGTTCCCTCTAGTTTATAAGCCTAGTTCTGTTCTGCTTTGGGACCTATACTGGAGCTATTTCTCCTTTGTATCTTCAGAAACTGTTCCCTGCTCTTTGCTGTTTGCTCTGCCTCTCTCTTCCTGTGATCCATGTGGAAGCCCAGTGGCCAGGCTTTAGTGGCAGTGCAGTGAGTCTGCTCCATCTAGTGGGGTCCCTGCAGAATGAAGAAGACACACCCGAGCAAAGTCATCATCAAGAGAATGGGACAGACACAGGCTGGCGAAGGACCAGCTGGATCCAGGCTGCTGCTCAGCTTTGATATCCAGATCAGGGAGCAGATGCTGAATGGGAAATGCTGTTGTTTAACTTGACTCTGGGATAGGGAGGGCCAGACAGATGTAAATGTTCCCTGCGCAGCGTTACATGGCAAGGCCACGGGAGGCTGGCACCTTTGATTTGGTTCTCATGGCACCAGAAGAAAAGCCAGCAATGCTGGGCTATTTTTAATGTTCACAGAGCCTAGCAAAAGATTTATGACTACAAATACATAGTGTGGGAGAGATAAATTGGAGCAAGGCTCTCCTAGCTCCAACAGAGCAGTCAGCCTGCCAGGCTGGTCAATAAAGTATTTAAGCCCTGAGTGCTGTGTGGGTTGTCATAGATTAAAATTTGAAAATCTTTTATGGTGTAACAAGGTCCTTAATTATAACTCTGGGCTTTGGATCATTTGCAGGTTGTGCAAACAGCAAGAGTTATGCTACAGAGAACATCCTTGGCTACAATAGCCTTTAAATACAACGTCCATGAGAGAAAATACTCAGTTCTCAAGTTCAGAATTTTGTCCAAGAATAAAGGAGTCTGATGGATTTCTACAATAAAACCGCCTCCTGTCTCAATTGTACTTGATATTATTTTTCTCTCTTATATGACATTCATAGAATCTAATGAGCTAGCTGAAGTTTCAAGGTGATTTAGCTTTCAACCCTTTTTTCCTTTGTCACTCAATATTGCTAAAATATTCTCATTCTTTCTGAAATTTAAGACGCATGATAATTTCACTCACTGTGGATTTCAGCTGCTGATTAATGTCTGTGGCTGGTGGTTACTAGATCAACAACCTCTCTTAGAACAAAAGAGTCTTGAATAACTAATAGGATTGATTAGCAAAATATTTTAACTATCATCAACAGATCACGCTAAAGTAGTTTTGATTCTTGAAGAACAACTGGCATTAATCTAGAGCAACGTTAACATTACCTTTAGGCTCCATTCTTGGCATACTGCCATATGATCAGGTAAACTCAGAGCATCATTAACCCAGCATAACAGGCTGATATAAATGAATCTTAACTTATATATATGTGTGTGTGTGTGTGTGTGTGTGTGTGTGTGTGTGTGTGTGTGTGTGTGTGTGTATGTGAAACCCTTAATTATCACACATTCCCATGTGAACTCATTTGGCATCTATATCTATAAATTACATTATGGGGCTAAGATACTAGTATTAATGATGAGGGAGCAGGAAAAATAAAATCATGGGTTTAATATGGGAAAGAAAAAATTTATTCATGAGATCTTATGTTGTGTCCCCAAAGAGGAGTAAGGATCTGGACTTGGAAGAAGTAAGAATATATATTATTGGGGGTGTGAGCCAGAGAGATTGTATAGGACCGAAGTCAAGAGATAAGTTGAGCAAGTGATGGGGGAAGAAGCTGGATTAGGGTTTACACATCCATCCGTGGGGATGGCTAGAGGCAGGAATGGTGAGCTCTGTGAGTGGAAATTCTTAAAAACAGAGTGGTGCTGGGAAGCTGCCAAGCACTGACAGCATACAAGCTCTCAGGTCTGGTTTGGGTTCAAGGCGTTGTGTATATTCTCTAAGATGTCTTAAAGCCAAGGCCATCTGATGAGTTATATAGTCCATCATTATCTCATGTGTGTCTTAGGTTCCTCTTTTAAGTTGGATAGGGCCTTTGTTCATCCTTCTCTAATATCCTTCATTGGGATGGACCAGAAGTCAGTTCACTGAAGATGTTCAATAAATATTTATTATTAGGTTCCTTCAATACTTTCTGAAAGGTATGTAGGAATGTTCATAATTGCTTTAATTTCAGAAATACCTTTATACATATGCATCCCCCCAAAAAAATCTTTGCACAATAAATAAATGATTTTCTGACAATCACCCAGTTTTTGAATAACTATGCCGGGTGGTCACCCAAGTTTCAACCCCCAGCTGAAAGCTATTTTCAGCACACAGATGATTTTCCCGGCATGAGAGCACTCTTTTCAGGTTACATCAAAAGGAGGATCTCATAGAAGAACTGCATTGAATACAGACACTTGAAAGATAGCATGATAATTGCAATCTCCAAATACATGCATGGATTGAAGACATAGAAGGAGTTTCCATATTTAATTATGCTCATAGTCAAGATTGTCTAATCCTGAAATGTATGAATTTTTAAGTACAAAGTTATAGTTATTATGCTAAAAATCTTCCTCTGATGTAAAATATCTTAAGCCCCCTCTTAGACATTTTTATAAACATTAGCTTCTTTTGTGAATAAGGGCTTTTATTAAGGCTCCCAGGAACACAGCACCCATAAATCAGCATGTTGTTCCCCCTTCTGCCACTAGGCGGCCAGCACTAAGTGCTGCGATTCATCACCGAGGGGCGAATTCCACTGAGCAGGTCTTGGGAGATTTTTGATGTTTCTACTGGTTTCTTGTCTGTGGCCTCAGAGGCTAGCTTTACTTATCCTGATAACTGTGTTCCTTCCCCCATTCCATCTCTCTATTTCTCTTCCAGGGTGAAGTGCTTCTTAACTCAGATGCCAGTCCCTGGACATGGTATATAAATTAAGAGGTTCATTTTCTTAAAAACTAAACCAAGTGACTTGTCAGGCAGTTCTTATTTCTCAAGAGTCTGGGAGTCTCAGCATTTTCCCTGAGTGACTATCATTATGCAGAGGACTCTCTCCTCACACTGTCTACAAAGTCTCTTCCACATCTGCCTGCAAAACATCCTCCATGCTTTCTCTCCTCAATCCTTTTCCCAGCTTCGTAACGAAAAGGCACAGCAGCCTGTAACAAATGCTTATCAAGACTCAAGGGCTTCTAATTAATTCCTTTTAATGCTATTTCTTATATCAATTAAGTCCTGGATATGCTGCAACTCCATGTCAAGGCCAGCTCTTTGCAACTGCAGAGTGGGAGACTTCAGTGCAGGAAGTGTTTACAGGGCTTTGACTGCTCAAAGCTCTGTTAGCTCCCTCCTTGCCTGGCATGTGGTCATTATCCCTTGCTCTGGGACCTCAAATGGTCTTGAGTAAAGCAACTCCCTGAGGTCACACAGTCAAGAATGAAATTTTGTTTCCAGATGCTCCTTTGGGGAATGCACTATTAGAATGGTAGCACCTTTCTCTGGATGAGGATATCCTCATTAAATGTAGTATATCCTCGAAAGGCACAGGCACCTAGATGTAGGTTGAAGAGACCAGGTGAGTGGCCAGAGAGATGCAAGAAAAAGAAGTGTCAAATTAAAGAGAAGGCACTGGACCCAGAACAGTTGTCAGCAATGGATACCCAGGACAGGCTCCTAGGGAGAAGGACAAGACAGACCTAAATGAAGGGCAGGTCAAGGTCCAGCTGAACCTACCACCATTTTGTCCAGGATATAGAATCGTCACAACACTACCCCTTCTTTTTCTTACTTCGTTTCCCAATCCCTAGCTTGATATTCAGGACAGTATTCTGAGAACTCATCCTTATGATAAATCAACACAGACCCTTAGGGCGTCATAGTTAGAGGTGCTATTCAAAACATTTCTACCCAGGGCTAGGCAGTATAGGTACAAAGTCCACCCAGTCTCATTGTACCACTGAGGAAACTTCCATCTGAAGAGCAGGCCTAATTTGGAGTTGACTACTACAACAACAAAAAGGAACTGCGTACCTTTTACACTAGTATCACCAGTACCACTGCTGAGAAACCACAACCACCAGCCTTAAGGTTTCTCTAAAATTATATATTTTAAACAGTCACACTCAACTTTCCAGCAAAATGACAGACATGAAGTAACATATCCAAGGTCATCAGGCTGGATAATAGCAGGGCTGGGATCAGAGCCACACTTGTTCACAACTCATATCTTTGTGACCACGTTTCCTGATGCAAGGATTAGGCTCCATGGCCTGACAATGGGATGGGATCTGTGGAAATCCAGGTCAGTATTAGCTGTTGGGAGGACACACAACCACACTGTGCACTTCTTTCCATATGCTCTTGCTGTCCCTCTCAAACCAGAAGTTCAGAAAAAGTGCCTTCATGGGACTTCCCTGGCGGTCAAGTGGTTAAGACTCTGTGCTCCAACGCAGGGGGCACAGGTTCAATCCCTGGTCGAGGAACTAAGATCCTGCATGCTGCATGGTGCAGCCCCCCCAAAAAAGTGCCTTCCCTCTGTGTAGCAATAAACTCTTCAGAGTACACAAATAGGTGCTGGCTCACATTTAATAGTGAGGAGAATCCTACCAATTTGGATTCTCTATCTCTGATGAGCAAAAGGTGTTTCTTTTTTAAGAATGAGCCCAGGAAAACTATTTCGTTTTTCCTAGTGATTTGACAAACCTAGGCTCTTTGACAAACAAATGCAAGCAACTTCAGGGCACTTGCACAAATAGAGACAATAATCTAGAATATTGTTTCCTGTTTTCTAAGAGACTAAGCCGTTCCCCTTTCCCCCTAAATACAAACGTGGATTACATTTCCCAGCATCTCTTGCAATCAAGTGTGGCCAAGTGACTGAGTTCTCATTTGCAAGGAGGACAGAGAAGACTAGAAGGCAATAAGGAGTGAGAAGACACAAGATGGAAATAAAGGATGAATAGCAGTATGACTGCCGGAAGAAGCTACCCACCTCCTGCGCTGTGATTTGACCACTAATATCAACTGCTTTGAGAATTTGAAAGCAAGATACAGAAAGAGAATTTGTTAATGAGAGTAGAAACAGAGACACAGGAAGCAACTGATTTGCATTAATGCTGCAACTCTAAGGTAGGAGAGACGACCGAGAGCCCTACTACCCAGGAGTCTTGATTCCACACAGCATGTGGTTCTAGGTCTCCCCTGAGGTAATCAGGGTTCCTTCTCTTTTCCAGGGGTTCAGACAAATTGTAGTGATTCCAATCTTAAAATAAACCTCCACTAAGCTGAGTTCACCTGAGTGAACCTCTGCTTCCTACAACAAAAGGACTCTCCAATTAGTTCCAATAAGCCAGCTACACACCTGCTGCTGTGTCTGCTCCACTCATCGGCCACATGGCTGCACACTTGGTCTTGGCTGGCATCCACTGTTGCCGGTGTTTGCAGTGATCGACAGTTCCTCAAGAGCAGAGATATCAGCCCTAATGCTTTGAAAACTCTCTTAAAATGGTTAGTACAGTATTGGGCTCTCTGATGACACAGAATTGCATTGTTGTTTTCAGGGTTTATGGTTCCCAGGGTTATTATTAAAATCCCTCTTTTATAGGAAAAAGTGTGTTGAGCTTAACTATATGTACCAAACAAATTTGCTTTTATATGTGCAGATTCGGACACTTACAACATTATTAAAATAATAATGGCACAAATGAGCTTTGAAAAATACTGCTAAACTTAAAAGGGAGTTAATAATCTTCAGAATCCTAGTGTGCTCTGAATTTTCATAAATCTAAGATTTGGCTTGGAACCAGACATACCCTGTACCAACTAATCTAGTGCATATTTTTAACAACAGATTTTATAAATGAGTGACTAAATGGCCATCATGCCAAATCAGTTACAAGTTTTTTGTAAGTAAAGTTTTACTGGAACACAGCCACACCCATTCATGTATTTTTGTCCAGGGCTGCTTTATGGAAGAGTGGAGTAGTTGTGGCAAAAGATGTATGGCTTACAAAGCTGAAACTATTCACTACCTGGTCCTTTACTGAAAAAATTGCTGACCCCTGAATTAGAAGAAATATTATATTAACCATTTTTCCCTAACTTCATAATAGTCTCCATCACTATTTCCTCTTCTTTCACTCCTGTTATTTCCACTATGGTCCAGATACTCAGCCCTGCTCCTCTAGCCATGGCAGTAGCCCTCAATACATCTCCTACTATTCATTCCTCACCCCTCTGTCTGAACCATCACCTATAGTCATCTCTTCCACAGGACCCAATCAGCTAAGCCAACACAAGCATCAAAATGACATGATCCCTGCTTTTAACTTGGAGAGGTCATAAGAAAAAAAAAAAGAACCCTCCCCAGGGGAAGATTACAAAAATATAATGGAAGATATGTTAGTTACATATAATACTAAATACTAAAATATTTGCCCTGGAAGCACAAGGAGAAAGGATGAGGGTGAAAGGGAGAAAAGTGATGCAGAAAATGAATGCCTTTTGCTATTTATGCTTCCTCTATGTGTCCTATTTACTTTCAAACATAGTCAGATTTTTAATACTCTTTACTTGGGCATAAAGGTGGAGCACAGTTATAAAAATCCACTTATTTAAGGTGGTGGTACCATGAAACAAATGTTACATTTATCACTTCTAGAGCAACTTCAAAGATCAAAAGGACTAGATGTAACCTTCCTACAGGAATAACACTAAATATTATTAGAAGTCTCTTCTTGTCCTAACATGCAATCAAACACTTCTTCAAGGCCATGAAACCAACGTCTAATTGTGATTACCTGGATGAATCAGGACGACATTCAATCCCCGGCCAGGTGAGTATCCCAAAGGTATGGATGCCATTTGGCTGCACAGATATTTCTCTGCCGCTGCATTTCCCCAATCTGACTGCTAACTGTAATCGCTCCTATAGAGATGGGCTTTCTAGCAAAATATGATAGCATTAGCTCCAGTCCATGTCAATATAATTAAGTTTCAGTCTGTCTGTCATATCACAGATAATGGGTGAGTAGATTTTCATTAAATTTGGAGGCTATGTGTCATATGCTAAAATTAATTTGGGGGACTCATGGAGGGTGGTCATTGCAAAAATGAAGGGCAGTTATTCTCCAGAGCAGCCGCACTGAGGTAAGATGGGAGATCTAGATGTCTCTTGGCTAGGAGAGACAGGCCAGAAATATTAAAATGCCATGACAGAGAAAATAAGTGCTGGTTTCTCGTGAGTCTCAGATTGAAATTCACAGCAGCAGACACTCCCGGGGCAGCTGCCTCTCTGCAGTGGGTTGCTTCTCACATGGGCAACTCTATAGTGGAGCACCCCTGCGTGCAGAGCAGTATATACTTATTTAAAGATAATCAATAATTGTGGTAACACTTCCAAGGCTGGCTAGTCCTCAAGAATCTAAAGAAGCTACCCTTGTGTATCAGTATTTAAGTAAACAGACTTATGGTGACTGTTACCAAGTTTACTACTGAGTTTTCAGTCTGGCAGTTTGTAATCCATTCAATTTTTGTCAAGGATGTTACAAAGCAGCTGAACAATAATTATCTTTTCTCTGATATAGGACAGGCAATGGTCCCAGAATGCTTTAGGAATAAAGTAGATGAATCAGCCTATCTTGGTCACTTAACCAGCAAGTGAAATGTGAAAAATAAAGGTTATAAAGTTAGGAAACCCAGGCTGCCTCCCAGCTTGCTACAAATCAGCTTTGGTTAACCCTTCTCCTCTTCAGTTGTATCATCTATAAATTGAGGTGAAAACAACCCCTTCTTGTCCCAGCCAAGTTTCTTTGGTCACAGGAAATAGAAGCTCTTCAAAGCTACCTAAGGGAAAAGGAAGATTTGAACTCAAGGGCAAGATGTTGCAGCTAGGCCTCAAGTGAGACCTGAACCAGACAGCGAAAGGCCTGTCTTCCTGGGGTACTTCTTTCAATGTCTGTTTCTTTCCTACTCAGCTTCTGACAACCAGCTTTCTTTGCTTTGTTAAGCACATGGCACAAAAATAGCCACTCCATATTTGCAATCCATCCAACCTTCCAGTTAAAGTACTCTGGAACAACAAACAATTCCTATATCAAGCTCACAAGACAGAAAATCTGATTGCTCATCCCAGCTTACTTCCGAGTCAGCCACTCACTGCTAGCCCAATTAGGATTGGGTGTGAGAGATGGAGAGCAGGGAAGAGGAAGGGATTCCACATGTTATAAGTAGAACAGCCAAGACTGGGCAGGATAGATTCCCTAAGAAGAAGGAACAGGCCTGGCTGGTGGGAGGATGCTACAAGGCACATATGTACCTATGCTTCCCCACCACAGAAGGTCACAGAGGTCATACTCCGGGATCACCATGAATCAGCTGGATGCTCAAAGTAGATCCAAACACCAGAGCCACGCTGGTTCCATGCCTACTTCCACACTGTGTTAGCCAAGAGGAAATTGGCTGAAGGTAACAAAAAGTCCAATTCAACCTGGCATGAAGAATAAGAATTTTTACTGGCTCACAGAATTGGACGTACAGAGGTGAGGCAGGTTTTGGGAATAAACTCTATCTAGGGGCTTCAGTTCTGGGTCCCTGAAATTCTCTGCTGTCTCCATGTGTGAGCTTTGTCTTCAGTCTAATAACAAAATAGCTGCTGCAGTGGTTCCAAGCCTGGTAACCACATATGACAACATCCAGGAAAAGAGAAGTCTTTTCTTGGGATATTCTCCTAAGAGAGAGTACAATTTACCTGGAGCCCCAGAAGACTTTCCCTTCTCTGTGTGCTTTTCCAAATTAGAACTCATTCATGAATTGTTCCCTGTGATCAGAAACTGATGAATGACACAATCTGATGGGCTTATACCTGGGTTCCTACACCAATCCAGGGGCAAGAGGGTATGAAAATGGATGAGAAAACATCCACGATGCCCATTACACATCCTCATCCATCTGATTCCTCTTATAACTGTGATACAGAAAAATCCATTTGTTTAGGAAAAGAGGGAGCTATTCTTAAAAAATAAACCTTTCCCATCAATTATATGTCTGGAATTCCTTTAGCATGGAATAAGTAATGTCCACCTACTCTCAGAAAACAGAGCTGAACATTTGCATTTAAAACGTGAGCATACAAGGTACAAATGACCAGCATGAAATTCAGGAGCTTAGATTTGCTGTTACATAATAAGAAACGATAGGAGGAAAATAAAGTACTACATGCAGGACTAGCCCAATCACAAGTGACCAAGCAGTACAGGAACCTAAATAGTGACATAATCTAAGCAGTCTAGCCCTTGTCTTCAATACTGCCCTGGCTATGACCAGCTGTACCCACCATTTTTGTTTATATGTCCCTTTCTCCTAAAGGTCACTGATGTGTAGTGAACAATGACTCTAACAGTGACCTTGGAATCCCTTGTAACGAGTCCTCACCAACAGGCTTGGGAATCTGTTTCTCGTGACATTAAAAATGAGGCAACATTTCAAAGGCAAGTTAAAGGGATGAGGGGAGGGGTTGAGCCCAATGGACCAAGATCTGAGGGACATGATGGCCAACCTTACAAATGACACAGTCTTATGGAAGACTGGTCCTGATCATGTGCATTCATGGGAAGTCTGGCCTTCAGTCTTGATAGACAGAAAAAGAGCTCAGCCTACTTGCAAAGCAAACACATGATGTTCTGTACACTAACCAGTGAAGCACCACCTACATATCAAAGAGCATATTTTGGGAGAAAAGCTTCCTGGGCAATTTCCTTTCCTCAAAGCTTTCCAAGATTTCCAATGTCCAGGCCACACAAGAACTTAATAATTTAATAAAGCATGTAGTTCTTCTTCCCCTAGAGTCTTGGAATAGATGTTGTATCTTTGGGATTTTGTCTTTATACATCGGTAAACTGCCAAACACCCAAGTTTTTCCTGGGTCTCTCAGACAAGTCATAAATGTCATCTTCACTCTGTTTCTTCACCAATCAATCCTGTCCACATCTGTAGTCCAGTGAAGCGGAACCCCTGTGGGAGAGCTGAGAGCTGGAGAGGCTGCCCTGTGCCTGTGATGAGCGCCTAGGCAGCATTCATGGATAATCAGCACCAAAGGCAGAACTCGGGCTCATATCCATGGACAGAAAGAGCCATCAGCAAAGTCAAGAATCAGTTTCCGTCTGTGCTTCTGTTCTGTTGTGAAGGGTAATTACCTGAAAGCATGAGTCAATGCCTGGGAATGTCACTGTAGGGGGCACTGCAACATGAGGCAAAACCTCATAAACTTAGGAGTCAGACCAAACTTAGAGAAGCTTCTAGTGTTTCATTTATAAAGTGAAGATGATAGTATCCCCCTGATAGTACTGTGTGGGGAAAAAAATAAGTCAGAAGATATATTGAAAATTCACCATTCAGCCTCTGACCTGGTCAGCATTCAAAAAAGCGGTAGTGCTTATTATTTTGATAAATAATGCCTAAAATATCCCTCCTTAAAAACACAGGCCTATAATAATTCATCCATAATTGTGAAATTAAGCTAACTTGTAGTGACTAGGCAATAAGAAATAATAAAGGGATTCTTAAGAGGAGGTGTGGTGTGGTTGACCCCTGTCTTCCATATTCCATGTCATCCTAAAAAGGCGGTGACACTTGACACCGGCTGTGCCCATGTCACCATGTGAAAGAATATGTCATCTCCTGAAGCTGTTCTTAACCCAAGTTTAGCTTCCATGATAACACACACACACTTCTATCAAGCAGGAAGTTTCCAGGGTTGATTTTAAAATGAAATAAAGGTGAAGTGGAGTGGTGTTTGGGGCAGAGCAGGAGAACAAAGGTACTTCAACCTGGAGATGACTTGGGAAGCAAGGCATCCAAAGGAGAGGTATGAGGCGGGATGTAGAAAGAAGGAGACATGCTTATATCAAATATTTTAACCGCTTAACTGAGTGTCAGGTCATTTTGGTCACCAGTGTCATGAAGCATCTTTGGGGAATTGTGTCACTCAGGACCACTCATCAAGCCTTTCCAATCCATACAGCCCCCAAATTCAAGCCCAAGGGAGAAAGCAGGTGGAGAGAGATATGAGGAAAAATAAGGCAGGGGAAGCCTGGCTGCTGTCTGTTTCTGTGCAGGGGGTACACTGCATCACTCCAGGAAGACCATTCTAATCAGAGTATATGTGAACAGTACCCCCATTGAATTGGATCTGGCAGGATATACAAAATTACAAGCAGAGGTCCTATACATTGCCAGTGACACTGCAAGTTACCTGTGCCAACACAGTGCTTGCCACTAACAAATATATCTGAACAACCAACACCCCAAACTTCAGGGCTGCTGTGTAACTTTGGACCTTCAGTAAATACTCTCAGGATCCATCCATCGTAGGGTATAGCCTCCTCAAGACAGTTCTATCCTAACCATGCCCTTATCCCTTTGTCATGAAGTCATAGTTCTTTATTCATCTAATTGGACCTAGAGTAAAATCACAGACCCTTCAAGAAAGAACAACTATAATTACCCTAAGGAGCTGTTTGGCTTTAACCTGCAATCTAGGCATAGTCCATGAAACACACATTCCCATTAGCTGAAGCTACCAAAGCCATCCTGAGGATGGAATATCTCAATCCTCATCTGATAATGGTTGCCACAGAAAAATAGTATTCAACTTTTGAAGGACTTAACCTTGGGAATGAACAATTAAAAACCACAATACAGAAAAAATTTGCTATACAGGAAAAGGTTAATGACACAATTTCTGAATTGAGATCAAGAATGATTCTTAGAATCTAATCAGTATTTTTGATTGTTTTTATAGCTATTACTTAAAAACAACAGGAATCCATCATCAGATAAATGCTAATAGTACATCCAAAGGAAATTGAAATTGATTCTGTCCTAGCTTGCACCAGGATCAACAAATTTCATTTATGTAGGATCCCATTGCTTTGAATAATGGCTGGATGGGATACAAAGTAACTATTTTAATAAAATCTAAATGTGCAGGGAGAAAAACATCATCATCCTAGATTTATGCCTCAGTTAGTGGGAGAATAAGTCTGACAGCGCCATTATATGTTATTCTACATACATAGCTTTCATTGTTTTCATTGGAGTTACTTCAAGATGTTTTCCTTCCATACCAATGGAGAATTTTTTTCAAAACAATTAAAAATAGGGAATTGCTGCTATAAAACATATACATCATAAAGGACTAATATTCTGCATTTTTCTTAAACCACTTACCATAAAACCTTCATTTTTTATGGCCAACTCGGTACTGATTTCATGATTTGTAGCCAGAAACAACTGATTTCACAGCATCAGTCAGTCATAAATCTTAAGAACCTAAGTTCTGAATCCCAAAGCAGTACCAGAGACACAAATGAGAATTCTCCCCACAAATTGTGACTTGTGTTTGCAGCTTTGATTAAAAGGAAGAAAGTTGAGAAAACATCAACTGTGTCCACCTTTTCCACTGTTTAGGAAAATGTTTAAAATTTTTTCCAACCATAAGCCATGACTAGGGTGGAGCTCTGGGAGTGGGCTTGCTCAATGGCTGTTGCCTGGGGACAATGACACATATTCCTAAGGAGAAGGGAAGCCCTCCCCCTGTCAGGCCACTCGTGGAGGCCAACATTTATTTTACTGTGTGTCTCCCTTTAAGAAAGATACTGACACATTAGAATAGGGTCCACATGATAGTGATCAGGATGATGAAGGGTGTGGGATTCTGATGCAGGGGATGGTTGAACTAGTTTAGGCTAGTCACTCTGCATGAGAGTAGGGGGTGGGGTAGAAGGTGAGAATGATCTTTCTATTTTAATAGCTCTCACTGAAAAAGAAGGATTAGATTTTATTCGTGGTAGCCAGAAAAGTGTGGAGAAGAGAAAACAGCTTCACAATTGAGGATGTGATCAACTGATTGATGAGGGTCTAACAGTTCAGCAGCTAAGAGGTAGGTCGCTGGTAGCATTTGTGAAAACAGATGTGGTGGACTGATTTGGGTGAGGCCAGATGTGAGTACAGGGTGAAGAGACAGACACCATGAGTTTGCAAGTATCATCCCAGACTCTCAGACTGAAGTAGAGAAGTACAGAGAATCTTGCCCCATAGGAAATATACTCCATTTTATGTAAGGGAAGAGAACAAGGGTGGGTGCAAATGCAGACAACGTGGTTGGTCTAAATTGAGGGATGATGAGGTGGTGGATGAGATCTCTGTGGCAGCGGCGAGTTGAGATTGTCCTGTCTTCTGTGATCTCCATGATGTGGGCAGAGCTCCAGGGATACAAGAACACAAGACAAGACAAGTTTTATAGCAAGAGGATTAGGGATGTGAGAAGGTGACACTGGTGCTCTGGCTTGAAGGCTGGGGTAACCAAGCACCATCTCAGAGCCCTGGGGGCCTACAGTAGACTAGGAACCACACTAGTGGATTTAGTTTCACTTAGTTCCTTTGCATCAACTCTCTTGTCCAGTAATGCCAATGGCCAGCTGCAAAATCTATGATAACCTCAAGTCTGAAAAATCACAACACTTGGAAAACTGGAATAATGTCTCTTTCTAAGACTATCAGTCACAGCTAAGTGGATGGGAATGGTATTGACTCAAAGGCCTAAATCCTTACAGTGGGGTCAAATTCTCCAAACCAGATGTGGGCCCAGCTCATTCTGTGGAAAACAGAGTTGCTTTCAGGAGATGTCCTAAGTACTGGTCACTTTCTGCTTCCAACAGACAGCCTGAAGAGTTACTGGTTTACTCTGAGCATCCTGTAACATGGCTGTTCAAGGAGGCTGTACTTGAGAAAATTATGTATGTAGAAAATAGGTGTCAACTACCAAACGTAAAATAGGTAGCTAGTGGGAAGCAGCCGCATAGCACAGGGAGATCAGCTCGGTGTTTTGTGACCACCTAGAGGGGTGGGATAGGGAGGGAGAGGCAAGAGGGAAGAGATATGGGGACATATGTATATGTATAACTGATTCAC
This sequence comes from Balaenoptera borealis, assembly GCF_965194805.1. NCBI lineage: Eukaryota > Metazoa > Chordata > Mammalia > Artiodactyla > Balaenopteridae > Balaenoptera > Balaenoptera borealis. The sequence continues at coordinate 19,664,692 of NC_138871.1, forward strand.
TTTGTCATAAAGCAGAAACTAACACACCATTGTAAAGCAATTATACTCCAATAAAGATGTTAAAAAAAAAATAGGTGTCAAGTCATCTCGACAGCAGTTGTCTCCTCTTCCTTTTTCTCTCTTGACTTTCTGATGTTTTATTCTATTCTGTGTCTTAACTAAGTGGCCCTCACCCCAAACAAACAGGCAGACAAAAACCCAGAAATAAGGAGGTACAAACTACTAGATATAAAATAAATAAGTTACAAGGATGTAATGTACAACACAGGTAATATAGTAAATATTTTATAATAACTTTGTACATAGTGTAATCTATTAAAACATCAAGTTACTATGTCATACACCTGAAATCAATATAATATTATAAGCTATACTTCAATTAAAAAGAAGACCACTCAAAAAAACTCTCAGTTACATCTTAAGAAGTACCATCTTTAAGCCTATCTGATATTTCCAGTGCTCTGGAGAAACAACAGAATTTACAAACTCAATGGACAGATAGTAAGATAGCCAATATGGGCATTCGAAAACTGGGATTTGGGTAAAGAGAGATTAGGAATAGCTGCATGAGTATGATAAGACATTGGGGTTTTCCTGAGTCCAAGCCAAGCTAATTTACCCCCAAAGCATCAGTAGGAATCAGTGTAGAGGAAATCACTAAGAAACAAAATCTCATTATCTTTTTTTCAAATTTCAATATCTCTTGACTTAACAACAACAATAAGCACTGATGTTATATTTATACATATTCAGAGAAAGTCATTTGATGAGATATGAGATGATGGTCCTAGAGATCTGGGCATAAAGTCATCACTGCCTGATAGAGAATATGGTACAGATATGAAGAGATGGCATACACTGTTTCTTGAGCTTTTCTTGCACACCTTTAATCCAGCTAGGTTCTTAGGGTGTACCCTACAGCTAAGTAATTCACTCGTGACAACAGAGTGAAGCAGTAGAAAGAACACAAGGCTGGGTTTTGGAAGACCTGAGCTCTAGTTCTATCTCTGCCACTGACTAGCTGTGCCATTTCAGGGGTCATGTACTGCTCTCCAGAGGGGTTTAGGTTGCTTCATCCTAATTTTTAGGATCTGAGTCTTTAGAAGTAAGATCTGAGTCATAACCTTGTCTTGTCATTTAGAAATAAAATTTGCAAATATAATGACATAGACAACAAATCTAATATCTAAATAATAAACAAGGAAACTATGTTTGGAATAGGGCAATATAAGTGACTGATGAATGGTAAAGATATAATTTGAAATCAGATAGACTAAGATCACTATGAGTTTGATATTGTCAAGGTGAGATTTTCTTTGCATATGAATAGAATTGGGGACACTGGAATATAGAAGTGAAATTAATTAAAAAAAAAAAGGCTGGATCAATGTGATAAGATGATGGGGGGTACCTGTGGCTGATTTTCTAGCCTGGTTTTTGTCATCAATGCTTTTCTCCTGCCTCCTATCTCACCATATATTGTCCAAGTGGAAAATGGCCCTAGCATTTGGATTTAGGCAATGGAGTTTGCCACTGGTTTGCTCTCCATGATCGTGAAGTGTCAGAGGTAGGCTGGGTGGAAATGGTGGGGAGTAGCAAAGCCTTCCAGGAATCTGAGCATGGTAAGAATAAGCCTTCACAAAAGCACTGGTTTTATTATAAGGCAATTTGGATAAAAAGCAAACCTCCTTCCATTTAAAGCCATACAACTGGAGGTGATTAAACCTGCGTGGTTAAATTCCAGAAATTAAAAACCTATGAAAAGCAGTCTAGCAAAAGGATTTGTGTTGTACACATTTTGACCATTAATCTGAATGTTATTTAGCTGCCCTATACCACTTCACTCTTTACTTCATCTTGCTGATTGCTCAGGTTTATAAGATGTCTAGGACAAGGAGAATCAAACCCAAGTAACACAGTGTCTGATCCATTTCTCCCTTTTTTCCATGAAATTTTTGATGATTCAGGGGAAGAGGTACAGATGGAGGAAAGGAAGCTGAATGGCAGTAAACTAGCTTAGCAGGAACTAGTGGTTTATGAAAGAAGAGATTTACACTCAGCTTGCATTTTCTAATGGTCACTGGATTGGCCAACAGTCATCTTTCACTCAACCATTGCTGGGATACAGTGATCCCATGAGGCTGAGCAGAATTGTAAGCCCCAACCTGGGAAATTGTGAGAAATTCCTGTCCAACTTGCAAGCTGGCCTGAGGTCACCATAGCAGCTCCAAAGGCAGGAGAACGCAGATTGGAGCACTGGGGCAAACAGCCAAAAGTCTGCAGCTCCTCCTACAATAATGGGGAAGTGTTCATGGTAAACCAAATGCTTTGATGGACCATCTAAAACCACGCCATCCCTAAAGGTGATGAGGCCCTAAAAAATGAACAGTCAGTAAGGAAGAAGAGTCATAGAGGGGGAGAGGAAAGAGGAGACATAATAATCATTGATAATTATAGGCACTATTTTAATTTTTCTTCATAATCATAAAATAATAGAGCATCTTACAATTGATGTCCCCTTAGATTTGATGAAATACAATATGATTCGATTTTTAAAGCCATTAAGGGCCTTCTTTTAAACCTGTGGAAGCTCCAGATTTTTGCCTATAGGGCTCAGATGTACCAGTCAAGTTGGAGGGATGAAAGTGCTGGGGGAGGGTTTCCAAGTAATTTGTCCTGAAACAATGTTTGCATAGCAAGCTCACAGTTTTAACTTAGATTTTTCACTTGGGGATCTTTGTGGGAAGACTGATGCAGATCAGGAGACTGGTCTTGAAGCTGAATCCGCATGGCAAGCCACTAGTATTACTTGAGCTGTATTTGTTTGGGGGAGTTGGGGCATCACGGGGGCTTTTTCTCCCTAACACTCCTTCTGTGAAGGGGTTCCGAGGAGAGGTAAAGGAGGAAGGCTTGGATGTAGAAATGCTGTCATGCCTAGCCTGAAAAACCTCCATGAGAAGACTCAACCTCAATTAAGATGCTCACGATATTAAGCTGTATTAAAAAGGGGAAGATGTACTTATTTTTATTTTATTTTACTTAAATTTTATTTTACTTAATTTTACTTTTTTTAATTAAAAATAAAAGGGGCAGAAGTTTTTAAAAATGCTTAAGAAAACAAAGGCCTACAGAATCCAGTTCAAACTCTCTAGCTAGACACTAATGGCCTTCCAGGATGTACATCCCTCCCCAGTGGTCAACCTTTCTTTGACCTCTCTCATTTCAGGACCCAAGATGACATTCAAACATAACTTTTGGCTAATGCTAGTCTCTTTAACAAGGATATTCATCTCTTCATATTTACATATATCTAAATCATATCCATCTTTTAAAGTCCAGTTGCCAGTCACCTTCTCAATGACAAACCCTTTGATTCTCCAAGATGGCCGTAATCTTTGCCATCTTTGAAAATCAACAGAGAAAGGACATACCTCTCCAACTCTCTTACAGCATTTATCTCTCTTCTTTTGCAACCACTTATATACCTATTTTTTTTTTTCTCTACTAGACTGTAATAACCTGAGACAAATGATTTTTTTCGAACTTCTTGTAGACATCTCAACTTAGGTCAAAGTTGGTGGAATTCAACTGTGCTGGGTATTTCTGATAGAGTGATGGAGGAGGGTATTACAGCAATCTCTTTGCAAAAGGAACTCTAGAGAGATTCCTCGGAGAGAAACCATTCTGAGGGAAGAACTTCAGGCAGACCACCTGGTCCCAGTAAGAAAGCCTCAGTCCTTGAAAGAGAGCAGCAATTCTACACTTAGTGAGCTTTCAGACCCTGAGAACTTGATTCACAGTTACATGGACTTGCTGGGCTTTAAGAAAGAGATGTTGATGCTAACAAACCCTTAAGGTACCAATTTTGAGATACTCATATGGAAAATGTGTAACCCTAAAAGATTGGAAAGCATTCTCTATTCTTTCTACTTCTGATGAGAGAGTGTACAGCTGGGCTTCAGCATGTGCATGGTGGACTCCAATATTCAGTAGTAAGAGGCCCAAAACATGCAGCAAAGTTGGTAGAAACCACTAGAGGGTGTGACAGCAATGCCCAGAAACATGATGACATCCCAAGGAGGGAAAAATTGTGGGTGCCACTTCAAAGCTGATGAATCTTTTACATATATATATTTATATTAGACCTCTTGAATGTGTCAAAATATTTAATATGATTCCAGGAGGCTGGGGAGGCAGGAGCACAGTGAATTTTCTTTCCAAGTGTCAGGCATAGACTTATGCTTAGTATCGTGATGCCAGAAGAGGAAAAGGAAACTTATGTAAATGGTCAACTTTTACAAATACTTTTACAAGAAACAATGCAGGATGTGCCCTCAGCATTACTGCAGTCGAAACAAAGTCTAGGTTTTAAAGTGATGAAATTTTGGAGGCTGTTTCTCTGTTTGTGGGTTGGTGTCAGTTTTTTTGTGTTTTTGTTTGTTTTGTTCCAACTTAATGTACTGTAAGTTAAGGAATAAACATGCATCTGTTATATCATAAAAATGTAAACGAATGACATAAAATGCAGAGTAATTAAAAGTAAAGTTGCATAGAGAAACCTATCTTGATGTGGTTACATTAAATGGAGAGAAAATAGAGGGGATTAAAGAAAACAGTGCTGATTAAGAAACTAGAGGGCTAGAAATAATAACTAGGATGAGAGACACTTAAAAAATTGCGGTTTTGTCATAAACTTCCTGTTTATTATGTAGAGATATTTTCTGTTAACCAAACCTCTTTCTACATATAGGGATGAAGAATACAGAACGAGTGAAGATGAAGAAAGTACAGACACTGACTCTTCAGTGTAACAGGTATTACCAAGTATGTGGGTGGATGGTTGGGTTGGTGAGTACTTTTGACTCAGACCAGTATCTCAGACCTCACATTATTTGGTGCATGCTAAAAACAAAAGTAACATAAAAAAGAAATTTTGATTCTTGCCTAGCTAACTTACAGGAATTCAGTGAGGTTGAATCAAATGAGAAAATGTAAAAAAATTTCCTTAAAACTTACTAAATACCTTAGAAATATTTTATATTAAGACATTAATGATATCTAACAGTGCTTCAAATTCAGTAGGTTCTCAATAATTTGGTTGCATTAAATAGATAGAACTAAATTCTTTCTCACTGTGCAGAATCCTGGGGATATAGTGGGATACTGAAAAAAAGTTTATTGCACAAAATTATTGGACTCAAAAATGGCATTTCAGAGGCTGTATTCAAAATCACACTGTAGCAGAAAACAAGGTCTCAGGTTGCTTTGGTAAGTCAGTCAAGGTTCAATCTGATTGTGTTTTATTTTTTAGCTGCTGAAAATGGATTTTACCAGCTCCACTATTAATTATCACCATAGCCAGACAACTTAAGTGCAGTATATATAGGTGACTATATTTCTGGTTGTGGATCCTTAGCATATGATTCTACATAATATTAAATTGAGGTTTTAATGTGTGTATTCATCCATTACTAAATGATAAAATTAAATAGTTCTACTAAGTATTATCCTACACCTCGGATGATTCCAAGCATTAAAGATACTGTAGTATTAATCCAACGACACTAAGTACTCTTAAATATTTTTTCACCTTGTCAAATGGAAAGAACGTTGAGTGTATAAGGAAACCAAATGAATACTAACAGCGATATTTATGGAATCCTTATTGTGTGTCAGGCTCTGGGCTAAGGGCTTTGCATGCATTATGTCTTTTAAATCTCACAACAACCCTGTGAGTAAATACTATTACTATTCTCATTTTACAGTCCAGAGAACTGAGTCGAATAGAAGGAAAGGAATATGCTCAAGGTCACAGAACTAATCATATCAGAGTGCAGTTCCAAGCTCTTCTGATTCCAGAGTTCTTGCCCTCAACTACTTTATTATACTGCTTATCTACTCACCTTTTAACACCTTGGATCATAAAGGGCAACCCCTTTAAATACAGATTACCTGGTCTTTGCATTAATCCCCAAACTGCTGTCGATTAGCACAGGATGTCCTGAAGGTCTGCCCACCTCCAGGCACTATAAAAGCCTTCTCACCTTTTATTGAGCCCCCTCACCCTCTTCCCATAAGATGGGGCACAGGTGGAGACCTACAGCCTTTTTCTTTTCATCTTTCCTTCTGAAGCCCCAAAATAGTTCACCTTGACCCCAAAGGCAGAGCCAGATTGATGGGTAGGCAGGAGAGACAGTTTCCCACAGTTCATGAAAAGAGATCTTAGGAAAAACTCAATGCCTCCCACCCTTCCAACATCATCCCAAAATTAAAAAAAAAAAAAAGAAAAAAAAGAAATAACCTCTAACTGATTGGTGGTATGTACAAATATCCATATTTAGAAATATTAACTTCTGAATTTAGTCATTGAAGAGCAAATGCAAACACTTTGACAGGATAAGACATAGTGGGATATTAACCTTTTATATGGCCTCATTAATAAAGACGATCCTTTTGCAATAGTTCTGTGAGAAGCAAGGTGGCCTGTGCAGAGGTTTCAAGCTGTGTTCTGGAGAGTGCTGTTCTCTGCAAAGGGGCTCAGATGTTCAAGAGATCAAGTGGGCCGGCTCTCACCACTTTCCCCATTTCAACCATGAAGCTCTGCTTTTATCTGCTCATAGCTTAGGCTCTGTATTTCATCTTGGAGAAAACAAAATACAACAACAAAAGTATTCCACACTTTAAAAAAAATGGAAATCACATTTACTGGGCAGAGTATGAAATTTGAATGCAGCAAGTCTAGTTCAGTGCCTAAAATAATAAAAGTTGCTCACCACAAATTTTGCCTTTAAAAACTTCTCCCTGAAAACCATCGGGGAGTTCAGAGTTTTTGGCCCTGCAATAAAACTTTCTCTGCTCCAAAAAAATAAAAATAAAAACTAAAAAGTAAATAAAATAAAATAATAAAAGTTATTATCTCCCCCTCAGAACAGGTTTGGATTTGGGAAGTAAGGAAGTAAGTTTTCTTGAAACCTACGAGGGGTCAAGCCCTGGCTAAGGTCTTTAATTTTTAGTACTTCATTTAATTTTCTGTGAGGTCAGCATTAGGCCCATTTTATAAATGACAACAAAGCTTAGGGAGGTTAAATAATTTACACAGAGTTACAAAGCTGACGAGTGTGCAAAACTCAACCTAAGCTACTCTGGGTCCCTAAGCCATTGGTATCCTGAGGATGAAGACTAAGTTACAGGTTTGGTGACCAACATAAAAGTGGGTACATGAGGTTAGTAATCTAAGCTTTGCCTTCTTGGAAATGTGTATGACAAGCGGCCCTGTTCCATTTGCTTGAAAGAATCACATAGAAACTGCTTTTCTGGGTCATTATCATTTTGTGGGGCCACTAAGGAATGGGAACATCTCAGGCTATGCCAGACCTCCTAGAAATGTTTCTTCTATGATGTTTGTGAAGGTTTTCATTATTATTATTATTGTTCTTGCTATTGTTACTATTATTTTCCTCATTATTTTTCTTAACATCTTTATTAGAGTATAATTGCTTTACAATGTTGTGTTAGCTTCTGCTGTATAACAAAATGATTCAGCTATATGCATATGTATATCCCCATATCCCCTCCCTCTTGCGTCTCCTTCCCACCCTCCCTATCCCAGTCCTCTAGGTGGTCACAAAGCACTGAGGTGATCTCCCTGTGCTATGTGGCTGCTTCCCTCTAGCTATCTATTTTACATTTGGTAGTGTAGATATGTCAACGCCACTCCCTCACTTTGTCCCAGCTTACCCTTCCCCCTCCCCGTGTCCTCAAGTCTATTCTCTACATCTGCACGTCTGCGTCTTTATTCCTGTCCTGGCCCTAGGTTCTTCAGAACCATATATATATATATATATATATATATATATATATTCAGATTCCATAAATATGTTAGCATACGGTATTTGTTTTTTGCTTTCTGACTTACTTCACTCTGTGTGACACACTCTAGGCCCATCCATCTCACTACAAATAACTCAATTTCATTTCTTTTTATGGCTGAGTAATATTCCATTGTATATACGTGCCACATCTTCTTTATCCATTCATCTGTCGATGGACACTTAGGTTGCTTCCATGTCCTTGCTATCATAAATAGTGCTGCAATGAACACTGTGGTCCATGACTCTTTTTGAATTATGGTTTTCTCAGGGTATATGCACAATAGTGGGATTGCTGGGTCGTATGGTAGTTCTAGTTTTAGTTTTTTAAGGAACCTCCATACTGTTCTCCATAGTGGCTGTATCAATTGACATTCCCATCAACAGTGCAAGAGGGTTCCCTTTCCTCCACACACCCTCTCCAGCATTTATTGTTTGTAGACTTTTTGGTGATGGCCATTCTGAGCACTGTGAGGTGCTCCCTCATTGTAGTTTTGATTTGTATTTCTCTAATGATTAGTGATGTTGAGCATTCTTTCATGTGTTTGTTGGCAATCTGTATATCTTCTTTGGACAAATGTCTATTTAGGTCTTCAGCCCATTTTTGGATTGGGTTTTTTGTTTTTTTGATATTGAGCTGCATGAGCTGCTTGTATGTTTTGGAGATTAATCCTTTTCAGTTGTTTCATTTGCAAATATTTCCCCTCATTCCAAGGGTTGTCTTTTCATCTTGTTTATGGTTTCCTTTGCTGTGCAAAAGCTTTCAAGTTTCATTAGGTCCCATTTGTTTATTTTTGTTTTTATTTCCATTCCTCTAAGAGGTGGGTCAAAAAGGATCTTGCTGTGATTTATATCATAGAGTGTTCTGCTTATGTTTTCCTCTAAGAGTTTGATAGTGTCTGGCCTTACATTTAGGTCTTTAATCCATTTTGAGTTTATTTTTGTGTATAGTGTTAGGGATTGTTCTAATTTCATTCTTTTACATGTAGCTGTCCAGTCTTCCCAGCATCACTTATTGAAGAGGCTGTCTTTTCTCCACTGTATATTCTTGCCTCTGTTATCAAAGATAAGGTGACCATAGGTGTGTGGTTTATGTCTGGGCTTTCTATCCTGTTCCATTAATCTATATTTCTGTTTTTGTGCCAATACCATACTGTCTTGATTACTGTAGCTTTGTAGTAGAGTCTAAAGTCAGCGAGCCTGATTCCTCCAGCTCCGTTTTTCTTTCTCAAGATTGTTTTGGCTGTTTGGGGTCTTTTGTGTTTCCATACAAATTGTGAAATTTTTTGTTCTAGTTGTGTGAAAAATGCCATTGGCAGTTTGATAGGGATTGCATTGAATCTGTAGATTGCTTTGGGTAGTAGAGTCATTTTCACAATATTGATTCTTCCAATCCAAGAACATCGTATATCTCTCCATATGTTTGTATCATCTTTAATTTCTTTCATCAGTGTCTTATAGTTTTCTGCATACAGGTCTTTTGTCTCCTTAGGTAGGTTTATTCCTAGGTATTTTATTCTTTTTGTTGCAATGGTAAATAGGAGTGTTTCCTTACTTTCTCTTTCAGATTTTTCATCATTAGTGTATAGGAATGCAAGAGATTTCTTTGCATTCATTTTGTATCCTGCTACTCTACCAAATACGTTGATTAGCTCCACTGGTTTTCTGGTAGCATCTTTAGGATTCTCTATGTATAGTATCATGTCATCTGCAAACAGTAACAGTTTTACTTGTTCTTTTCCAATTTGGATTCCTTTTATTTCTTTTTCTTCTCTGATAGCTGTGGCTAACCCTTCCAAAACTATGTTGAAATAACAGCGGTGAGAGTCTGCAACCTTGTCTTGTTCCTGATCTTAGTGGAAATGGTTTCAGTTTTTCACCATTGAGAATGATGTTGCCTTTGGTTTGCCATATATGGTCTTTATAATGTTGAGGTAAGTTCCCTCTATGCCTACTTTCTCAAGAGTTTTGATCATAAATGGGTGTTGAATTTTGTCAAAAGCTTTTTCTGCATCTATTGAGATGATCATATGCTTTTTATCCTTCAATTTGTTAATATGGTGTATCACATTGACTGACTTGCATATATTGAAGAATCTTTGCATTCCTGGGATAAACCCCACTTGATCATGGTGTATGATCCTTTTAATGTGCTGTTAGATTCTGTTTGCTAGTATTTTGTTGAGGATTTTTGCATCTATGTTCATCAGTGATATTGGTCTGTAGTTTTTTGTTGTTGTTGTTACACCTTTGTCTGCTTTTGGTATCAGGGTGATGGTGGCCTTGTAGAATGAGTTTGGGAGTGTTCCTCCCTCTGCTATATTTTGGAAGAGTTTGAGAAGGATAGGTTTTAGCTCTTCTCTAAATGTTTGATAGAATTCACGTGTGAAGTCATCTGGTCCTGGGCTTTTGTTTGTTGGAAGGTTTTTAATCACAGTTTCAATTTCAGTGTTTGTGATTGGTCTGTTTATATTTTCTATTTCTTCCTGGTTCAGTCTTGGAAGGTTGTGCTTTTCTACGAATTTGTCCATTTCTTCCAGGTTGTCCATTTTATAGGCATACAGTTTCTTGTAGTAATTTCTCATTTTCCTCATTATTTAAGGTGTTATGCCTGCCAGAAAGAATGTGTTCAAAATAGCAATGATGTGAATTTAAAAAAAAGAAAAAAAGAAGAAGAAGAAGAAACACCAGATTCACAGATACACAGAACAAACTAGTGGGTAACAGTGGGGAGAGGGAAAGGGGGAGGGGCAATATAGGGGTAGAGGACTAAGAGGTACAAACTATTAGGTATAAAGTAAGCTACAAGGATATATTGTACAACACGGAGAATATAGACAATATTTTATAATAACTGTAAATGGAGTACAACTTTGCAAATTGTGAATCAATCACCTGTAACATATAATATCATACAACAGCTATACTTCAGTAAAAACAAAAAACAAACAAGAAATAACAGCAATGAAAACGATGGCTCTACTTTGACATTGGAAATGGAAAACTCTATAGTTATTTTTAAAACAACCTCTACACACTAATGAGGAGATATGCCCAGGATATATTGTTTGAAAAATTATAAAACAAAATCTGTGATTAAGATCCCTTAAAATATTTATTTACATATTCTTTTTTTTTTTTTTTTTTTAGCTTTACTTTGTAATTGTCATTTAAGAGTTTAGCTTTTTTTTTTTTTTTTTTTTATGGCTGTGTTCAGTCTTCATTTCTGTGCGAGGGCTTTCTCTAGTTGTGGCAAGCAGGGGCCACTCTTCATCGCGGTGCACAGGCCTCTCACTATCGTGGCCTCTCTTGTTGTGGAGCACAGGCTCAGTAACTGTGGTTCACTGGCCCAGTTGCTCCGTGGCATGTGGGATCTTCCCAGACCAGGGCTCGAACCCGTGTCCCCTGCATTGGCAGGCAGACTCTCAACCACTGCGCCACCAGGGAAGCCCCTACATATTCTTATTGTTAATATTTATATTATTCTTGCATGGGAAAAATTGTGTCCCAAATCATGACCAACAGTTAAGAACAGTTATCTCTGGAGATAGAATTACTGGCAATATTCATTTCCAGGTTTATATTTTTCTGTAATGTTTTAGTTTTATATAATATGTATACTAATATTTTTATAATCAGAAAAGCAATAAAGACATACTATTAAATGCCTATGCTAGCATTCTGATCTTTCAGTGTTTTTCTTTACCTTGTGGAGCTTTACTCCATTTGTTAGCTGGGGAAACTAATGGATTAAAATAATTTGCAGGTACACCAGAGCATTAGAACATTTCTCTTTTTATAACCATGGATGTGAAATATTCTAATGGTCTACTACAGGCAATTTGACAAGCACACAGTTTTTACCATTGTTGGGTGGGCTATAACAAAAGGGTTCATGTGAGAGTGAGATCTGAATATTGGCTATGCAGAGGATTCTAAAAAACTGTGGGCAGAATAAAAATACCCTGAAAGACCAGTTTTCAGTTAAACAGATACTTTTTCCAAATGATATTTTCATTTATCACAAAGATTCTGTTGGTGTTTCATGAGATGAAAGATCAGGCTTCCTTACTCCTTGCTATAATGTTTGTCATTTACTTTAAAATTCCCTTCAGCTAAGATAGTGAGATTTTGTATGTGTTCTTTAGTTTAAGCTCTACTCAAGGGGCAGTCTGTCATGTTAATCAGGAATCCAACCACTCAGGAGGGTCACAAGCACTCCCAACAGAAGGTTACATCAGAGATGGCCACTGCAAGAGCTTCTAGTAACATTTCAGTCAACATCAGGGGCTTTATGTAATAAATATTAGAAGTGGGCTTTCATTGGTAAATAGCTGGCTTGTTAATTACCATGATGGATGATTCATTGGTGAAAATATTGGTGTTTAACACTGTGGATTGGTTTACCTATTTTAGAGACACTGCCCATAACTATAGGAACAACAAAGCATAAGCTAGGCCTGAGTCCTGGATCCTTAGGAATGAGACCTGAGCTGCAGCCCTAAATGCTTCTGAGTCCAGAGATGGGGATGAAGAATTTCTACTTGCTTGCTGACTTCTATAAGGTAACAATCCCGCCTCTCCAAGGCTGTCGTGTTTACCTCAAGTGAACCTTTCACACAAGGTATTATTTAAAGCTAGGTGCTAGGACAGGAAACTGAATATTCCTCAATACATTTGTTCTGGAGAATTCCTTTCATTGGAATTGTTAGCAGTGTTATTGGGGAGAAGCTAAAGCTCTCATATCTCAGATTGGTATAGCTACTGTCCATCTATCTATCATCTATTTGTTTACCTTTTTATCTATCTACCCACTCATCCACCCACCCGTCTATCTATAAAGCTTAATAACTCTGCATGGCCAAGTTAGCTTGTTATGTTGACTTTTAACACTCCTATTTAAAAATAAAATTAAAAAAAGCAGATTACAGTAGAGGTCATGGTGATTTGGGCAGAGAAAGGAATGGATTGGTTGAACTGTGTGTTTGTAGAGGTGTGATATTTCTGTAGCTAAAGTCAATTCAGAAACTTCGGCAGGTCACCCCTATACAGGGATGGATCTTGCTTTAAGCAACAGACATTTTCTGCAAACACAACTTATTTCTTTCCCAGTTATTCATCCAGATCCACAAACAGTTGGATGATTTCAGTTCTATTTTATCTGATCTCTCTCCATGTGTTACTGATGACAATTCCTTTTTCTTGTAACTCCACCCTTCTTGTTCTACTCTCACTGACTACTCTTTCTCAGCTTCCTTCCTAGGCTCCCTTTCTTATTTGCTCCCTAGGTTCTGCTGCTTCCCAGAGTTCTATTCTCTGCTCTCTTCCTTTCTCTCCTTGGGCAGTCTCTTTAATCCCATGGCCCAAACATCCTGACTTACATACGGTGAGCTGCTGAGTTCCAGATCTATAGCTACATTCCTAATCCCTCTCCCATGCTGCAAACACAGAAAATTGTTCACTCTGCTAGTGTGCCCTCAAACTCAACTTGTCCCACTCAAATTAGCATCTTTTCCTGGCTTCTGTACTACACACATTAATTGGCAAGACATGCCATTTCTACACCTCTGTTATTCCTTATACATCTCCTTGCCATCTCATCCCTAACGCCAAAGCCTAGTTGAAGCATGTACCATCTCTTCACTGGATTGTCAGAAAGTATTCTACCATACCTCCCTGCCACCATTTCACCTTCTTCCAGTCCATTCTCCACACTTAAAGCATATAAATTCTGAGCTCCCTAATGCATTCAACATAAATTCCTAACTAACTTCTTAGCAAGGAGGCTAAGGACCCTGTTAGCTTTGAAATACTATCATCATCTGCATTTCCCTCCATCTGGGCTTCCTCCCCCATTCCACTCCCCACTTCTTATAGACATAGTATAAAATAAATCTCTAATTGTTGTGCAATGAAAAAATGAATAATGAAAATTTATTTTACTGAATTTTAAGAATATATATTAAAATATTACCTCTTGATTTTTCATGGCCTATACAATAGTCCTATGCAAAAAAAAAAAAAAAAAAAAAAAAAATCCTTCACTTAACAAGTGATGAGAAGAGGATCTTCAAGATGGCAGACGAGTAAGACGTGGAGAGCACCTTCCACCCCACAAATACATCAAAAATACATCTACATGTGGAACAACTCCTACAGAACACCTACTTAACACTGGCAGAAGACCGCAGACTTCTCAAAAGGCAAGAAACTCCCCACGTACCTGGGTAGGGAACAAGAAAAAAGAAAGAACAGAGACAAAAGAATAGGGATGAGACCTGCACCTCTGGGAGGGAGCTGTGAAGGAGGAAAATTTTCCACGCACTAGGAAGCCCCTTCGTGGGCGGAGACAGGGGATGGGCGGGGGCAAGATTCGGAGCCACGGAGGAAAGCGCAGCAACAGCGGTGCAAAGGACAAAGCAGAGAGATTCCCGCACAGAGTACTGGTGCCGACCAGCACTCACCAGCCTGAGACGCTTGTCTGCTCAACCCCTGGTGTGGGAGGGGGCAGAGAGCTGAGGCTCAGGCTTCGTTGTTCAGACCCTGGGGAGAGGACTGGGGTTGGCTGCATGAACACAGCCTGAAGGGGGCTAGTGTGCCACATCTAGCCAGGAGGGAGTTCGGGAAAATGTCTGGAACTGCCTAAGAGTCAAGAGACCACTGTTTTGGGGTGTGTGAGGAGAGGAGATTCAGAGCACCACCTAAAAAAGCTTCAGAGATGGGTGTGAGCCACGGCTATAAGCACAGACACCAGAGACAGGCATGAAACACTAAGGCTGCTGGTACAGCCACCAAGAATCCTGTGTGCGAGCACAGGTCACTATCCACACCTCCCCTCTCGGGAGCCCGTGCAGCCTGCCACTGCCAGGGCCCCGTGATCCAGGGACAACTTCCCTGGGAGAACACACGGCATGCCTCAGGCTGTTGCAACGTCATGCCGGCCTCTGCTGCCACAGGCTCACCCCGCATTCCATACCCATCCCACCCCCAAGCCTGAATGAGCCAGAGCCCCCTAATCAGTTGCTCCTTTAACCCCCTCCTGTCTGGGTGAAGAACAGACACCAGAGGGTAACCTAATGCAGAGGCAGGGCCAATTCCAAAGCTGAACCCAGGAGCTGTGCAAACAAAGAAGAGAAAGGGAAATATCTCTGTGCTGCATCAGGAGCAGCAGATTAAATTTTCACAGTCAACTTGATGTACCCTGCATCTGTAGAATACCTGAATAGACAACGAATTCATCCCAAAATTGAGATGGTGGGCTTTGGGAGGGGAGCAACTGTAGACTAGGGGTTTGCTGTATGCAACGGACTACTTTCTGATTTTTATGTTTATCTTAGTATAATTTTTTAGCACTTGTTAATGCTGGTGGATTTGTTTATTGGTTTGGTTGCTCTCCTCTTTTGTTTTTTAGTACTTTTATTTTTTTTTATTTTAATAATATTTTTTTAATTTTTATTTTAAATATTTTATTTTATTTTATTTTATTTTATTTTATTATTTTATTTTATTTCTTCTTTCTCCTTTTTTTCCCTTTTCTTCTGAGCTGTGTGGCTGACAGGGTCTTGGTGCTCCAGCCAGTGTCAGGCCTGAGCCTCTGAGGTGGGAGAGCCGAGTTCAGGACACTGGACCACCAGAGATCTACCAGCCCCAGGTAATATCAACTGGCAAGAGCTCTCCCAGAGATCTCCATCTTAAAGCTAAACCCCAGCTCCACACAACGACCAGCAAGCTCCAGTGATGGACACCCCATGCCAAAAAACTAGAAAGACAGGAACACAACCTCACCCATTAGCAGAGAGGTTGCCTACAATCATAATAAGTACACAGGCACCCCAAAACACACCACCGGACGTGGTCCTGCCCACCAGAAAGAAAAGATCCAGCCTCATTCACCAGAACACAGGCACCAGTCCCCTCCACCAGGAAGCCTACACAACCCACTGAACCAACTTTACCCACTGGGAGCAGACACCAAAAACAACAGGAACTACTAACTTGCAGCCTGTGAAATGGAGACCCCAAGCACAGTAAGTTAAGCAAAATGAGAAGATAGAGAAATACGCAGCAGATGAAGGAGCAAAGTAAAAACCCACCAGACCAAACAAATGAAGAGGAAATAGGCAGTCTACCTGAAAAAGAATTCAGAGTAATGATAGTAAAGATGATCCCAAATCTTGGAAATAGCATGGAGAAAATGCAAGAAACGATTAACAATGACCTAGAAGAACTAAAGAGCAAACAAACAATGATGAACAACACAATAAATGAAACTAAAAATTCTCTAGAAGGAATCAGTGCAGAATAACTGAGGCAGAAGAACGGAGAAGTGACCTGGTAGATAAAAGAGTGGAAATAGGGGGAGGAGAGAAGATGGCGGAAGAGTAAGACGCGGAGATCACCTTCCTTCCCACAGATACAGTAGAAATACATCTACACGTGGAACTGCTCCTACAGAACACCCACTGAACGCTGGCAGAAAACGTCCGACCTCCAAAAAGGCAAGAAACTCCCCCCATACTTGGGTAGGGCAAAAGAAAAAAGAAATAACAGAGACAAAAGAATAGGGACGGCACCTGCACCAGTGGGAGGGAGCTGTGAAGGAGGAAAGATATCCACGCACTAGGAAGCCCCTTCGCGGGCAGAGACTGCGGGTGGCAGAGGGAGGAAGCTTCAGAGCCATGGAGGAGAGCGCAGCCACAGGGGTGTGGAGGGCAAAGCGGAGAGGTTCCCGCACGGAGGAGCGGTGCTGACCAGCACTCACCAGCCCGAGAGGCTTGTCTGCTCCCCTGCCGGGGGGGGGCGGGGCTGGGAGCTGAGGCTCGGGCTTCGGTCGGATCGCAGGGAGAGGACTGGGGTTGGTGGCATGAACACAGCCTGAAGGGGTTAGTGCACCACAGCTAGCCGGGAGGGAGTCCGGGGAAAAAGTCTGCAGCTGCCGAGGAGGCAAGAGACTTTTTCTTGCCTCTTTGTTTCGCGGCGCGCAAGGAGAGGGGATTCAGAGTGCCGCCTAAACGAACTCCAGAGATGGGCGCGAGCTGCGGCGATCAGCACGGACCACAGAGACGGGCGTGAGACGCTGGGGCTGCTGCTGCCGCCCCCAAAAAGCCTGTGTGTGAGCACAGGTCAATCTCCACACCGCCCCTCCCGGTAGCCTGTGCAGCCCGCCACTGCCAGGGTCCCGTGATCCGGGGACAACTTCCCCGGGAGAACGCACTGCGCACCTCAGGCTGGTGCAATTTCACGTCGGGCTCTGCCGCCGCAGGCTCGCCCCGCCTCCTCTGTACCCCTCCCTCCCCGCGGCCTGGGTGAGCCAGAGCCCCCGAAGCAGCTGCTCCTTTAACCCCGTCCTGTCTGGGCAGGGAATAGACGCCCTCAGGCGACCTACACGCAGAGACGGGTCCAAATCCAAAGCTGAACCCCAGGAGCTGTGCGAACAGAGAAGAGAAGGGGAAATCTCTCCCAGCAGCCTCAGAAGCAGCGGATTAAAACTCCACACACAACTTGATGTGCCTGCATCTGTTGAATACCTGAATAGACAACGAATCATCCCAAATTCAGGAGGTGGACTTTGGTAGCAGGATATATTAATTTTTCCCCTTTTCCTTTTTTTTTGTGAGTGTATATGTATATGCTTCTGGGTGAGATTTTGTCTGTATAGCTTTGCTTTATAATAGCTTTATTTTACTTCACTATATTATATCCTCTTTCTTTCTTTCTTTCTATTTTTTCTCCCTTTTACTCTGAGCCGTGTGGATGAAAGGTTCTTGGTGCTCCAGCCAGGCATCAGGGCCATGCCTCTGAGGTGGGAGAGACAATTTCAGGACACTGGTCCACAAGAGACCTCCCAGATCCACATAATACCAAACCGTGAAAATCTCTCAGAGATCTCCATCTCAACATCAACACCCAGCTTCACTCAACGACCAGCAAGCTACAGTGCTGGACACCCTATGCCAAACAACTAGCAAGACAGGAACACAGCCCCATCCATTAGCAGAGAGGCTGCCTAAAATCATAATAAGGCCACAGACACCCCAAAATACACCACAAGACGTGGACGTGCCCACCAGAAAGACAAGATCCAGCCTCATCCACCAGAGCTCAGGCACTAGTTCCCTCCACCAGGAAGCCTACACAACCCACTGAACCAACCTTATCCACTGGGGACAGATACCAAAAACAACGGGAACTACGAACCTGCAGCCTGTGAAAAGGAGACCCCAAACACATAAGATAAGCAAAATGAGATGACAGAAAAACACACAGCAGATGAAAGAGCAGGGTCAAAACACACCAGACTTAACAAATGAAGAGGAAATAGGTAGTCTACCTGAAAAAGAATTCAGAATAATGATAGTAAGGATGATACAAAATCTTGGAAATAGAATAGACAAAATGCAAGAAACATTTAACAAGGACGTAGAAGAACTAAAGAGGAACCAAGCAATGATGAAAAACACAATAAATGAAATTAAAAATACTCTAGACGGGATCAATAGCAGAATAACTGAGGCAGAAGAAAGGATAAGTCACCTGGAAGATAAATGGTGGAAATAACTACTACAGAGCAGGATAAAGAAAAAAGAATGAAAAGAACTGAGGACAGTCTCAGAGACCTCTGGGACAACATTAAACGCACCAACATTCGAATCATAGGGGTCCCAGAAGAAGAAGAGAAAAAGAAAGGGACTGAGAAAATATTTGAGAGATTATAGTTGAAAACTTCCCTAATATGGGAAAGGAAATAGTTAATCAAGTCCTGGAAGCACAGAGAGTCCCATACAGGATAAACCCAAGGAGAAACACACCAAGACACATATTAATCAAACTGTCAAAAATTAAATATAAGGAAAACATATTAAAGGCAGCAAGGGAAAAACAACAAATAACACACAAGGGAATCCCCATAAGGTTAACATCTGATCTTTCAGCAGAAACTCTGCAAGCCAGAAGGGAGTGGCAGGATATACTTAAAGTGATGAAGGAGAAAAACCTACAACCAAGATTACTCTACCCAGCAAGGATCTCATTCAGATGTGATGGAGAAATTAAAACCTTTACAGACAAGCAAAAGCTGAGAGAGTTCAGCACCACCAAACCAGCTTTACAACAAATGCTAAAGGAACTTCTCTAGGCAAGAAACACAAGAGAAGGAAAACACCTACAATAACAAACCCGAAACATTTAAGAAAATGGGAATAGGAACATACATATTGATAATTACCTTGAATGTAAATGGATTAAATACTCCCACCAAAAGACACAGGCTGGCTGAATGGATACAAAAAGAAGACCCATATATATGCTGTCTACAAGAGACCCACTTCAGACCTAGAGACACATACAGACTGAAAGTGAGGGGATGGAAAAAGATATTCCATGCAAATGGAAATCAAAAGAAAGCTGGAGTAGCAATTCTCATATCAGACAAAATAGACTTTAAAATAAAGACTATTACAAGAGACAAAGAAGGACACTATATAATGATCAAGGGATTGATCCAAGAGGAAGGTATAACAATTTTAAATATTTATGCACCCAACATAGGAGCACCTCAATACATAAGGCAAATACTAACAGCCATAAAAGGGGAAATCGACAGCAACACAATCATAGTAGGGTACTTTAACACCCCACTTTCACCAATGGACAGATCATCCAAAATGAAAATAAATAAGGAAACACAAGCTTTAAATGATACATTAAACAAGATGGACTTAATTGATATTTATAGGACATTCCACCCAAAAACAACAGAATACACATTTTTATCAAGTGCTCATGGAACATTCTCCAGGATAGATCATATCTTGGGTCACAAATCAAGCCTTGGTAAATTTAAGAAAATTGAAATCGTATCAAGTATCTTTTCTGACCACAACGCTATGAGACTAGATATCAATTACAGGAAAAGATCTGTAAAAAATACAAACAGATGGAGGCTACACAATACACTACTTAATAACGAAGTGATCACTGAAGAAATCAAAGGGGAAATAAAAAATACCTATAAACAAAAGACAATGGAGATACGATGACCCAAAACCTATGGGACGCAGCAAAAGCAGTGCTAAGAGGGAAGTTTATAGCAATACAAGCCTACCTCAAGAAACAGGAAACATCTTGAATAAACAACCTAACCTTGCACCTAAAGCAATTAGAGAAAGAAGAACAAAAAAACCCCAAAGCCAGCAGAAGGAAAGAAATTATAAAGATCAGGTCAGAAATAAATGAAAAAGAAATGAAGGAAACAATAGCAAAAATCAATGAAACTAAAAGCTGGTTCTTTGAGAAGATAAACAAAATTGATAAACCATTAGCCAGACTCATCAAGAGAAAAAGGGAGAAGACTCAGATCAATAGAATTAGAAATGAAAAAGGAGAAGTAACCACTGACACTGCAGAAATACAAAAGATCATGAGAGATTACTACAAGCAACTCTATGCCAATAAAATGGACAACCTGGAAGAAATGGACAAATTCTTAGAAATGCACAAACTGCCGAGACTGAACCAGGAAGAAATAGAAAATATGAACAGACCAATCACAAGCACTGAAATTGAAACTGTGATTAAAAACCTTCCAACAAACAAAAGCCCAGGACCAGATGGCTTCACAGGTGAATTCTAGCAAACATTTAGAGAAGAGCTAACACCTATCCTTCTCAAACTCTTCCAAAATATTGC
Source organism: Balaenoptera borealis (assembly GCF_965194805.1). Lineage (NCBI taxonomy): Eukaryota > Metazoa > Chordata > Mammalia > Artiodactyla > Balaenopteridae > Balaenoptera > Balaenoptera borealis. Next base: position 19,685,247 of record NC_138871.1, read on the forward strand.
AGAGGGAGGAACACTCCCAAACTCATTCTACGAGGCCATCAGCACCCTGATACCAAAACCAGACAAAGATGACACAAAGAAAGAAAACTACAGGCCAATATCACTGATGAACATAGATGCAAAAATCCTCAACAAAATACTAGCAAGCAGAATCCAACAGCACATTAAAAGGATCATACACCATGATCAAGTGGGGTTTATCCCAGGAATGCAAGGATTCTTCAATATATGCAAATCAATCAATGTGATACACCATATTAACAAATTGAAGGAGAAAAACCATATGATCATCTCAATAGATGCAGAGAAAGCTTTCGACAAAATTCAACACCCATTTATGATAAAAGGCCTGCAGAAAGTAGGCATAGAGGGAACTTTCCTCAACATAATAAAGGCCATATATGACAAACCCACAGCCAACCTTGTCCTCAATGGTGAAAAACTGAAACCATTTCCACTAAGATCAGGAACAAGACAAGGTTGCCCACTCTCACCACTATTATTCAACATAGTTTTGGAAGTGTTAGCCACAGCAATCAGAGAACACAAAGAAATAAAAGGAATCCAAATCGGAAAAGAAGAAGTAAAGCTGTCACTATTTGCAGGTGACATGATACTATACATAGAGAATCCTAAAGATGCTACCAGAAAACTCCTAGAGCTAATCAATGAATTTGGTAAAGTAGCAGGATACAAAATTAATGCACAGAAATCTCTTGCATTTCTATACACTAATGACAAAAAATCTGAAAGTGAAATTAAGAAAACACTCCCGTTTACCATTGCAACAAAAAGAATAAATATCTAGGATTAAACCTACCTAAGGAGACAAAAGACCTGTATGCAGAAAATTATAAGACACTGATGAAAGAAATTAAAGATGATACAAATAGATGGAAAGATATACCATGTTCCTGGATTGGAAGAATCAACATTGTGAAAATGACTCTACTACCCAAAGCAATCTACAGATTCAATGCAATCCCTATCAAACTACCACTGGCACTTTTCACAGAACTAGAACAAAAAATTTCACAATTTGTATGGAAACACAAAAGACCCCGAATAGCCAAAGCAATCTTGAGAACGAAAAATGGAGCTGGGGGAATCAGGCTCCCTGACTTCAGACTATATTACAAAGCTACAGTAATCAAGACAGTTTGGTACTGGCACAAAAACAGAAACATAGATCAATGGAACAGGATAGAAAGCCCAGAGATAAACCCACACACATATGGTCACCTTATCTTTGATAAAGGAGGCAAGCATATACAGTGGAGAAAAGACAGTCTCTTCAATAAGTGGTGCTGGGAAAATTGGACAGATATATGTAAAAGTATGAAATTAGAACACTCCCTGACATCATGCACAAAAATAAACTCAAAATGGATTAAAGACCTAAGTGTAAGGCCAGACACTATCAAACTCTTAGAGGAAAACATAGGCAGAACACTCTATGACATACATCACAGCAAGATTCTTTTTGACCCAGCTCCCAGAGAAATGGAAATAAGAACACAAATAAACAAATGGGACCTAATGAAACTTAAAAGCTTTTGCACAACAAAGGAAACCATAAACAAGACCAAAAGAGAACCCTCAGAATGTGAGAAAATATTTGCAAATGAAGCAACTGACAAAGGATTAATCTCCAAGATTTACAAGCAGCTCATGCAGCTCAATAAGAAAAAAACGAACAACCAAATCCAAAAATGGGCAGAAGACCTAAATAGACATTTCTCCAAAGAAGATATACAGATTGCCAACAGACACATGAAAGGATGCTCAACATCATTAATCATTAGAGAAATGCAAATCAAAACTACAATGAGATATCATCTCACACCGATCAGAATGGCCATCATCAAAAAATCTAGAAACAATAAATGCTGGAGAGGGTGTGGAGGAAAGGGAACACTCTTGCACTGTTGGTGGGAATGTAAATTGATACAGCCACTATGGAGAACAGTATGGAGGTTCCTTAAAAAACTAAAAATAGAACTACCATACGACCCAGCAATCCCACTACTGGGCATATACCCTGAGAAAACCATAGTTCAAAAAGAGTCATGTACCACAATGTTCATTGCAGCTCTATTTACAATAGCCAGGACATGGAAGCAACCTAAATGTCCATCAACAGATGAATGGATAAAGAAGATGTGGCACATATATACAATGGAATATTACTCAGCCATAAAAAGAAATGAAATGGAGGTATTTGTAATGAGGTGGATGGAGTTAGAGTCTGTCATACAGAGTGAAGTAAGTCAGAAAGAGAAAAACAAATACAGTATGCTAACACATATATACGGAATCTAAGGAAAAAAAAAAAAAAAAGGCCATGAAGAACCTAGTGGCAAGATGGGAATAAAGACACAGACCTACTAGAGAATGGACTTGAGGATATGGGGAGGGGGTGAGGTGAGATGTGACAGGGTAAGAGAGTGTCATGGACATATATACACTACCAAATGTAAAATAGATAGCTAGTGGGAAGCAGCCGCATAGCACAGGGAGATCAGCTCGGTGCTTTGTGACCACCTACAGGGGTGGGATGGGGAGGGTGGGAGGGAGGGAGATGCAAGAGGGAAGAGATATGGGAACATATTGTATGTGTATAACTGATTCACTTTGTTATAAAGCAGAAGCTAACACACCATTGTAAGGAAATTATACTTCAATAAAGATGTTTAAAAAAAAAAAAAGAGTGGAAATAACTACTGCAGAGCAGAATAAAGAAAAAAGAATGAAAATAATTGAGGACAGCCTCAGAGACCTCTGGGACAACATTAAATACACCAACGTTCGAAGTATAGGGGTCCCAGAAGAAGAAGAGAAGAAAGGGACTGAGAAAATATTTGAAAAGATTATAGTTGAAAACTTCCCTAATATGGGAAAGGAAATGGTTTATCAAGTCCAGGAAGCACAGAGAGTCCCATACATGATAAATTGAAGGAGAAACACACTAAGATACAAATTAATCAAACTATCAAAAATTAAACACAAAGAAAAAATATTAAAGACAGCAAGGGAAAAACAACAAATAACATAAAAGGGAATCCCCATAAGGTTAACAGCTGATCTTTCAGCAGAACTCTGCAAGCCAGAAGGGAGTGGAAGGACATGTTTAAAGTGATGAAAGGAAAAAACCTACAACCAAGATTACTCTAGCCAGCTAGGATCTCATTCAGATTCGATGAATAAATTAAAACCATTACAGACAAGCAAAAGTTAAGAGAATTCAGCACCACCAAACCAGCTTTACAACAAATGCTAAAGGAACTTCTCTAGGCAGGAAACACAAGGGAAGGAAAAGACCTACAAAAACAAACCCAAAACAATTAAGAAAAAGGTAATAGGAACATACATGTTGATAATTATCTTAAATTCAAATGGATTAAATGCTCCAACCAAAAGACATAGACTGGCTGCATGGATACAAAAACAAGACCTGTATATATGCTGTCTACGAGAGACCCACTTCAGACCTAGGGACACATACAGACTGAAAGTGAGGGAATGGAAAAAGATATTCCATGCAAATGGAAATCAAAAGAAAGCTGGAGTAGCAATTCTCATATCAGGCAAAATAGATTTTAAAATAAAGATTATTAAAAGAGACAAAGAAGGACACTACATAATGATCAAGGAATCGATTCAAAAAGATATAACAATTGTAAACATTTATGCACCCAACATAGCAGCACCTAAATACATAAGGCAAATGCTAACAGCCATAAAAGGGGAAATTGACAGTAACACAATCATAGTAGGGGACTTTAACATCCCACTTTCACCAATGGACAGATCATCCAAAATGAAAATAAATAAAGAAACACAAGCTTTAAATAACACATTAAACAAGATGGACTTAATTGACATTTATAGGACATTCCGTCCAAAACAACAGAATACACTTTCTTCTCAAGTGCTCATGGAACATTCTCCAGGATAGATCATATCTTGGGTCACAAATCAAGCCTTGGTAAATTTAAGAAAATTGAAATTGTATCAAGCATCTTTTCCAACCACGATGCCATGAGACTAGATATCAATTACAGGAAAGAAACTGTAAAAAATACAAACACATGGAGCCTAAACAATACACTACTAAATAATCAAGAGATCACTGAAGAAATCAAAGAGGAAATCAAAAAATACCTAGAAACAAATGACAATGAAAACACGATGGCCCAAAACCTATGGGATGCAGTAAAAGCATTTCTAAGAAGGAAGTCTATAGCAATACAACCCTACCTCAAGAAACAAGAAAAATCTCAAATAAACAACCTACCCTTACACCTAAAGCAATTAGAGAAAGAAGAACATAAAAAACCCAAAGCCAGCAGAAGGAAAGAAATCATAAAGATCAGATCAGAAATAAATGAAAAAGAAGTGAAGGAAACGATAGCAAAGATCAATAAAACTAAAAGCTGGTTCCTTGAGAAGATAAAAGAAAATGATAAACCATTAGCCAGACTCATCAAGAAAAAAAGGGAGAAGACTCAAATCAACAGAATTAGAAATGATAAAGGAGAAGTAACAACTGACACTGCAGAAATACAAAGGATCAAGAGAGATTACTACAAGCAACTATGTGCCAGTAAAATGGACAACTGGAAAAATGGACAAATTCTTAGAAAAGCACAACCTTCTGAGACTGAACCAGGAAGAAATAGAAAATATAAACAGACCAATCACAAGCACTGAAATTGAAACTGTGATTAAAAATCTTCCAACAAACAAAAGCCCAGGACCAGAGGGCTTAACAGGCGAATTCTATCAAACATTTAGTGAAGAGCTAACACTTATCTTTCTCAAACTCTTCCAAAATTTAGCAGAGGGAGGAACACTCCGAAACTCATTCTATGAGGCCACCATCACCCTGATAAGAAAACCAGACAAATATGTCACAAAAAAAGAAAACTATAGACCAATATCACTGATGAACATAGATGCAAAAATCCTCAACAAAATACTAGCAAACAGAATCCAACAGCACATTAAAAAGACCATACACCATGATCAAGTGGGGTTTATTCCAGGAATGCAAGCATTCTTCAATATATGCGAATTGATCAGTGTGATACACCATATTAACAAACTGAAGGATAAAAAGCATATGATAATCTCAGTAGATGAAGAAAAAGCTTTTGTCAAAATTCAACACCAATTTATGATAAAAGCCCCTCTAGAAAGTAGGCATAGAGGGAATTACCTCAACATAATAAAGACCATATATGACAAACCCTCAGCCAACATTGTTCTCAATGGTGAAAAACTGAAACCATTTCCACTAAGGTCAGTAAGAAGACAAGGTTGCCCACTCTCACCACTATTATTCAACATAGTTTTGGAAGTTTTAGTCACAGCAATCAGAGAAGAAATAGAAATAAAAGGAATCCGAATGGAAAAGAACAAGTGAAACAGTCACTGTTTGCAGATGACATGATACTATACATAGAGAATCCTAAAGATGCTACCAGAAAACCAGTGGAGCTAATCAACGAATTTGGTAAAGTTGCAGGATACAAAATTAATGTACAGAAATCTCTTGCATTCCTATACACTAATGATGAAAAATCTGAAAGAGAAATTAAGGAAACATTCTTATTTACTATTACAACAAAAAGAATAAAATACCTAGGAATAAACCTACCTAAGGAGACAAAAGACCTGTATGCAGAAAACTATAAGACACTGATGAAAGAAATTAAAGATGATACAAACATATGGAGAGATATACGATGTTCTTGGATTGGAAGAATCAATATTGTGAAAATGACTCTACTACCCAAAGCAATCTACAGATTCAATGCAATCTCTATCAAACTACCAATGGTATTTTTCTCACAACTGGAACAAAAGTCTCGCAATTTGTATGGAAACACAAAAGACCCCAAATAGCCAAAGCAATCTTGAGAAAGAAAAACGGAGCTGGAGGAATCAGGCTCCCTGACTTTATGCTCTACTACAAAGCTACAGTAATCAAGACAGTATGGTACTGGCACAAAAACAGAAATATAGATCAATGGAACAGGATAGAAAGCCCAGACATAAACTCACACACCTATGGTCACCTTACCTTTGATAAAGGAGGCAAAAGTATACAGTGGAGAAAAGGTAGCCTCTTCAATAAGTGGTGCTGGGAAAACTGGACAGCTACATGTAAAAGAATGAAATTAGAACACTTCCTCACACTATACACGAAAATAAACTCAAAATGGATTAAAGACCTAAATGTAAGGCCAGACACTATCAAACTCTTAGAGGAAAACATAGGCAGAACACTCTATGACATAAATCACAGCAAGATCCTTTTTGACCCACCTCCTAGAGAAATGGAAATAAAAACAAAAATAACCAAATGGGACCTAATGAAACTTGAAAGCTTTTGCACAGCAAAGGAAACCATAAAGAAGATGAAAAGACAACCTTCAGAATGGGAGAAAATACTTGCAAATGAAACAACTGACAAAGGATTAATCTCCAAATTATCCAAGCAGCTCATGCAGCTCAATATCAAAAAACAAACAACCTAATCCAAAAATGGGCTGAAGACCTAAATAGACATTTGTCCAAAGAAGATATACAGATTGCCAACAAACACATGAAAGGATGCTCAACATCAATAATCATTAGAGAAATGCAAATCAACCTACAATGAGGTATCACCTCACAGCGGCCAGAATAGCCATCATCAAAAAGTAAACAAACAATAACTGCTGTAGAGGGTGTGGAGAAAAGGGAACCCTCATGCACTGTTGGTGGGAATGTCAATTGATACAGCCACTATGGAGAACAGTATGGAGGTTCCTTAAAAAACTAAAACTAGAACTACCATATGACCCAGCAATCCCACTACTGGGCACATACCCTGAGAAAACCATAATTCAAAAAGAGTCATGTACCACAATGTTCATTGCCGAAGTATTTACAATAACCAGGACATGGAAGCAACCTACGTGTCCACTGACAGATGAATGGTAAAGAAGATGTGGCACATATATACAGTGGAATATTACTCCGCCATAACAAGAAACAAAATTGAGTTATTTGTAGTGAGGTGGATGGACCTAGAGTCTGTCACACAGAGTGAAGTAAGTCAGAAAGAGAAAAACAAATACCTTATGCTAACACATATGTATGGAATCCAAAAAAAAAGGTTCTGAAGAACCTAGGGGCAGGGCAGGAATAAAGACTCATATATAGAGAATGGACTTGAGGACACGGGGAGGGGAAGGGTAAGCTAGGACGAAATGAGAGAGTGGCATTGAGATATATACACTACCAAATATAAAACAGATAGCTAGTGGGAAGCAGCCGCATCGCACAGGGAGATCAGCTTGGTGCTTTGTGAACACCTAAAGGGGTGGGATAGGGAGGGTGGAAGGGAGATGCAAGAGGGAGGGGCTATGGGGATATATGTATATGTATAGCTGTTTCACTTTGTTCTACAGCAGAAACTAACACACCATTTTAAAGCAATTATAGTCCAATAAAGATGAAAAGAAAAACAAACAAGTGATGAAACTAAGCCTCAGAAATGTTAAGTGCGTTGGCAAAAGTCTCCTTGACAGATATGTACATCATGAAGCAAGAATCAGACCTTCAAATCTCCAACCTAGAACACAGAAGCCTTCAGATGACTACACTGCCTTTTCTAATTGTCTGTCAATCAGTACAAGCAAAACACTTAAGGAGGAAGAACCACCCTTTCCTCAGGCCAGCTTCTGTATCAGATGGCAAAGAAAGAAGGAGCTCTGCATTTAGAAGTAATCTATCAGGACCAAGTAAAGCATTTAGTGATTAATAAAAAACAAAATGATGTATTAAATCTAATGTTTTCAGGCAAAAATCATATCAAGTAAATGTACTAGACTTTTAAAAGCATTCAAAATGTGGGAAATGTGGGGGAAGGAATGACAACCAAAATCAGAAAGAGTACAAAAGCCAGGTAATTCATCTCATAAAACATGGACTTAACAAGTGGTTGCTTCTCCCTGCCCTTCACTGTATTCCTTCTCTTCACCGTGAAAAACTGCACACTTTCGTGGCCTCTCCAAGAAGCTTATCAAACACTTTACTTTCAAAACTGATCAGGATTAATTAAAAAAAAACACTGACTGTGATGTGACGGCATTTTACAAATAAAAAGATCTTCCCTACATGCTCGATAGCAACATGTTCTGTTTAGCACATGCTTCAAATTATTCTAAATCACAGTGTGTGAACATCTCTCCCCAGTAGGACTTTGCAGGGAATCAAAAATTCCTTGAGGTCTATACAATAATGATGTTTAGATCAGGGTTGAGAACACAATAAATTTCCAAGAATACACATTCTACTATGAAGAACTCATACCTTCATCTGTAATGGCATGGTAGGAGATCTTCAGATTCTTACATGTCTACATCCTATAAAGCTGTGAGTGCAGAAATAATAGATTTCAGTATTATTAAGAAGAGTATGCTGATTGTAATTATGGGAAAAGGCAATGATGAGTCAGATTATTATGGTAATTGTGAAAAGGAAATGGATTACCATGACAAGAAAGGTGAACAAAATATACTTCATTATAATGTGAAAGGCTACATCTAAGGCCACTTGAAGATATATATAAAGCACTTTATAAATTGTTTCAAATGCATTGTCTTGAATCAATTATAAAAACTACTAGTGCCTGCTATTTTTCATATTCAAGAGGGCAGAACTTTGAATTTTTAAACAGGCATTTCATCTTTCCTAGAAGTTTACCAAAACAAAACAAAACAACAAAGCTTTAGTGGTAAGGAAATACTGCTGACACAAGAAACTATTCAATATTTTCCCTTTTAGAATAATCAGGGTCACCTTCTATTTGAGAAGTGCCTTAAGAAATCTGGAAAGATCTCAATCATGAAGGTTTGTCTTTCTGGAAAACTGCAAGAGTGACAGTAAATTAACACAAAAACACAGAAAATCATGAACATCCACCATCAACCATGGGGATGTAGAGTGTTTAACAGGTGTGCTCATTTGCTGATTGAAATTCACTTCTGCTAAGAAGAGAACTATGTTATAAAATAGTAGTTCTTATGGAAATTTTTCTACCACGAGTTATCCAACTTCCTCACTTTCTGTAATAAAGCTCCCTGAGTCTAAATAAACCTTTATCTGCTGACTCTGGCCCTTCACCATTCACACCAGTTCCTGTGCTCTGCAGCACGCAGGGGCAGCAGTGGCAGTTGCTGAGATAGCCAAGTATCTACTGCTGTTTTTATTCCCTGGGTTTTCAAAGTGTTTGTTAATTTGTTTAATAGTTATGTTTGTTTTCCTTTTCATTATTCAGGTATTAGGGATCACTTTTCCCTGGAGTGAGAATATGTTCCTTCAAAGAACTCTCAACCCTTTAGGTTTGGCTATTTTGAATCTGATAGTAGTCCAAGATGTCAGAAAGACAAGAATATCAGAATTAAGTGTGATAAGCTCTGAAGAGAGAGGCTTTAAAAAATCTTTAAAAACCAGTACCATCAGTTCCAGGCTTGTAGCTTATAGGCAGCATTTTTTTTTTTTTTTTAAGTCACTTAGAAACAAAGTTCTTTGCTCCAGAGTTTATGGCTGGGTTAATTAGCTGGTCTTTGCTCTATTTAATTAATACACTATTTTTCATATGGGCATTTCAAAGTACCTTATAACTTTTTAAAATTGAAACTATATTTATATCACTGATTATCAAGTTTGCAATGAATGCAAATGAACTATGGTATTCAACCCATTTGTTCACCTATTAGATGGCCAATCATTCCAAATGTCAGTCATTCCAGGAGGCTTCCTGTGTCCCTTAGGCTGGAGTGAGAGCTTCTTCTCTGCCTTTCCACAACACCTTCTTCTAGTCTGGACTCTTGCCTGTACTGCATTTTTATTATAACTGTCTGCTTTCAGACCGTGAGTTCCTGGAGACCAGGATTCATGTTTCAATGTCAGCAGGGTAGGTGCTGAGTTATGTCTGGTTGATTAATTAATACATCAATTGTTCACAGGCATGTAGAGGATTAGAGCTAGGAAGAAAGATGCAACAGAGAACAGATCAAGCAGGGAAGGAGGGAGGAAAAGAGGAGACTATTATGGTAATATGCATATCCTGCTGGTAATGAAAAGTAAACATAAACAATGCTATGCAGAATCACTTGTAGTAGGGAAAATAAAATGCAAAAAAGCAGGAGAGTGATGAGAAGGGTGAAAGGGATAAGAATATTTTCTTTGCTTAATTGGAATGGTGAAAGGAGTAGATAATAGGGATAAATTAGGCCCATTAAAATATAGAGAGGGCAGGAGATTAATGCTGTATCCAAAAAGGTGGCAGTCCTAGGCTTATTCTTTAATTAGTGTTTAAAAGGGAAAAGAAAATTGGGCAATTAGAAAAATAACAACGACTCGGCAAAAACATCTCCTGAAAAACAGCTCAGGAAGAGAATGAATATACATTAACCACGAGATTGGTCTTCTCCGCTGGGATATTAGGGAATTTGGCATGTTTGCTGAACACTTTTCTATGATTAGAAAAAGAAATCTTGTGGATCTGGTAAAATATGTCCAAATATTCTTAAATGCAAAGGCTGAATATGTTTGGGACAGAAATACCTCCCTTCTTTTTCTTCTCTGGGAATATAATCTTTGTTATGTCTTCAGTTATTATGGTCCCATACAAGAGGACTCTGGGGAAGGTACAGGGAGGAAAGCCAAGGTTGGTAAAAACAATCACTCATTTCAATATGTCCATGAATAGGTTTATACACACACACTATTCTCATACAAAGAGGAGTCAGGTATGATGATTTTTCACGAACTACGGATATCAATGCAGAATGGCATAATGATAATGGGGAGTGACCCAGATTTAGGAATTAAATAGCTTGGATTCACATTCAGGCTTCACCCCTTCTGAGCTTCATAAACTTGAATTATTCATCATATGCCAGTTTGGATTCTCTGTTTCTCATCTGTAGAAAGGGAATCACAGTGCGAGAGAGATTGCTGGAAGATAATGTATATAAAGTATGTGGTACATTGTCTGGCACATGGCAGATTGCTCAGTAAATGCTGATTCCCTTTCTTTCATTCTCAATGGTCAAAATGGGAGTGGTGCTGATTAAATTTTCTTCTGGAACATGTCTATCCCCCAAAACAGAGGTAGCCAGGGATAGCAAATTGGTTTGCACTTTGCTTAAAACATTCAAATTGTCTTCAGGACAGGGGCTTAGCTTTCTGGATATACCCAAGGGAAGGCAGAAACACTAAGGAAAATTAATGTTGAATTAGTGCCTGAGAGTGAGGTCAGGTGAGCACTTGGTGGAACTTTTTGCCTTCTGCTCACAGAAAGAGGAAGAAGACCCACTCAGATCTCACCTATTCCTTGGTCCAACTTTGGTTATACTTTTTCTAAGTAGGTCAAGAGTCAACAGCCCCCTTTCCTTCTGTTGATGGACCTGTCTAGTAGGACCACATCTACCACATTCAACCTCCTTTTATTCTCCTGACCAGCGCACTGTCCCAGGAAGGACCAAGGCTAAACAGATCTCCAATTTGAGATTCCAGAGACCCAACCCATGATACTAAGATTGATCAGAGAGATGGTACAAGTTGCATCTCATTCTTCAGATGTTTTCCTTTGCCTTTCTCCTTTGAAATGACCTGCCAATTCCCTCATTCTGCTCTCATTTATCAGGTGCATCTCCTGCTGTTACATTAATCTGAGAACTTTATGACCACAGACTTATTAACAGGTTACTGCCCTCAGGGATATTTGCATTTCTTAAAATGTTCCAGATAGAGATGATCGTAGAAATGGCGGTTAAATTGCCCTATTTACAAGGATGTTTAATGGAGCAATCATGAAGCCCCTTAACATTCTCTTAGTCCTAACTCTTGGCAAATTCAAGGATCATCTCTTCAACTTGCTAGCCACATGGCTAGATCAGACAGTTGATAAAACATGACGGCCATGCCTTGACTTCTCCAAGTTAAAGAATTTAGCACTGTTCTTGGGAACTATGTAGTTCTAAGGGACAGAGTCACTCGTTGAAGGAAAATATCTGATATTGGGCATATGAGAAATAAATCAGTAAACACAATAATGTGCAATGACATCATGAGCAATAAGCCTCATGGATATAGTCAACATAAATCCTCTTCCAAGCACTTTGGGACGGGGTCATAAAATTAGTGAATTCAGCAATGAAAGATGTTTCATATTTCAACTTCAGGAGAGAATATACTGTTCTGTCTTGTAGCATTTCAGTTGCAAATTTGATTCTAATTTGATTGGTTAAAGACAGTCTCACTCATTGAAAATTGAAAAATGCAATTTTTTAAAAATCAGATTAAGTGGAAATCTCATAAAATGAAAAGAGGTGAACATTATGGCTAATTAAGCACAAGTTAGATCTACCCAACAAAGACATAGTCTCTAGATAGTAGTGATTTATATTTTACCAGAGGTCAGCTTTCACTCCTTTCACTAATTTAGGCTCATTGATACTAATTTCTTTCCCCTCCTCATGGATGTTATCATCCAGAATTTAATCAGTTTGAAAGCAATCCGTTTTCTGAAGTCCCTATGTTCCTGTAAGTCTGAAAGAGCAAATACCTCAAGGAAGGGTACAACCAGAACACAGCCATGATGTAACTGGCGAGCTCACTTCCTGAGGAGTTGTAGCTGCTCTGGTATCACGCTTGAATTTTAACAATGGTGATTCTATCATAGGCTCACACCGGCAACATTTTCATTAGCGTGTTGTTTTTACACAGCTTTATCTATGTGCATAAGTGGTAATCAGAGGGCAGAGCAATTATTATTCAAAATCCCAAACTGTGTAGTATAAAATATCACCCTTCCTAAATGTTTTCTCATAGTGGGAAACCTGCTGGTACTGCAGAGTGACTACCGTCACAGTCATAATTATTCACCCGGTGGGGTGCATGTAAGGGTGGGACAGCCATGAGCCCATTCACATTATAGGTATAATTAGGTAATAGTGACAACCAGAATAGGAGAGTCCCAGGCTCTGCCTGACTAAACAAAATGGCGGTACATCCTTAGTCTACAAACAGCAAGCATGTACAATGGTTTCTCATTCAATTACTGAGAATTTCTTTACAATAAGATAATTCCATGTCAGAGTGAGAGACTAGGGTTTCTTTGGTGGCACAGTGGTTAAGAATCCGCCTGCCAATGCAGGGGACATGGGTTCAAGGCCTGGTCCGGGAAGATCCCACATGCCGTGGAGCAACTAAGCCCGTGTGCTGCAACTACAGAGCCTGTGTTCTAGAGCCTGCGAGCCACAGGTACAGAAGCCCGCGTGCCTAGAGCCCGTGCTCCGCAACGAGAGAAGCCACTGCAATGAGAAGCCCACTCGCCGCAACTAGAGAAAGCCCACTTGCAGCAATGAAGACCCAGCACAGCCAAAAATAAAATAGATAAAATAAATAAATAAATTTTTTTAAAAAAGAGTGACAGACTAGAGGTGGGACAGACTGGACCCAGAAGGGCTGATGGACACATCAAGGGTCAGGCAGGTACTTGGCAAAGGCTCAAGAGCAGACATCTACTGATGTCTACTGAAAGAACAAAGTTTGGGCAGTAAATGATGAATTTTCTAAGGGGTAGCCAGTTATGGTGAAGAGAGCACATGCTCTCATAAAAACAGACTTGGAGGAGAATTCTGGCTTCATTTAACCAGTTTTGTAACTTGGAAGAAATTACTATATGTTTCCAGGTCAATTATTGTTTTCTAATATGGGAATCACAAGATCTACCTTATACTGGGACTGTCAGCATTTAGGGTAATGCATGTGGATTTTTTTGGTACATAAGACTGATTGCAACAAATTATTAGGAGAGGAGATGAGTCAATATATTATGATCCAAGCAAATAATCTGTTCATTTAATCATTTAGACATGAAGTCTACAAACTAATCTACTCTGCAAGTAAGGCAATTTGCTAAGATTTGGGTTTTCTGGTAGTGAACAAAGGCCCTGACTTCACACATTCTATAAACTAAGCAGCCATTAAGTAAGGAACATACATATAAATTATTAATTACAGGTTGTGCTATGTGCTTCGAATAGAAACCTCAGAGAGAAAATAACAGTGTGTACCAAGGAAATAATACATTAACAGAGACCTGAAAGTTGAGTAGGCATTAACTGTAAGAGCTTAGAAGGAAGAGGTCTTCAGAGATGGAAAATTGTGCATACAAAGAAAGACAGCAAGAAAAAGACCAATGAGTGTGAGGATTGAAAGCAGTCAGGGAGTAAGAGAGAGAATGACCTAGGAGAATTAGTTACAGGCAAGATTATGTATGTCTTTCAAGATCATATTAAAGAACTGTTCAGGACACTGGGAAGCCACTGGAGTGGTCTTGAGCAGAGAAGGCACATGATCTAATTTCCTGTTTTAAGCACTCTTTCCGGAAGCTGGAGAAGGTATTGGGGTGGATGGCAAAAGAGAAAGGAGAGATGATTGCATAGGTCAGAGAGAGAGAATGGTGACTGAGGTGGTGGCAGGTGGCTTCTGAGTTCAGCAAGGAGTGATCACTGGCTATTCTAGCAGCTGGATGAAACTTTTCAAAGTCAGGAAATCAAAGTAAGAGATGATAGACATTGGGGTTGCTGGGAAATGGGCAGGAGTGCCACAGCCGAGTTAGTGTGCACAAAAGTGTTTTCTTCTAAATCTGTGGTGGTGCAAAGAGGTCAAAATAGGGACTTAGTTGTGAAGTGCAAGTTCCTGTGATCAGATGTAAGGTGGGACATAGTCTTTAAGTCAGGGGAGTGGGGCTCACATTCACAGGAAATACTATGGCTTACCCTAGGCTGAACTGTCTGAAACGATGGCTTGGAATTAATTTAATATCTATAACTAGGAATAGGATTGGTTTCAGACACCAGGAAGAGCTGAACCAGCAAGTGACAGCTATGAAACACAATTTTAGGAAGACAGAGGACCCAGCTAACCCAAGGCAGACACAAAGGCACATATTATTCTTTATTAATTTAATCTAGATGTATGTTTTTAACACTCTCCCAGTTAGGAAAATGTATAATTACACACATTTTACAAAAAAAGGATACAAGATCAGGTAAAATATAAAGAAGGACATGCACAAAGATACAATTTCAGAACCCTGGCACACACACACAAAAATAACATGTTGATTAATATTCAATAGAATGGTGATCTTTCATTCATTGTTTCATAATGGTGTAAATCCAATTTCTCAAGACTGTAGAAAGCTCTGGGTATTAAAATGTCTGGACCTTGTCTTCCATACAGTTTCAAGGTGGCTTATTCCCAACACAATGCTATTTATAATCAGCTGGCAAAATAATGAGCTATACCTTTCATGTCATTCCAGGGAGGGAAAAGAAAAATACTTAGGTTTCCTTCTTTGCTTGTTCGTTTTTGAAAGCAAAGAACATTTCGTTTATCTGCTTGGCATTTTTTATTTTCTAAATCCTACTGTGATACCAGGAAGAGATGTTTGGGTTTCCCACTATGGGCTTAGATGGGCCCTTATACTTGATTATCTCTAGAAGTCATTGATGCCCAATCAGAAGGACTATGACTGTAATTTTTGACTTGAGTTGTTAGAATCAACAAGTTCTATCTTTGCCCAAATAGAATCTTTAAGTTTACCTTTCAAAATTGTTAGGTCAAGATTCACAAACCAAAATTTCACATGAATATATTCTATGCTGTTAGATTTTTTCCCCCCTAAGGCATGAAAGTCAAATTTACAATGCTAACATTTCTCTAAGAAAGGTCTAAGTGATATATACTTTTCTGCAAATAGGCAACAAATCTGTCTGTCTGTAAATATGCTTATAGTCCTATTGGACTGGAGAAAAAGAAGCAGACATACTGAATTCAATAAATGGACTATAAAACCAGGAGAACAGTCATACGTTAGAAAGCTACCGTCAAGAACAGTCTACTGGGCTTCCCTGGTGGTGCAGTGGTTGAGAATCTGCCTGCCAATGCAGGGGACATGGGTTCGAGCCCTGGTCTGGGAAGATCCCACATGCCGCGGAGCAACTAGGCCCGTGAGCCACAATTACTGAGCCTGCGCGTCTGGAGCCTGTGCTCCGCAACAAGAGAGACCGCGATAGTGAGAGGCCCGCGCAGCGCGATGAAGAGTGGCCCCCGCTTGCCTCAACTAGAGAAAGCCCTCGCACAGAAACGAAAGACCCAACACAGCCAAAAATAAAAATTAAAAAAAAAAAGAACAGTCAACTGTTCCTTTACATAATTGAGTTCAATAAACATTTACCAAGAGTCTGCAAGTAAGCCCGCTAGTTGTCACGAGGAATACAAATTGATAAAGCCCCTGTTCTCAAAGAACTAAAACATAAAAAGCAAGATAAAATATAGATTTTCTTCATTAAAGCCATTAGTAGGTACTAGAAAAGAGAAACTTGGTTTGGATTATGTTTGATTTTGAATACAGGTCACTCTTCGCAGCAGGAATCTGAAGTTAAATAATACATATGCACACATACACACATATATATGCAAAGTATACATATTAAACTGATGCATCAATTGTAATATATTATTATTAATCTCCATAATTAATATTAATAAAAAGGATACCTATATTAATGCACGGAATTTTTCCTCAAATAAACAAAAGGTTACCTGTCATCTCAATAGTATAAATAGAACCTCAACTCATGAATTTCCTTATCTTTTTTTTACTACCTGCAGATATTCACCTGGTTTTAAGCTATAATATAAACAAATACAGCCATGTAGGCACCCACTCACCCATCACCCCCCAACACCATGACCTGTATACTTTAGTGTAAAAAAGAAATCTGTCATTTAAAATATGACATATAAAATACGATTTTAAAATTATGCTAAACTTGTCTCCAATTAAAAATACTTTAAAGCACTGCTATACCTGGTATATTTGCTATAGAACAAAATCTCCAGTTTATTTCTCTCTGTATAAAAATAGTGACATTCCAGTTTGGCCATGCAAGGCACTGATCCTCCCTGGGAGTGATGATGTAAGGCCTAGTAATCTGAAGCATCAGGATGCACAGGGAGTATCTGTTGATGTATGCCACCTTAAATAATTTAGTATGTTGACATACTTTCCACAGGAGCAGTCTTGTCTTAACAGCAGTAAATACAGCTACCAAGCAGTGAGGAATGGCAATTGGCTGAGGACACTAATTACACTGCCTTGACTTGAATTAAAATTGCTAAACAGCAAATGAGATTACCAGCCTAAAGATAACCTTAATTTAAATGCAAGGCTGCATTTATCTCATCTACAGTGTAATTTTCCAGAGGTGTAGAAAGATACAATTTTAATGGAAATCCATTGTTTAAAAATATAATTAAAAATATAATTAAAGTCTCTGGTCCCTCCCTCTGCCCCCCTCTTGGATTTTATTCTACAGGCAAGATGTGCAGACTGACTTAGAGGTCAGAATGAAAACATTCAGATCTTGTCCTCTTGGCCAGACATTACTTTGAGTCCCATCTACATTTTTAATGATCAAGAGCTGGCTAGGGGACAAGTAAATGCCAAAGGAGTTGGGGGTGGGGGAGGAAAGGGAAAATGACCTTTTCCAGTCTCTGGAGCTATAAGAAATCTTACAAATGATAAGAACTCAACTCCACCATTTGATTAATGAGGAAGCTCAAGGCCCAGAAAAGCCAAGTGATTTTTCTAAGAACACAGAGCAAGAAGGCAGCACCATCCAGTGGGAAAGATGTTGGCCTAAAATTTGGAAACAGAAAATCTATGTTTGAATTCTGTCTCTTATACTTACTAATACTGTGGCAGCCCACTTATTTTCTCTGAAAGTAACAAGTAAGAGATGGACTCCTACAAAAGTTCTATATATAAGCCAATTTTAAATTCCTTTCTACTCTTCTCATTAATGAAACAGAAGAGAAATAAGTAAATAACAAAAGGAAGACAAGAAGAAGAAAGAAGTTAAATCATGATGATCATTTGGCAACAGGGTCCCCTTTGCAGAGGATAATAAAGTAGCTTTGGTTAATGTAAGGCTTGTGCTACAGTGAAAACCACCTTGAAGAAAGGACTCCTAGTTTTTAACTCCAATCTCATCCGTATTTAGTTGTATGACCTTTGATAGACATTTAAAATTTCTGATACTTATCTGTAAAATGAGGAAACCTCCTCATATGTGTGAAAATGAGACAGATCAGATTACCTCCAAGGTAGCTTTTGAAATTCCATGATTCCACAAATATTCAAAATTGTCAGAAATAGAAATTCCTTCTGAGGATAAGAAATCCATATTTTCAATGTATAAATTTAGGGAAGATTCATTAACCAGGCTGAATTATGGTAGAGCCTTTCACTGGGTCCTAATACTCTGAATAGTTCTACTTTCTAGATGGGGTGCTGACTAGGCAATTAATCATGTTTTCCTTGTGCCACGACTTCATGCCTAGCCCTGTAAAAGATGTCCATGTTTGGTTATATTTAACCACACTCTAAACTCTGAGTTGTTGTCAAGAAAATAAACAAGGTATTGTTTGTGGTTGAAATACACTAACCAGAGTATCATCTAGTCACCATATTGTACATTGGAATGGCGAAATACATTCCTCCTGCAAAGAGAGGTATTTAGTAAGACATTTTTAGTTCTAAAAGAACATTTTTGTTACTCCTGATATTTCTAAGATTCTTCAAATAGTCCTTAGTGTCCCAGTCTCAACTCTAAGATGAATCAAGAGAATGTGTCTGA
Source organism: Balaenoptera borealis (assembly GCF_965194805.1). Taxonomy (NCBI): domain Eukaryota; kingdom Metazoa; phylum Chordata; class Mammalia; order Artiodactyla; family Balaenopteridae; genus Balaenoptera; species Balaenoptera borealis. The sequence continues at coordinate 19,704,029 of NC_138871.1, forward strand.
GGCTGAGAATATACTAGTATTAGTTGTTTTCCTATTTGAAACCAATGAGGAGTGAAGGAAAAGGTGAAGGAGGGTTGAAGAAGGGCAACTGAATGGGTCGATGTGCGACTCACTTCCTTTTTCAAATGGAATTCAGTCCCTTAATAGGTCTTGCAAGGACCATATCTCGCCTGTCCTTAGCACCATTTCTGGCACATAGTAAGTACTGAATAAATGCTTGTTGGTGGAATGAGAGCTACTAAATCCAGAAATTTAGCCAATAAGGGAGAGAGGATCTAATTGATGCTGGGATTTGTTGGAATCTTGATATGAAATGTCAGTAAAATCTTATCAATCTTATTTTTTCCTAAACTAGTTGCCTACCTCCTAGCTTTCTCTTTTATAACTTTGTCTCTATCCTTTAAGCACAACAGTGCTCCTGGCCTGCCTTGGCCATCTAGGAAAACACTATCTGATTTAACATTTTGAATGGCATAAACTCTGACTCTGAAAAAGATTGTTTCACTAGAGAAAAGTTTGGAGGCCACTGTGCATTTTAAAAAGTCTAGCAATCAATATACCAAAACATTTGTAGCCCTTATTAAATGGGTTGGAACAACTTGTATTTCAGGTCATGAAAATGGGTTGTTTTTTTTCTGTCTCCTCCCTGGTCAGTGCATATAGGAAAGAACAATCAATGACAACAACTGAAGAATCAGATTTCTCAGAGATGCACATGACTGCTGCAAAAGGAGTTCTTATAATTTGGAAATTAAGGGACCATAAAAGACAGAATTCTAGAGAAAGAGACTTCACAAGATAATCAAATACAGTGATTTCCATGAGGCTGTACTTAGGCCCGAATCCATGGTACCCTGGATATTACCTTTTGTCACTGACTTCACCAGTTAAACTAACGAGGTATGGGAAAACTGAATCTCTATGGCCAGACATTAAAAGCATTAGTCATGAGATTTTTCCCATGGATTTCCTCATTCATGATTCCTCTGACCTCAAAGTCTTAACTATATGCTTTGCATAAAGGCGTATTCCTATTACAACATCTTCTGATTAATTAAGGATTAATTTAAAAAAGAAAAAGCCTTCTTATTTAGTTCTTGCAGTACAAATGCTCCCTAGCTATTTGACATTACACTTCTATCTGGAAAATTTGCCTACGAGTGAAGATTTATTTAATGGTTGAGGTCCACGTTGTGTCATCTCCAGTTTGGTACTGTGTGGCAGAACTACACCACATGGGCCCAGGCATGGGTCTGGGAGTCTGTAGATCTAGGTTTGCATCATCTCTGCTAATTTATTTTCCTCCTCTGTGTCCCATATTGCTTCTTGATGAAAAAGAGACAGGGACAATTTGGGGCTGAATGTCTTGGGACTCTAATATTCTACTGTCCCCTGGAGGGCAAGCCTTGACGATTGCTGTGGAAGATCTAAGGGTCTTGTGAAAGGTGGAAGGATGGGATAACAAGATTTTATAAGCATCAGGAAGGAATCAACGATTTGACTCAGATTTGTGAATATGTTACATCTTATGTGGCAAAAAGGACTTACAAATGTGATTAAATTAAAGGTCATAAGATTAGAACATTTCCTGAACTATCTAGGTGGGCTCAACCTAAATTGCATGAGTCCTTAGAAGCACAGTATCTTTCCCAGCTGCAGAGAATAAGAGAGGTGGCAGATTGAGAAGGATTTGCCTCCTGTTGCTGGCTTTGAAGATGGAGAAAGGGGCCATGAGCCAAGGAATGTGGGTGGTCTCATGAAGCTGGAAAAGGCAAAAAATTGGATTCTCCAAATTCTCCAAAAATTGGAGACTCCAGAAGGAATGCAACTCTATCAACACCTTTATTTTAGCCCCTTAAGACTCATTTTGGACTTCTGACCTCCAGAAATGTATGATAATAAATTTGTGTTGTTTGAAGTCACTACATTTGTGGTAATTTGTTACAGCAGCAATAGAAAACTAATACAGAACTGCTGGCTGAAAGCAACTAGGGAAAGTGTTCAGGGTCTTAGAAAATGGTCAGGCAGTTAGCAGAGGTGTTTTCTTTACTCACTTCTTATTTTGCAACTTTTCTCCCTTGCAAGGGTTTCCACATCAACATATTCAGACTCAGGAAAAGACCTAAAATATTCCCACTAGATTATAAGCATATGAGTGACTGTTAGCAGCTTCAACTATGCAATTTCATTTTATCATGGATCAAAGCCTTGGGGTAAGAGATGAACTTCCAAAATTTTTTTTTTCAAAGAATACCTAATGACAGAGGAAGATTAGGGCAGGAACAGGGGCCCTTCTCAGGATTTTGAAAGTATTCCACATAGGCAGGTACAAACTCTCTCTGTCCTTAAGGCTACATTTAGACATCCTGCAAACTTTTGTTGCTTTTTGTCTTGACAGCATACTCTGTCCAACCTAGTGGTCTTAATCATACACTCTAAATTGTCAACAAAAACTTAGGGGAGAAAGAAAAACATATTGGTAGTAGGGTCGGAAGTTGGGGAAAAGGGATGAAAACAAAGGAAAAAGAAAAGGCTTTTTTAATTTGAATGTTTAAACTTCTCAAAGATGTAGGCATTTAAGGTTTTAAAGACTGAAACGCATCTGTGATAACTGTAAGAATCATTTTCTCTACCATTCCCTACCATCTGCCTCTTTCTCTCTGTTCTTCCTCTACGATGCTGTCTTTCCCTGTATTTTTCTGCCTGATGTCCTGCCCTTTGCCTTGAAAGGTTCATTGGTAGCCAGAACCCTTCTTTTATTCCATTACTTCACTCAGATCCTTGGACCAGACCACATAACACTTAGAAACACAAAAGTGTTTTGTGTAAGACAAAAGGGAAAGGCCCTATTTAAAGAAGTCCACATGAAGTATAGATGAGCAACATATATAGCTGATTTATAAACCAAACCAGAAGTCTGTGACAGCACTTTGTTATATGGTGTGAATAAAACTTAACAAATTACTATTTAGTCGACTATCTCCTACAGTGTACTATTTTTCATTGCCTTATCTTTCTTCACCTCCTCCTCCTACATTATAAATTAGCACCATATCCTGGCACTTTTCAGACACAACAGATGTAATGCTATCAACATTCTGATAATGCTGAAGTTCCAGGCATACTGCTTGCTGTCAGTGATCCGGTATTTTTATTATAACTTTCTCTTTCTCTGATGTATTGAGCCATTTGATATATATGTGTGTGTGTATATATATATATATATATATATATATATATACACATAGAAATATGTGGACTACAATACCAATTGTTAAATGGGCATGAATCAATCTAAGCACATGGAAACATCTGCTCATCTTTAAATAATAAATTCCTTATTTGAATCAAGAATTTTCAAAAGCATCAGGAGCAAGCACCATAATTCACTACAGTTTCTAATACCATATCTAGCTAAAGTTCTAGATGCATCAACCACCCAAAGATTGGTCCTAAAGCAGTATTCCACCCAGAACCATTCTTCTCTAGATTTCTGGTGACTTGTCTTTTTTTTTTTTTTAATTTTATTTATTTATTTATTTTTATTTATGGCTGTGTTAGGTCTTCGTTTCTGTGCTAGGGCTTTCTCCAGTTGCGGCAAGTGGGGGCCACTCTTCATCACGGTGCACGGGCCTCTCACTATTGCGGCCTCTCTTGTTGCGGAGCACAGGCTCCAGACGCGCAGGCTCAGTAATTGTGGCTCACAGGCCTAGTTGCTCCGTGGCATGTGGGATCTCTCCAGACCAGGGCTCGAACCCGTGTCCCTTGCATTGGCAGGCAGATTCTCAACCACTGCGCCACGAGGGAAGCCCCTGGTGACTTGTCTTGTAAGACCTGCACTCACACTATGTCATGTTGAGGAGTTGCAGGAGCCATGAGGAGGACAGAAACACAGACATGTCGGATAGACAAAACACACACACATATGCACACACACATTTACACAAAACAAGATTTAACCTAATTATATTGTGAATTACAAGGACTACAAAGAAACAGGCCAAGCAACAAAAATTATGAAATGTCTAAATATTCCCTCCTACCCCCTCCATCCCCACCTTCAGGAACATGCAAAATACATTTCACAAGTGGCAGAAAATGAGAAAGTGAATAATTTTCAGGCCGAAATACAAAAGAACATTCTTAATGTGTTCAGACATGTAACTCTAACCCAACAGTAACTATGCTTATGCCCCATCCCCACCCCCATGACATTCCACTCAGCCGAATCACCAGAACCCGTTTAGAAAGATGCACTGAAACACAGCATTCTAGAGCACTGGAGAGGGATCTGCAGACACACATGATGTCCAGGTCTCTGAGAAGAACAGAGTACACAGGCTATTAAAGGTCCAAACCAGAAATTAAATGGTAATGTAATTCTTCCGTACGTGAACTGTTGCAACACAGCATAAGATGCAGGTTTAAAGGAGGGACATGGGCAAAAAGGAAAAACATTGTGTCAAGATGTTTCCAGCAGCAGTTGACAGTCTAAGTGAAGTGCGAAGGGTCTACATCTTTCATTCTAGAGTAAAGTGGGTACAGTAAGTCACCTACATACGAACTTTCAAGTAGCGAACTTTCAAAGATGTGAACGTGCCCCTGTATGCCAGCTGTTGTACTGTACTAGTGTACTTTCCAAGGTACTGTACTGTAAGCTAAAAAAATGTTTCCTTTATTTTTTGTGTTTGTTTTTTATGTATTATTTGTGTGAAAGTATTATAAACCTATTACAGTACAGTACTATATAGCTGATTATGTTAGTTGGGTACCTAGGCTAACTTTGTTGGACTTACGAACAAACTGGGTTTACAAACGTGCTCTTGGAACGGAACTTGTTCATATGTAGGGGACTGACTGTAGTGGTGACTATTCAACTCCTACAAGGATGGGGGTGGGGGGCTAGGGATATAAGTGGTAGAATCAGCTGCAGCCTGGCTTCTGCCATCCACAGAGGCTGAGGGGAGAGCACAAGCTGGGGCTGATATACATGATGGCTGGCTCACAACAGCTCCTGTAAATGGGCTCAACATCAAGTCATACAGTATGTTTCACTTATACAAGCTCATGCTCCCAGCAGCTGATGCAGAAGATGAACCAACAGAAGTCATCACAGTGATGACTTTAAATAAACCCGCGGCAATTTAATAAGGTGGGAAGAGCCTTGGAGCTTCAGGAGACCCGCAGTGACCCCGTGTTCTGCTGCCAAAGGCCAGGCAACTCTCCAGTCCTCGGTAACATCACGTGTCAAGTGAAGGTGTGGGGCAGCAGTTCTCCAAACATTCTGAGGAATGACAGTTTGATATGTCTCTCTTTAACAGAAAGGATTAAGTGGACAAACAGGATTGAGAATCACTATGACCATATTCCTTTCCCCCTTCCCTTCCCACTTGGAGATTCACGATGCAATTAACATGCTCAAGACTAAAAGGTCCTGTGGAAAATGTGCTCTAACCCTAGAATTTTGCAACATTTTTTGATCTTCAAACTCTCATAATATTACTCCCTGTGATAGAGAGCTTCTGAAACATCTCTCAGTGATCCCCACTCCCTAATTTTCATGCACTTGGGTAGTCTCTCCCCTTGAATGTGGGCTGGCCCCAGTGATTAGCTCCTAATGAATAGAATATGGCAAAGGTGATGGAGTATCACTTCTAAGATTAGGTTATAAATGACTAAACTCATAGATACAGAGAACAGATTAGTGGTTTCTGGAAATGAGGGTTGGGGGTGGGAGAAATAGGTGAGGGGAGTCAAAAGGTTTAGAAAAAAAGAATTAAAGTAGACCCAGCTGTACAAAAAGGGTATATTTGACAAAATTGACATTTTGTATCAATGTCTCAGTAACCAACTTTTCAATTAATGTTATTTGGTCAATTTTTTCTCCATTGGAGGAAATGGTTTTCTAATAAAAAATACTTTACAACAAAAATACCGTGACTTCCATCTCTTTATCACCCCCTCTCTTGCTTACTGACTTTCCCAGTCTGTTGAAGCCATGTATCTATGGAGCAGCCCATTTGACAAGGAACTGAGGGCAACCTCTGGCCAGCAGCCAGCAAAGAACTAAATCCTGCCAACAATCACATGAATGACCTCGAAAATGGGTTCTCCCCAAGTCAAGCCTTAAGATGACTGAAGCCCCAGCTAACACCTTGACTGCAGCCTTGTGAGACTTGAGCCACTGAATCCAGCTAAGCCATACTTGGATTCCTGACACAGAAACTTTGAGATAATGAACATTGTTGTTTCAAACAACTGATTTGTTGGGATAATTTGTTACACAGAAATTAGCAATACTAGTACAATAGCATATAGAACTACTCTATGGAAAACACTTTGGAAAGTGCTGATGGGATTTTTAAGGTTATTTCTTATATATCTTTTAAATGTATGAGATAAAGCAAATCACTGGAAAACAGATTTTCCTAAATGCAACAGAGAAAAATTTGCATAAGCCTTTAAAGTATATAAACTCAGTTGTCACTAAATTAAAATGACTGAGCTGAGATTCACCTTTCCACTGTCAATGAGAAAGAACCTACAAAACAAAAGTATGGAAAAGATATGCAAAGCTTTTTCAAGTACTTTAAATATACCTCAATCCATGGGGCTGCTCATTTCAAACTAAAATCTATCCATTAAGGCAGGTCCTCAAAAGATTTCTTGTCCACACACTTGCAGATCATTTTCAGTCTTGAAACTCAGAGTATTAAAATTACATTTCATTAAGACTGCTCTTTTTTCTAACAAGTCCCTGATTCAAGCAAGACTTGCAAATCATTGAAACCGCTCTGCCACATGAAACTATGATTCCATATCATATGGTCTCACCAGTATAAAAAAGTAAGTTGAATAACTGTGAAGCACTGAGCACTGTGACGGCACATAATACATATTTAAATGTTAGTATTATCATCATTACCTCTTTATCACACTTAATGAATATATAAACATATAAACAAAAATAAATATGCATCTGTCTGTCAATGACAAACTAAATTTAATGAGGCTGATTTCCTCATAAATATACAGAATTTACAAAAGCAGATGAGCGTGGTCTTCTTCAAAGAAATCACACTGAACAACTCTACGCTTTCGTCATGAAGTTGTCACCAGTCAATGTTTTACACATAATCTCCTTTTGGATCACTTTTCTAAAATAATTTTTTTGTAGATATTATTATTATTAAATGCTCAAACAGTAAAATTCAGTTTTCTTATCCATCTCGTTCAACATAATTTGCTATGAATGATTTTTGGTTGTTTCAAAAAACAAGGCACAAGCTCACAAATTGATGATTTGCCATGATAAGATCTTCCCAAAGATATTCCATGCAATACTTTTATACACAAACCCATACACACACATAGCACACACTTTCAACTCTTATTTTTTCATTGCAAATTTAATCTAAAGCAAATATGAAATTGAAGTTGTATTGATGTTTAAAAAGCTAAGCAAAGTAAAAAGAATTAAACAACAATCATATCCTCTTATAAATATCAAGTGATTTACTCTTGCAAATACATAGGGAGTTAAAGCTATAAGTTATTTTGTACCTGAATGATAATATACAATGTGTTTTGGAAGATTAAATACTACCAAGAGCATCAGGCTGCAGTGAGCAACTGATGAATGTTTATTGCATTAAATTAGACTTTTAGTTGTCTGAAGCTTCAGGGAACAGAAGTTTGGCTTTCAAGTTTACCTTCCTTCAAAGTACAGATAAGGATCATTAAAGAAAACGTCATCCATAGATACCTGAATTTATCAAAGAGGAAAATTAGGGGAAGAATTTTTTTTTTATACAGTATTTTTATGGTTTTGGTGGGTTTGCTTTTCATTTGCCAAAAACTACTATGACTAGGAAAGAGTCAGGAAAGACCGTGTTCTGCCACTTATTTGCTTCTCCCTTTTGGGGCCTCAGTTTCCACATCTGTAAAATGAGAAAGTTCCAGTCTGGTTAATCAAGATCAATACTACTCGCTATTGACATGTGGAAAAGCATGCATGTGTGCAAGGAGGAGAGGGTGTTGGCATTTCTGGATGAAGAGTGTCTGTGTATCTACTGGCATTTAGTAGTGGGAAGCAGGCAGGTCCTTGACCTGCCCAAGGCCTGGAACACCATTCAGGTTGTAGTCTATGTAAAGGCGCTCCCTGGTGTTAGGAGAGGGAGCAGCGGTGAAGTCAGGAATGATGAACAGTTTGTAGTGTGATAACAGACCTGTTTAACAAATTGTCCCAACAAAGTTCCAATGTTTCCCCCTTTGAAAAATAGGATTTTCTGTGGCACCCTCTAATCTCACACTTATGATTCTAAGGCATAATGCCTTTGGGTCAAAGTCTTGCCCATGTTAATCCTAGGAGTAGTGACACAGATATTTTTCTCACTTGTCCCAACACGCCAAAGCCCTTCCCATCTTAGGACTTTTTCACTTACTGTTTCTTCTGCCTGGAATTCACCACTCCCATCTTCACAGAGCTGACTCCCTCTCACCTAAAAGTCCAGCTCAAACGCACCTCTTCAGAGAAACCTGCTTTCTCAACCAACTTCTCCCCCAGTGCCAATTCTCTAAGTCTCATTTTCTATCACACTATCCGATTTTACTTTCTTGATTAAACTAATTGTGATCCACTATATTCTCATGTATGCATTTATAAGGGTTTTGTTTTTTTTTTTTTTTTGTACTTTTGGATGAGAATGATCACACCATTGAAAGCAGGGGTCCTTTCTATTTTGTCCAGCTCTGAGCACAATCCCTAATTCAGGGACAGGCTTATGTAGTTGCTCCTTAAATATCTGTTGAAGGAATGAATGAGTGAGTGAAAGAGTGAATTTCAACACAAATTTTTAGCACATGAATTTCAATATTAAAGATTCATTAATTTGCCTAAATGAAAGGCACAGGGCGAGGCACTGAGGATATAATAGTGAGAAAAAACTAATGTGTAGCTTGCCCAAGTAGATCTTCCAGTAGAGAAATAAATAGGCATTGTCAATCAAATAATCAAACTAGTAAATATAACATTTAATTCTGAAGATTGCTGTCAGGTGTCAGTAGCTTCCAATGGAGGGAGATGATCATGGGGAATTTGAACTACTGATACAGTGACCAGGGAATGGTTGAGATGAGATCCAAAGAGCATTCCAGACACAGGGACCAGCATGCTCAAAGGCCTCACAGCCTGAATAGTAGGTTGAGACCTGGAAAAAAGCCAGCACAGCCATTGCAGAGAGGACAAGGGAAAGCTAGATATGAATTCAGGCTTGAGAGGCAGTGAGGAGGGGGACCATGCAAGGACTCTGAAAGTCGCGTCAAGGGGTTTCATCTTTATCCTAGACGCAAAGGGAAGCCAGCGACACATTTGAAGTGGTGAGGATGAATGCAGGGGGAAGATGTGTGTGTGATATAGTCAGATGCACATTAGGAAATTGGCCAGAGTGGTTGCTGATAGAGCAGTTGGGAGGCTATTGCTGTGATTCACATCATATGTGATATAACTTGCATTTGGTTGGTGCTGATATAGATAAAGAGAACTAAAAACATTTAAGAAGTTTGTAGGGAATACGATCAAGGGACTGGATAGTACAAATGACATAGAAGGTAAGAGAGAAAAATATTGTAAACACAAGTTGCCAGAGAGGGGAGGGAGAGAGAGAGAGAAAGGAGGAGGGAGGGAGGGAGGGAGAGAGAGAGAGAGAGAGAAAGAGAGCGAGAGACAGAGACAGACAGAGATGGAGAGAGACAGAGAGAGCACAAAGGTGCAGCAAACTAGGGGCAAGTGTGCTAAGATGAATGAATTTGGTTTGGATATGGTTAGTGTGGAGTGCCTTTGAGACATTCAAGATCAGCAATGGTGACTTTCGTATGGGAGCTCAGAAGAGCAGCCTGGCCAGAGAGATGTGTTTGTAAGTGATTTGCTTGCACAGAGCTGGCAATTACAGGGCAATGTTGGGATACCCTAGGATTATATAGATGAGCTCAGCTAGAGAAAAATGGCCCAGAGCCCAGGAAGAACAGCCAATGGAAGATAGCTCAGAGGACGGGGTCCCAAATAACGAGAAACAGCATGAGTCCCTAGGAATGCTTTGGGCATCGCATCACAAGGGTGTGGACACAGGGGCACCATCATCAAGATTTGCTCAGTTTACAATTTTGTTAATGTCTCTCTTCAAAATTAATGCCCCCACCCCTTCTAAAAAATCACATAAGGTAATCTGGTGGAAAAATCAGTGTATATGTGGGAATTAGAGAAAGGCTGGGGAGACTAAATTCCTTAAGTATTTGATAAGGCATTAAGAGTTCCACATTCTTTATTTCCCTTCTCTGAAACCATATTTGGCTTTAGTACTGAGGAAAAAAAAAAAAAGCTTTCTAGTTGCATAGTGCATGTGCCAGCTCTTGCCTTGCAGCTGCAAAATCCACCCTTCACTAGTTGTTCTGCTCTAGTGAGAGGGGCCCTTTAGCATTTCTCCTTTGCAATAGGCAAAATGTCAAGTTACGCCAGTAGAGGGCACTGGAGGGACACTGCAGAAGGAAGGGTCTCTTTCTCCCTGGTTCTGTTGTGGTTTTGTTTCTCTTTTTGCTTCTGTTTCTTTTCTTTTTGCACCTTCCTACTGCAGGGCATCCAGTGGTGCACACATTCCGCTGGTGAGCTCAGGACTGGCCCAGGTCCAGCAATCACCTTACTGCAGTCCTCCTGATGCAGAAACCACTGGCAACTGACTCCCAGCACCTCGACTCCTGGTTTCCACCCACCATTATCCACCAGCCTGTACCTTGGGAGCATATTTTCTGCCCTACAACTGTGGACCAGCTCTGGTCCAGGGCAATCCATAAAATTTCTCTGCCATCCAGTGGGGGCAACCACACCCTCTCCAATGAAATCTGAATCCAAACTTTGGGGAGAAATCCTCTCCTTCTGTGTTTGTTCCTTCCCTACATACTCTCTCACCCCCAAAGTCTTCTTTAGAGTTCTCTTTATGCCTTTGCAGTTACTCCCCTCTTACAGATAATAACTCATCACATTAAACTTTCTCCATTTAAATGAACTATGTTTTTGTCTCCCAACTGGACTCTAACACAGCTACCCTTTCAAATTCAAAAAATACATTTGATAAGCCATATAATCTTTACAATATTCTTGTGAAGTGGGTATATTCACTTTAGACATGAAAACCTTTTGGCGCAGTTTTATCAGTAATTCAATAAATGTCTACTGAGTGGTGAACACGGGCCTGATGCATTGCTGTGCACTAAAAGTAAAATGGCTGAGGTAGAGCCAGAATCCAGGAGTCCAAGTTTAGGGTGACTTCCATTATACACTTAGGGTAGTAGTAAGTGTGTTGGTGGCACACCAGTGCTTGGAGAACTTTAGGGCACTTCCTCTCAAATTTTAACATGCATACAAACTACTTGTTTAAGTAGAGATTCTGATTCAGTGGTTTTGTGGGTTGAACTGTGCCCCCTCCCCAAATTCATGTTGAAGTATTAACGCCCAGTGCCTCAGACTGTGACCTCATGTGGAAATAGGGTCATTGCTGATGTAATTAGTTAAGATGAAGTTTTACTGGAGTAGGGTTTAGGCTCCTGTATTGGTATAACTAGTGTCCTTAAAAAACAATGCCACATGAAGAGACACCTGTACACAGGAAGAATGTCACATAAACATCAAGGCAGAGATCAGGGTAATGCATATACAAGCCAAGGAATTCCAGAGATTGCCAGCAAAGCACCAGAGGCTAGGAGAAAAGCATGCCATAGATTCTACCTCAAAGATGACAAAAGAAACCAACTCTGCCAACACCTTGATCTCAAACTTGTAGCCTCTAAAACTGTGAGACCAGTTCTGTTGTTTAAGCTGCCCAGTTTGTGGTGTAATGCGAAGGCAAAGTACAATACCTAGGAAACTAATACGGTGGGTTCGAGGTGTGGCCTGAGATTCTGAATTTCTAACAACCTCCCAGGCGATGCTGATATTGTTGGTCTTTGGGTCACATTCTGAGTAGCAGGGAGCTAGTGTATAAGAGATGCCACTATACCTGCCACCCTCTCCTCTTCCTAGGGACACTTACTCTTTCTACAGTACCAGCTAAAGAGACTAACCCCATAGTGTGACCAGTGACTCAGAACCTGTATGACCTGACTCAGAACAATGAAAGAAGTTTCTAGTTAAGTGGAGAAATAAATTACAATTGTTTACAGTAAGGGTGAGGCCCAAGAGAGTTCATCTATAAGTGTAAATTAAGAGGAATAGCCAGCTAATAGTTGGGGCTGAAAAAAACACACATACAGATGTAGCCAAGTCACTTCAGTACAAGAGGTGAAAGATCTGCAAACTCTAAATGCAGGGGCCCCTTGAGGAGCATTAGACATGGAAGCACCTCCTGTCACAATCTTGTGGGGTCCAATCCTGCTACAGCTGCCTTTTGGCTTCTATGGTTTCTCTCTTGCTGCTTTACGTGGACTCTCACACTGCCTCCTCTTTTCTTTCTTTCACTATTTGTAATTAAAGCGTTCTATTAGAATACACAAAAAAATTGTAAAATTGAGCACATCGGCCTCCCACCATTGATCCCCTCTAGCAGAGATGCTCAATTGTCTCCTACTAGCCATACTCCTCTGTTTCCTTTTTAGGAATCTTTCCAGGGCATAAGTTCTCCTAGCTGGAGATTATGTTTCCCAGCATCCTCTGCACGTGTAGCCATGGACAAAGTTTGGGGCAGTGGTTATGTACAGAATTTCAGGGTCATGTCTTTACAGACAGAACTTGCCATGAACTTCCTTTCCCCCCATTCCCACAGCCAGGAAATGGCAACAAGAGCAGCAGAGGTAGGACTCATGATGGAAGCCATGTGCAGGAAGGCGTATCACACCTGCTAACCTGGGTCCCTAGAGCATAAATGTCCCCCTGCCCGGGATTGCTGACCTAGCTTGTGTTGTCACATATTTTGGGGCTTCTCTGTTACAGCATCTTGACATGCGTCCTAAATAATTCACAGTCTGCAGCAAGCTTTCCACTGATGCTTTGCTTTTATAGAAACCTGCTCTCTAATTCTAAGCCATGGCTTGCTAGCTCCATTCGGCTTTATTTGAGGTTCATGGGCATGGCAGTGACGTGGCAGTGATTATATTGACTGACATATTAAGCGCAATCCCCAAGAATTCACAGCACTCAGCTAGAGCACCTCGTCTTATTAAATACTTTTCCCTGTTTGGGCAGATACCATGGGTCTATTTTATAGAAAGAGAAATGGCTAGAAAGGAAGCTTCAATCCTTTCAGTGTGTGGAGCAGTTCAACGCAGATGCTGCCTCAGTGCAGCCCTCTATCTGCTCATAGACATTTCTCCACCATCCATTCAGTGTTCATTCATTTCATTTCTTCTTACAGTTTATTCAAATAGGCAACAGACACATATGTGGCTTGCCTGCTACTGAAGGTAAAATGGGACCACAACAAGCACAGGGCTTCAACTCCTAGCTGCATTTTCTTTTTTTTTTTTAATTTTTAAAGAATTTTATTTATTTATTTTTTTGGCTACATTGGGTCTTCGTTGCTGCACGTGGGCTTTCTCTAGTTGTGGCGAGTGGGGGCTGCTCTTCATTGCAGTGTGCGGGCTTCTCATTGCAGTGGCATCTCTTGTTGCAGAGCACAGGCTCTAGGCACCCAGGCTTCAGTAGTTGCCGTGTGTGGGCTTCTCATTGCAGTGGCATCTCTTGTTGCAGAGCACAAGCTCTAGGCACGCAGGCTTCAGTAGTTGCCGCATGCAGGCTCAGTAGTTGTGGCACGTGGGCCCTAGAGTGTGCAGCCTTCAGTAGTTGTGGTGTGTGGATTCAGTAGTTGCAGCCCACGGGCTCTAGGGTGCACGGGCTTCAGTAGTTGTGGTGTGTGGGCTCAGTAGTTGTGGTTCATGGGCTCAGTAGTTGTGGCTCATGGGCTCTAAAGCTCAGGCTCAGTAGTTGTGGTGCACAGGATTAGTTGCTCTGCGGCATGTGGGATCTCCCCAGACCAGGGATCGAACCCATGTCCCCTGCATTGGCAGGTGAATTCTTGACCACTGTGCCATCAGGGAAGTCCTTAATTGCATTTTCTATCACTTACTTATGCTTCCATCTGACAGGAATTTACTAAACACTTGCTATGCAGGCCTAATACACTGAGGAATGGGTACTGAACCAGGAGCTTACAGACTCACTGTAAAACACTGAAAGTAGGTTGTAATAGGGCACGGTTAACCTCAACAGACTGGAGTCAGTCTTGCTTCAATTCGCCAGCATCTACTGAGGGCTGCTAGCCGAGTACCCCCAGGCCCAATGACCAAGCTCATTTATGTATCTGTTCCACATCCTCACTGCAGGACACTAGACAGGGTGGTGATATGTGGGGAAGAAGAGTTGCTGGCAAAGGAGAAATATGCACAGTCTCTTGTCATAAAAAACTTAAAGTGTTCAGCCTCCTGATGGCAGGCTAGTTGTCATTTTGATATACTGTATGAAGGACACACTCTTACACACAGACACACTCGCACACACACACACACACACACAGAACTGAGATGAGTTGGAAATTCATCACAAGAAGAAAAATGGAAAGAATTCAGTTACTTAGCCCTGAAAATATAAATGAGGGAAGTAAAGGAGAAGTGTTATTTTTAAATGAATTGGCCTTCTCGAGAAAGGGAAGCAGTTATTTACTGAATTCTTGCTCCTCTAGGCCCTGTGCCAGCGGTCTTCACATGTTCCCCTGTTTCCTCATTTAGTGGTTCCATCCCCTGCCAGGTAGGTATTGTTAACTCTGTCTACAGAGGAAGAAGCCAAGGTTTGGAAAGGTCAGTCATGTCACCTGAAGTCAGTCACACAAGTGTCAAGTGGCAGATCAGGAACGAGAAATTATATCTATCTGTCCCCCAAACCCATGTATTCTGTACTGTATTACCCAACTATGTATGACACCATGCAAGAGCAGAAATATCTCACAACCAAGCTGCCGGGAAGCTAGAAAGAGGAATCCAGAGCCTCATCCGGGTAGGGATCCTGTGAGCAACAGGAGGAAGGTACCAGAGAGTCAGAAAGCATCCTTTAGGCCAGCATCTTCCAACCCTAGGATATAGGCCCACAGAATAGACTCCTGGGCCTGTGGCTACAGCAGGGTTGGTCACAGGCCAGACTCTCACATGTTCAGGGCCCTGAAAAGAATAAATGTGGGAACACAAATACCATATTTTGAAATATTTAAATGTTATAAATCAAGCAAGCTTAAATAAGATATATTCTATCCTCCTTTCTTAACAAATGCAGCTTCATAACAACCAGGAAAGCCAGGTTCTAACTTGAAATTTCTTCGACCTGTCGAAGTGCCATCCTTGGCAGTACCTGGAGAATTAGCCTGGGACCTGGCCCCTCACCCACTGGTCCCCTACTCTTTCTACCCCCAGTCTCAGAGCACAGCCCATCACCTGGGGCTTTGTGCTCATGACCGTGGACACCTAGCCCCAGCCACTTACCCTTCTCCACAAGTGACTGCATTTTGGGCAGCCCTGAGGGGACACAGCACTGCTGCTTGTCTGGCCCCAGGCAAGAGACCCCAGAGACCCCAGAAGCAGGCTTGGAACCATTTGGACAGTCAATTCAAAAGCCTTGGTACCTAGAGTGTGGTGCAGAATGGGGACATGGGCCCCCAAAGACCAGATGATCTCACTCCGTGGATTCTTTATCCCATAGAGAGGAGCATAGCCAGAGGAGGGCCAGAGCAAGGGTCTCACATGCCCCAAGGCAGGGTCTCTCTTGCCTGAGTCTAAGGTTCTTCCTTGGGAGCCATATACTTCTATCCACAAAGGGAGGAGAAAACTTGGTTTGTGGGGACTCACTGTATCAGAAGCGTTCTCGATCATCAGTTTTCATCCCCTCTATACATTCAAACCACCTAAGGAGATATTAAAAAAAAAAAAAATACATATACTGGCCCCACCCTTAGAGAACTGCTTTAATTGGTATGGAGAGGGGTCTGAGCATTATATAATTACAAAGCCACTCAAGGGATTTTAATGTGCAACTAAGGTTGCAAACCACTATTAATGAGATAAGAGAAAATGTTCTAAAGCCTGGAAACAACTTACCCTACCCCCATCACGTACATGTCTGCAAAACTTTGATGGTTACCAAAGGCAGAGGGTGAGAATGGGAGGAAAATGGTCAGGAGAAGGAGGGGAAGAGGAGGCCCAGAGCACAGGGAGATACTGGGGCAGGGCTCTGCCCAGGCATCTGATGCCAGAGCGTTTCTCCAAGAGTAAAGCTACGTGATGTCTTTGGGCAGGTCAGGGCCCGAATTAGTTTATTTGGTATTCGTGGATGTTTTCTTTCTTTCAAACTATCACCACATACCTGCACCTCAATGCCTGTCACCTGTTTCAAACTATTGGCTTGTCCCTACATATGGCCAGAGACTCTTTCAGTTCATGTCACAGCCTTGACCTTTTCTTCCTGAGAGTTGAGAAGCGACAGTGGGAGAGGCAAGGAGAACAGAGGACAGACACTTCTGCCCCTTCCTCCTATACTATGCTGAGTCATCTCCCTTCTGCTATAGACTGAATGTCTATGTTCCCCGCCCAATTCATATGCTGAAACCTAATCCCCAATGTGATGGTATTTGGATGTGGGGCCTTTGGAAGGTGATTAGGTAATGAGGATTGAGCCCTCATGAATGGGATTAGTTCTCTTATAAAGGAGGCCCCAGAGAGATCCCTTGCCCTTTTCCACCATGTGAAGACACAGTGAAAAGATGGCTGTCTATGAACCAGGAAAGGGGCTCTCACCACACTCTGCATCTCCCAGCACCTTGATCATGGACTTCCCAGCCTTCAGAACTGTGAGGAATAAATTTCTGTTGTTTATAAGCCATCCAGTCTATGGTATTATATGATAGCAGCTTGAATGGATTAAGATACCTCTCCTGACTGCATTTCTCTGATGTCTATCCAGGTAATGGAATAAACATACACACATTCATTCCCTGCTTCTCCCTCAAGGCACTGATTTTGTGTCATCAAGGGCAGACTGGTTATTTACTAAAAAGAAAAAGCGAGAAAAAGTGTTTTGGCCATATGAGCACATAAATGTACATTGATTAAATGCTTTCCTCACAAACAGCCACTGATCACCTAGTCATGTCTATCAGTGTTATTAAAGTACAACTTTCTTAAGATTCTACTGGAAATTTCTGTACAGTACTTATTAGCTATTTTCTTTACAGGCATTTTTTTCTCTAATAGCTGGATACAAAACGTAAGCTTTATACATAAATGAAATCATAAGACAAACATTAAGCATTACAACTCATTCCTGATCATCAGTTAAGAAAAATTCTAAACATGGTCAGAGAAAGATATCTACCTTTAGCTATCCTCTAGGCTGAAGGTCTAGAGAGATATTTTTACCTAAGCAAACTTTGTTTAGAGCAATGACTTTCAAACATGGATATGTATACGCCTTTGGTCCACAGTCAAGGATAATTATAAGGAAAATGAATTCCATATTCTCACCATTCATATTCACCTTTGCTCAAAATTGATTAGCCTAAGAATATGTATCTCTGCACAATAGTCCTTCCATGTTACAAAGAATCGCACACTCTTTAGCCAACCTAAATATCATTATTGCTTTGCCCTGATAATAGAAAGACATCCATGTACCAAAGGGATAAATCTTAATATTGTTTTCCAGGAAGTCTCCAAAGCTCCCATTAATAACTAATCAAGATACATCCCTTTCTTTTTCTGCCTTCCACATATTTCCTTGAAGCATGCAGCTTGGCATTGCAAAGGTTACTTTGTCCCCTGACTGAAATGCCAAAACCATTAAGGTGATATGTATTCTTTTAAATGTAATGAATGTTTACAGGGCCACCATACATATTCATATTTTTTACAACATCGGATGAAACCTATGGATAAAAAATTTACATAATTCTTTTCAGATTTAATGGATTATATTAAAAATGTAATTAAAAACCTAATGTCAAATAATAACATTAAATGTTTATTCCAATTATCATAATTCCCATTATTTCACTCTGTAAGATGTTTTATATTTTCAGGCTTCTAATAACAAGAAAAATTATATGTAAATTTTGATTAAAATGTTTAGTTATTAACCTAAAAATGTGTGAAATAGGCTTCTGCTTCTAGGAGGATATAGTGTTCATACTTTTCCCTATTGCTCCTGCTATAAAAAAAAACAAAAAACAACAAAAAAAAAACCTACTAAAATCCATGGTCATTAGATACAAAATATATGATAGAAGACTCTGAAAGTTAGAAAGAAGGCAGACTGGCTAGGACTTATAGGACCAGAAGAAATACAGTGGTAAAATCCCTGGATTTCTTGTGTCTTATGTCTTAGACTTGGACTTGAAGGAGCTGGCAAATGAAAAAAAAAAAAACAATGGCATAGACAAAAAAAAAAAAAAAGTCCCAACCAAAGCTCAACTTCTCTAGCCAAAAGACCAGAAAGTGGGAAGCCCAGTAATATAGAAAATTGTAGACCAAAAAAAACAGAACAAAACACTTTACTCCAGGCAAACACTATATAAAAATTTGTGTCTCTGACCTGTCTAGGCCAGCAAAGGCCAAGTGGAGTGCTGAGACTTACACCCTTATGAGGCTGTAATGAGTTCCCCAACACCCATTACAGGATGGTATCAGAGAAGGCCAAGTAGGAAGCCAGGACTCTGATCTACACAGTAACGTGAGCTGCCCCCCACCCCACCACCACTGGTCCTAGTGGAGAATACATGGGGAGTTTGGACTATCACTCTACCTGGCAATAGTGAGGTGCCCTCATCCTCTCCACTGAGGTGGTGCAGAGAGGCTGTGAGGAGTCAGGTCTTTCCCTTTACTTAGAGGTAATAAGGCCATCCCCACTGAAGTATCAGTGCAGACCACATGGGGAGCCAGAATCTCCAAGCCTACTCAGTGGTAATGGGGAGTCTTCCCCACTTGGGTATCAATAGAGGCTGAGGGGAAAATCTGAACTTCTGTTCCCAGCTGGCAGTAACAATTGGCACCTCCATTTCCCCTCCTGGAATGGTGTCAGAAAAGGCCAGCTAAAACAGAAAGTTTAAGCAAGATCTAGAGTCTCATAATATAATTAAAAAATAATAATGTCCAGGTGTCAATAGAAAATCACTCACACCAAGAACCAGGAGGATATCAAAGTAAATGAACAAGACCATCAATAGATGGCAACAATGAGATGAAAGAAATGTTAGAATTACCTGAAAAAGTTTTTAAAGCAACCTTGATAAAAATGCTTCAAAAAGCAATTATAAATACACTTGAAAGAAAGAGAGAGAGAGAGAGAGCACCTTATCAAAGAAATACTAGTCTCAGCAAAGAAATAAAAAATATAAAGAAGAGGCAAATGCAAATTTTAGAACTGAAAAAAATACAGTAACCAAAATGAAATACTCAGTGAATGGACTCAGTAGCAGAATAGAGGGGACAGAAGAAAGAACAGGTGAACCAAAAGATAGGAAAAATTAGCCAATGTAAACAACAGAGAAAAAATAGACAACCCCCTCCAAATAAAAATTAACAGAGGCTCAGGGACCTTTGGGGTTACTAAAAAATCTAATATTTCTGTCATCGGAGTCTGAGGAGAAAGATGCTGGGGCTAAAAACATACTCAGAGATAATAGCTGAAAACTTCCAAAATTTGTCCAGAGATATAAAACTACAGGTTCAAGAAGCTGAGTAAGCCCCATACATGATAGATACCAAAGGAATCCACAACAAGACACACAATTATTATACTTCTGAAAATGAAGGAAAAAGAAAAGAGTGTTGAAAGCAGCCAGGGGATGGGGAACTTTACCAACAGGGAAAATCTATTCAAATAATAGCAGATTTCTCATCAGAAACCATGGAGATCAGAACAAAGTGTCAAAAGTTTTCTCACGTGCTAAAAATAGAGCTGTCAACTAGAATCCTATGCCTAGTGAAAATGATCCTGTAAGAATGAAGAAGAAATCAAGACATGCTCAGCTGAAGGACAAAGCAAGAGAGTTTGTCATCAATAGATCTACCCTAAAATAAGGGTTAAAGATCTTAGAATATTAAGAAGGAAGAAAGAACATGGTAAGCAAAAATATTGGTAAATACAATAGCTTTTCTTCTCCTCTTGAGTATTCTAAATTACATTTGCTTGATAGTTGAAATAAAAATTATAATACTGTCTGATATGGCACTAAATGTATGTACAGGGAATATTGAAGAGAATTACATTATAATGGGGGCAGTTAAGGGACACAAAGAGAGGTAAAGTTTCTATAAAGCACTCGAACTGGTAAAATGTCAATACCAGTAGACATTATATAATAATCTATGTGTAAATTAAGTGATGCTTAGATCAATTATTAAAAATGCTACACAAAGGGATATATTATAGATAAATAAAATGGAAGTCTTAAAAAAATTCAAGTAACATACAGAAAGGCAGGAAAAAATTAGAAATGGCAAACAGAGAAAACAAACAGAAGGAAAATAGTGATGGACTTAAGTTCTAACATTTAAGTGGTGGACTTAACTTCTCATATTTTTTAATCCACTCTGGCAGAGTGGATTAAAAATTATTACCCAACTCTATGCTGTCTATAAGAAACTCACTTCAAATATAACAGAAGCAATTTTAAAGTAATAATTTGGAAAATATATATCATGTAAATATTAATCAAAGAAAATCAAAAGTGACTATATCAATATTAGGTAAAATAGACTTCAGAGAAAAGAAAATTACCAAAGACAGAGAAATGTTACATAAAGGGTTAATCCACCAAAAAAAAAAAAAAAAATCTAAATGTGTGTGTATTAAAAAACAGATTTGCAAAATATGTGGAGCAAAAACTGATGGAACTGAAAGAAGAAATGGACAAACCCACAATTATTGCTGGAGATTTCAACACTCTTCTCTTAACTATTGATAGAACAATTAGGCAGGAAAATAAGTAAGAATATAGAAGAACTAAACAATTCTAGCAATTAGCAGGATCTAATCAACATTTCTAGAACACTTCATCCAGTAACAGCAGAATACACATTATTTTCAAGTGTACACAGAACATATACCAAGATAGATCATATCTTGGGTCATAAAACAAACCTTAACATTTTTAAAAGAATTGAAATAATACAGAGTGTGTTCTCTGACCACAGTGGAATCAAACTAAAAATCACTAACAAAGTGAGAAGTGGAAAATGTCCAAACACTTGGAAACTAAACAACACATTTTTAAATATAATGGAGCAAAGAGAAAGTGTTAAGGAAAATCTCTTGACCAAGATGGTTTCACTGGAGAATCCTACCAAACATTCAAAGAAGAATTAAAACCAATTCTATACAACCCTGTCCAGAAAACAGAAGGAAAAGGAACACTTCCAAGTTATTTTATGAAACTAGTATTACTCTGACACCAAAACCAGACAAGGAAGTAGAAAAAAAGAAAACTATAAACAATATCCTTCATGAATACATGCAAAAATCCTTAACAAAAACAGCAGTCCTCCCTTATCCATGGTTTCACTTTCTGCTGTTTCAGTTACCCATGGTCAATTGCAGTCTGAAAATATTTCATGGAAAATTCCAGAAATAAACAATTCATAAGTTTTAAACTGCATACCATTCTGAGTAGTGTGATGAAATCTCATGCCATCCCGCTTTGTCCCGCTTGGGACCTAAATCATCCCTTTATCCACTGTACCCTGCCCATGAGTCACTTTGAAGAAGCCCTCTAGAGATCAGATCAACTGTCATGGTATCACAGTGCTTGTGTTCCAGTAACCCTTATTTTACTTAATACTGGTCCCAAAGCACAAGAGTAGTGATGCTGGCAATTCAGATATGTCAAAGAGAAGCCATCAAGTGCTTCCCTTAAGTGAAAAGGTGAAAGTTCTGGACTTAATAAGAAAAGAAAAAAAAAAAATGTATGCTGAGGTTATTAAGATCTAGGGTAAGAATGAATCTTTTATCTGTGAAATTATGAAGGAAACAGATATTCTTGCTAGTTTTACCATCACACTTCAAACTGCAAAAGTTATAGCCAGTGTGATGAGTGCTTAATTAAGATGGGAAAGGCATTAAATTTGTACAATAAAATATTTTGAAAGAGATCACATTTACATAACTTTTATTACAGTATATTGTTATAATTGTCCTATCTTATTATTAGTTATTATTGCTAATTTTTCTGTGCCTAATTTATAAATTAAACTTTATCATAGGTAGGTATATATAGGAAAACACATAGTATATTTAGAGTTCGGCACTGTCCACAGTTTCAGGCATCCACCGGGGGTCCTGGAATGTATCCCCTGCAAGGTAAGGGGGGACTACTGTATTAGCAAATATAATTCAGCAACATATAATGTGCGTTATAATAATAATATATAATATATATATTATAACCAAGTGGAGTTTATTCCAGGGATACAAGGCTGGTTTAATATTTGGAAATCAATTAAAGTAATCCACCATAATAACAAGCTAAAGAAGAAAAATCACATGATTATATCATGATTAATCACATGCAGACAAAGAAATTGACAAGCACTCATTCATGATAAAAATTCAGAAAAATAAGAATAGAGGGGAACTTCCTCAACCGGATAGAGTATCTACAAAAAACCTACAGCTAACATTATATTTAATGTTGAAAGACTGAATGCTTTTTTTCCCCATAAGATTAGGAAGTAAGGACGTCTATTTTCACCCCTCATTCAATATAGTGCTGGAAGTTCTAGCCAGTGTATTAAGGCAAGAAAATGAAATACAAGGCATGCAGATCAAAAAGAAAGAAAGAAGCATCTATTTGCAGATGATATGATTGTCTTCACAGAAGATCCTAAATTATCTACAGGCATACCTCATTTTATTGTGCTTCACTTTATAGCACTTTGCAGATGATACTGTTTTTTTACAAACTGAAGTTTTGTGGCAGCCCTGCCCTGAGCAAGTTTATCTGGGCTGTTCTTCCAACAGCATTTGCTTACTTTGTGTCTCT
Organism: Balaenoptera borealis; assembly: GCF_965194805.1. NCBI lineage: Eukaryota > Metazoa > Chordata > Mammalia > Artiodactyla > Balaenopteridae > Balaenoptera > Balaenoptera borealis. Next base: position 19,727,086 of record NC_138871.1, read on the forward strand.
GTGTCAAATTTTGGTAATTCTCCCAATATTTCACACGTTTTCATTATTATTATATTTGTTATGTGATCAGCTATCTTTGATGTTAACTACTATGACTCACTGAAGGGTCAAATGATGGTTAGTTTTTTTTAGCAATAAAGTGTTTTTGAATTAAGGTATGTATATTTTTTTAGACATAATGCTATCGCACACTTAATAGACTACATTATAGTGTAAACATAACTCTTATATGCACTGGGAAACCAAAAACTTTATGTGACTAGGTTTATTGCAATATTTGCTGTATTGAAGTGGTCTGGAACCAAACTCTCAATATCTCCAAGACATGCTTGTACAAAAAACTCCTAGAACTAATAAGTGAGTTCAGCAAGGTTGTAGGACATAAGACATACAAAAAATTCTATTTCTTATACTAGTAATAAACATCTGACACTGAAATTTAAAATATAATACCATTTATAATTACTTACAAAAATAGATGCAAATCTTGCAAAATATATGTTTACAGGATTTGTATGCAGAAAACTATACAATGCTGGTGAAGAAAACTATTCTAAAGATCTAATCAGAGACATACTGTGTTGATGGTTGGAATATTTGACATAATAAAGATGTCAATTCTCTCCAAATTGATATACTGATTAACACAATCCCTATCAAAATCCCAGCAAAATTTCTTGTAGATACAAATAAGATTATTCTAAAATGTATATAAGAAGGCAAAATAACTAGAATAGCTAAAATACTTTTGAAAAAGATGAATAAAGTGGAAAGAATCCCTCTACTCAAGACAATGACTTATTTTATAGTAAGAACAATTAAGACTATATAGTATTGATGGAGAGATAGAAACAGATCTTTGGAATGTAATAGAGAACCCAGAAATAACACACACAAATATATCCATTTAATTTTTGACAAAGGTACAAAAGCAATTCAACATGAAGAGGATAACTTTTTCAATAAAGTGTTCTGGAGCAACTGGACATTCATAGGCAAAAAAGTGAAACTTAACCTAAGTCTCAGACCTTATACAAAAAATTAACACAAAATGTATCATGGCTCAAATGTAAAGTGAAAATACATAAAACTTTTAGAAAAAAACAGAGGAAAAATTTTCAGGATCTAAAACCAGGAAGAGTTAGACTTGACACCAAGAGCACAATCCATAAAAGAAAAAAACTGATGGATTGGACTTAATCAAAGTAAAAATTTTGTTCTGCAAAAGGCCCTGTTAAGAGGGTTAAAGGAGAAGCTATAGAGTACGTGAAAACATTGAAAACTATACATATGACAAAAGGCAAATATTCAGAATATATTAAAAACTCTCAAAACTCAACAGTAAAAGCAACAATCCAATTACAAATGAGCAAAAGACATGAAGGAAGTATTTCAACCAAGACGATATACAGATAGTAAATAAGCACATGAAAAAATGTTCAATATCATTAGCCATTACAAAAATAAAACCACACTGAAATATAGTTACATACCTATCAGAATGGCTAAAATCTAAAAAATAAAAAGTGACAATACCAAATTCTGGTGAGAATAAGGGAAAAGTGGATCATTTTATATATTGTGATAAGAATGTAAAATGTTATAGTCAATCTGGAAAGCCCTCTGGAAATTTCTTAAAAAACTAAACATGCACATTGCACTCTTGGGCATTTATCCCACAGAAATGACATCTTGTATTGAGACAAAAACCTGGACACAAATGTTTTTAGTGGCTTTATTTATAATAACCCAAACCGGGGAACAACCTACATGTTCTTCAATGGGTGAACGGTCAAACTATTGATAGAACAACCTGGATGAGTCTTCAGAGAATTATGGTAAGTGAAAAAAAGCCCATCCCCAAATGTTACATACTGTATGATTCCATTTACATAATATTCTTAAAATGACAAAATTATAGAAATGGAGAAAAGATTAGTGCTTGCCAAGGGTAAAATAGGGAGCAGGGCTGGGAAGGAAGTGATTGTGGCTGTAAAAGCACAACATGATGGATCTTTGTGGTGATAGAAAGGTTCTGTATATTCACTGCATCAACGCCAACACCTTAGCTGTGACATTACTCTATAGTTTTGTAAGATGTTACTTTACCATTGAGGGAAACTGGGTAAAGGGTATACAGGATCTCTTTGTCTTATGTCTTACATGTGGATCTACAATTATCTCAAAAAAGAATGTTTGAGATAGTACAGACAATTTCAGGAGTCTTTCTGGGGGTATGCTTTAGTTAGCATGTTCGAAGGCCACTGATCCAGAAAATTGGTGGACGGAGGCATATAAGGAGCTCAGACCCAGAAGCAACCCTGCTCTCTGATGATCTCTTTGGTTCCTAATTAAGCAGGTGGAAGAGGCTATTTCTGGCATTTGTATTCAAAAGCCCATCAACTGAAGAGATGCCAGATAAAGTGGCTGAGTGAAAAAAAAATTAAGCAGCTTTTTACCTAAATGACTAATGGTCAATTTCATATGTGAAATCTCACGAGAGGCTCAGCAAACTATGTAGCATAGAAAGAAAAAGAAATCTGGTTATTAGAGAGTTTGAATTCCAATGGATGTAAAACATGATTGTTAAACTTTCTGTGCAGTCTCTATGCCTGGCCTTAGATTAGGGAAATGCCCCTAGCTGGGGCAACACAGCCCCACACGCATCAGCTTAGGCAGCTGCAGAACTAAGTTGTGGGGTGTCAGGAAACTGCGAGGACCTGCATCTGGGAAAAAATGTGTGAGATAAAAGCAAACGTCACAGACACACTGCATCCTTTTTAAAGTGTCCTTCTCCCTGTGGTTGCATCACACCTTCTCAGACACAGCAGGTGCTAGCCAATCAGAATAACTACCTTCCCTTGGCCTGATTCTAGCAGTGGACACAGCACCAAAAGAGCTGAGAAAAAAAAAAAAAAAAAAATAGAAACCATTCATTTGCCCAAACCTCTGCTCCATATGGTTTTGCTAAACAAACAAACAAAAAAACATGTCATGAATCTTCACTTGACTGATGATCAGATCTGATGCAATGCATACACATATCTAACAGGCAGTCAGCTAGGATTTTTTCCAGTTGTCTTGCAATCATGTTTAAGGTCCAGTGTGGCAAATAAAAGAACCAAGTTCCCCAGAGTTGAAGTTCAGGGACCCACCACTTAAGGGACTGTCCCATTCCTGCTGGGCTTACTGAGAATTGCCAAAGAAACATCCCTCACACCAACTACCCCTCCACCTTCCTGCTCAGCATAAGTGTGAGTGGGGGAAAAGGTAGGAGCGTTTTTGGAAATTGCAATTTTCATTAAGTTAGCTCTTTTCTTCACTCATCCCCTCTTGTGGAGAATGGAAGAACGTGTTTTCCTACCCTGAGACCAAGAGGACAACCCAGAAGTACTTGGAGACTTTGCAACAAGGGCAGATTTACATTTTATTCCTTTTTGCTATATATTTACTTAGCCAGTGGACTAGCTGACCTGCACTTGTACCAGTGGAGTGAGGAAACCAGAACTGGAGACATAGACATAATGGGAAGGTACAAACAAAGAAGTGCAGATCCTCTTTCCCTTCCCCTGAGTTCCTCATTCTGGAGAAGCAGGAACATCAGACCTTGCCTGGATTCAAAGGCCTGAAAAGGTACGTTTGGAGACCTCACTGTTTCCAATACGGCTCCAGTCCGAGGGTTAAGAGGATGCAGGCAAAGGGATCACCACAATTAGTAGCTGTTCAAAGAAGCACCCCTCATCAGCAGCACCTGTGGTACCCACCATCTATCTGTGTTGGGTCCACAGACGGCGAGCCCACACAGAGTCACAGCTAACCAAATGAGTGAGACTCAGCCAGGTCTAGTGAGGAGATTATTCTGTTTCTTCTCCATTTTCTCCAGCCCAACAGCACCAGGATTAAAAGGGGACATGACATGTGAGAGCCAGACCAGAATGCCATTTTTCCCTTTTTTCTCAAGCCTTGACTGCCATTGGGGAGAGATGACCAGCTCTGCAGCAAATAGAAGATTGAAACTCAAAGTTTTTACTTTAGAGTGAGTGAAAATGATGGAAAAATTATAGACTCTGATGAATTTTGTTAAGAGAGTTACTGCAAAGTAGGAAAGGGGATTCATCATGTCAGGTTCTGGGCAGCTACAGGAAAAACTGAAAACCATAACATTTACATCTTGAATTGTTAACATCTTCAAATATGTCGGTGATAGGAAGTTTGCAGTGGACAGGATTCATAGTGAGTTCTGGAGGCAGAAGAGTAGCTAAAGCCTCTTGTGTAATAAGAGGCAAATCATCAAGAGGAATGGTGCCCCAGAGCATATATGCTGTAATTAGCTTTAGAGCCTTATAATTCAAGGTGTGGCCCCAGGACCAGTAGCATCTGTATCCACTGCTTTGAAGCTTTCTGGAAATGCAGAATCTCAGCATAACCCCAGACCTACTAAAGGAGAATCTGCATTTACAGGGTCCCCAGGTGATTCATACGCACACTGAAATTTGGCCAGCAGTGGCCTAGAGCGCTGGGTGGAAGAAGACTGCTGAAGAGGCTCCCAGGCAGGCATGGATACTGAAAGTTCCAGAAGCCTCAGGTGAATCATCTCTACTTGACAACCAAGAAGAGCTTTGAGGAGACAGGTAATATGAATGGAATGGCTAGAAAGCCACCCACTTTAGATCCAGATGGACAGAAAAAGATATCAGGTACCAATACTCTTAATTTTAGGAGGGTAGCCCAGAAGGTCACAGCTACGGCAGAGAGGTAAATAAAAGGATATAAAAATCAAGAGTGGAATGTCGCACAGAGGCATTAAGGGCAGCTCAAGTCTTGCCAGTTTGCCTCGGCTCTCTCTGATGGCTCATTTTCTGAACTAACTTCCATTGAGTTTGATCCCCATACCCTCCAGGTCAGCATTTAAGGAAAGCAACAAGTCATTTGCAAGCAAGTAACGGGGGGAGGGGGGAACAAGGCCACCAGGAAATAATAAGAGGACAATTTTGAGGCAGACACAGTGGTTCTCACCAAATAGTCCATCTTTTTTCTTATTTCCCAGCCATCCTTAAAGTTAAGGATCTGTTATGAGTTCTAGGCAATGGGTAATGATAAGTGACTTGTGTCCTTGCTGAGTTGAGGCATTAAACGGCTAGAGGATAACTCTCCATCTGTCTTGTTCTCAGCCACAGTGATGGGAGATGTCCTAGGTCAGCAGTCCTTGAAGAGTGATCTGAGGACCTCTGAGATTTCTCAAGACCCTTAGGGGGGTCTAGGAGGTCCTCTCTTTTCTATCTGTGAGAGACCACTCTTTTTGTATGTACTTAAAGCAAAACAGCATATTGCCATAGACAGACTACAGAAGCAGACCTGAGAATCCAGCCGTCTTCTATTAAGCTAGGCATTAAAGAGATTTGTAGAAATGTAAAACAAAGCCACTCTTTTCAATATTTCTGTTTATTTGTTTTGGAAGATATGGTCATTTCCCATAAAAAAATGTTATTTATATTAATACATAATGCTATGGCATAAGGCCTACAATTGAAGCCCAATTTTATATGCCACCTGGATATCTGGGGGAAACTGGGAGGGTCTCAAATTACCTGACCACCAGATCCCTTCCCTACTCTGCTCCTGAGGATAAGGTCCCTTATCAAGGAACCAGGTTCAGTTCCTGCTTATCCTTGAGTGGTGGTTTCAGTTCTCTGCCCACTTATGTCATTATTCAAACAAGCCCATCACATCCTCCCACAGGCACCAGTGGTCACTCCACCCTCTTTTTTTTTTTTTTTTTTTTTTTTTAATGAAACTCTCTAGGAGTTAAGCCAGCATTTTATTTATTTATTTATTTTTGTCTGTGTTGGGTCTTCGTTTCTGTGCGAGGGCTTTCTCTAGTTGCGGCAAGCGGGGCCGCTCTTCATCGCAGTGCGCGGGCCTTTCACCGTCGCGGCCTCTCTTGTTGCGGGGCACAGGCTCCAGACGCGCAGGCTCAGTAGTTGTGGCTCACGGGCCCAGTTGCTCCGTGGCATATGGGATCCTCCCAGACCAGGGCGCGAACCCGCGTCCCCTGCATTGGCAGGCAGACTCTCAACCACTGCGCCACCAGGGAAGCCCCACTCCACCCTCTTGGTAACAGTCCCACGTTGTCCACTCTGATCCAGAGCACAAACCTCGTGTGGCCCTGCTGGTGTACTGCATCCTCCACCCCCAGGCTGTGAGTGTGTGTGACTAATATACTGCTGTCAATCACATCTGTCCAGTGCCAGGTGTTGTGTGTTTAGCCATCCTCAGAGCCCTTGAGAGGAACTCCTCCCTCATCAACAGGATGAATCGGAGGTGGTTAGAACACAAGAGTTAAATCACTATTTTTAAATGAACTTATAAATATATTTTTAAATCTGTTTTAATTTATAATGCAGTAAATAGATATAGATAGAACCCACATAAACAAATGCACCTTGGAACCCTCAATTTTTTTTTTTTTTAAGAATGTGAAAGGGTCCAGGAATTTTACAAAGTTTGAGATTGGCTGTTGTTACAGGTGGAAGCTCCATCAGCCTGGATCTCTGAGCTAATATGCGGAGGAGAGATGCCAAGACCCACCCTCTAGTCCCTCCCACGTGACAGGTATCTGGAGGAGAAATAACTCTTTGTTCTATGAAGTCACTGGGACTGGAGGTTTGCTGGTATCTCAGCATACACTGGTCCATCTTGACAAATGCACAAAACACCCATGGGGGCCTGAAATGATTTACAGGACCAGAGGCGCTAACAGGACTTTCTGTCCCTAAGAAAATCACTTTCATGTCACATGCTTTCAGTCTCCCTTTTCCTCATAACCACACTCGGTGCTCAGAATACATTTCCAAGCTCAGTTTATTCCTGGAACTTGGCTCCTGGCATTGTGGAAACCCACACCTTGATAAGATAGCTCCCAGTTAGCAGTAGCTCTTCAAAACATCATCTCATTTTCCAGGGCTCCACCTGAAAATATCTCTTCTAATTAAAACACCGGGCGATTCACCTTTCCAATAGCTAGAGGCCCTTCTGAGATGTCATTTTATATCTTTCTAAAATACCACCAGAAAAAAAAATTGCTTCGTAGCCAAAAAGCCATAGGCTTTGTCTACAGAAAAAGTAATCAAACCAAATAAACTGTAGAACTAAGTCTGGGTGGCAGTGCCTAAATAATAATGATTATAATAGCAAATTTCGGCATCATAGCTAATAATCATTGAGCACTAATTATGTGCTAGGCACAATTCTAGGTTCTCCTTTATTTAAATTTTCCTAATAATCCTATGAGACAGACACTACTATGATTTCCATGTTAGAGATGAAGAAATTGAAGCACAGAGAGGCTGAGTAACTTGTCCAAGGTTGCACAGCTAAGAAGTGGAGAGTCAAGGTGGGAATTTGTGTCCTTATCATTATACCATATTCCCTCTCATATTTCAGGGAAAACTATGCAATGTGAACTTAATACTACTCCTACTTATTCCTGCATTACTTCCTAAATCTCAGACAACTTCATGAAAAAATTCAGTTTTCTATCCAGAAGGAGAAGGAAGGTTTCTGTTTCTTCTTCTCCTTCTTTTAAATTATGTGTACCACTCTCCATGTTCCCCACCTCATCTGCTCCTTTTACCCCTGGGTAAAGCCTCATTCATGTGGTCTGTGTTGTTCTAATTATCTAGTCTACAGGAATGGAAGTCAGGGAAAAGTGAAGCAGGGAGGAAGAGGAAACAGAAGAAGAAGCTGCACAGATGAAACAAGCATTTGCCACCATTTCCAGGAAGGCCAGGTCCCTTCCTCCAAACTAGGTGACACCTGGCACTATCACGACTGCTCTTTTTTTTTTTTTTTTTTTTTTTTGGCTGTGCCACACGGCATGCAGAATCTCAGTTTCCCTGACCAGGGATGGAACCCTTGCCCCCTGCAGTGGAAGCAGGGTGGAGTCTTAACCATTAGACCACCAGGGAAGTCCCATGACTGCTTTTTAAAGACCGCTGGGTGCACTTCAGTCAGTGTGAGGAATTATCCTACCTGGGAGGGTAATATTCCAGGAGGGATTGGCTTAATCTAATTAAAACCACTGATCATCTTTGGTCTTAGTCTTGGAGAAATGGCACTCAAGAGCGACCAGGTGAAAACTATTGAGAAAGGACAAGAACACAGGCTGCTCTCAGGAAGGAAAGATCCCATCTGCCCCTGGGAACACTGGCAGATCCAGATGACAGCACCTCAGTCTTAAGCATCAGCGTCTTTTGCATGGATGTATACTAAAAACACAGAAATGATGTTTCCTGTGCATAAGCACCGGAGGCAATGCCATCAGCCCATGCCAGTGGCCTGGCTGCCAACCTCGGTGCTGGGTGTGGCTGGAGATTTCACCAAAGTGGTCTGAAGGAGCTGGAGGGAAAGATCAAAGAGCCATATAGTCGTCCAAATGGCTGGCTTTAGAAACACAGCTCAGTTGAGCTGCAGACTTCTCCAGCAATTTGGAAAGAATATAAGGGGCTGGAGTTCTTAGAGGGAAGGTGCAGGAAAAGCAAGGTAAATTCAATTATTGGGGGTTTGTCGTTACCCAATTTGTAACAGTCATGCCCAAAGATTCCTGAATTTTATTTTATTTATTTATTTATTTATTTTTTGATTCTTGAATTTTAGAGGGAAAGTAGCTAAGGCTTCAGCTGGGATCTGGTAGATACATACATCCCAACTTCCTCTCCACCTCACCAGTATTTCGAGAACAACAAAACCCATTTGTGTCAGAGGGAAAATTTTCTCTCTCTCTCTTTTTTTTTTCAGCACAATAAAGGCAAGGTGGTGACATCATATTCATTTACATGTCTTTGATTTCTCTTGTCCTTTTTGGTAACTTTTGATGTGCTGAATGGGTGGAGTTGTTGTAGAATATTAAGCACTTTGTTCCTAATCATTTGGAGCTTCTAATAATCAAAAGTGCTCTGAATGGAAAACTTTAAGAAAGATTTTCTTCATCAAACATTTATGGAATCTCACAGGTTGGCATCAGAGTACATGCTTGGGGGTTCACGGAATTATAATTAGTACTAGCCCCTTCTCTGAAAAACGTGTAGTACTAATACACAGAAACCACACACACACACAAGTACACACGCACACACAAACACGTGCACATGCACACGTATGCCTGTGAGCATAGGCTGACATGTGGAATGTCATGGATCAAAATGTCGAGAGGCCTTGGTTCTCTAAGATATGCCACAAGTTTATACCATCTGCCTTAGGCCATCCACTCAGACGTCTTGGGTCTCCAACAAAAAGGCTCATAGACTAGGAAATTTTTGAGGGATCTTGGGGATCAAGAAGTCTTAATTCATCTGACAAAAACACAGTCCAGAAAGGCAAGAAATATAAACCTGAATTTTCTTGCCCACTGTTCATTGCCTTTTATGGTTCTCAATCCTGTACCTCTCGCCCCCTTATTGGACAGCCTGCATTTTCCAGGGAGGGAGAAATACGAATGGTCAGAGTGCCCCCTGGCTCAGCCCCCTGGACCCTTGCCTGATGCCTAGGGCAATGCAGCAATAAAAGAGCAAGGGGAAGCGGTGTCACAGTGCCAGCAGCATTGGTGATTTTGGTGGTGGCAGCAGCAATGTTGGTAGAAGCAGGAAAAGGATGGAAGGGGTGGAGTTGGCAAATACAAGAGGCAGCACTGGCAGCAACAACTGTACCCCAGACATTGACATGGCAACCCTTGCCAAAAATATCGGGTGCTGCTAGCCATCACACAGATACTGGGACCAGCAGGAGCCATGGGGACTTCGATGAAGTTCAGCCAACAGTGATGGTACACACCATGGATTCTGGTGGCACTGCTGCCACTTTGGGCATTAGCTAGAGTCACAGTGAGAAAAAAGCAAGGAGTAAGACAATGGTAGAGATGTTATGTTTCCAAGATGAATATTTTCTATAATATGTGTAAGAAACTTTGGGAAATGCTCAGAGCAATCTGGAAAGAAATGTGTGGGTGACCATTACAGCCTGAAAGGTGGCATGTAAGTAGAGAAATTCTATTTTGTGGCTATTACTGTGTATTACACAATGATCTTATAGCTAGAATGCCAAGTTCAAAGCTCTTGACTATACAAGCCAGACCAGGCTATAGCCTGAAAATGCATGCCTATCCACTTGGGAGAACAGAATTCCATTTCTAGATGTGTGCCTAAATTTGGTGTGGACTTGAATTCAGATGGATGAGACAGGGAAAAAAATCTCAATATGACTGTTGCAGAGAAAGAGGGACAGCATATTGGCTTGTAGGGGAAATACAGGTGGATCTAGTAGATGATCTGTGGGCTTCTGGGCAGCTTAAAGGCATAGAATCTGAGAGGAAACTGCACAGCAAGGAGGCATGGGGAGATGGGCATGACAGAGGCAGAAGAAAGAAGGTCCACAGGGAAAAGCTCCCCACTCCCACCTTTCTACATTTTTTCCCAGGGTTGGCACTCTTTAAGAGGCAAAACGAATGGGAGACTGTTTGCTCTCTGTATCCCAGAAGACTACCCACCTGCCAACAGATCTAACATTAAATAGTTCCGTGATCTGCATGAAAATGAAAGGATGGCATATTTTTCCAAGTTGAATAAAAATGTACTGTCAGTATAAATATCCTTTTTTAGAAGCCACAAAGGGAAGAAAGGCAAAATTTTTGTTCTAGTGCTGCATTCTGCCTTAAGTAGGCAATTACAGGGTATAGTGCTCTGAACCAACACCAGTGTTCATTTAAATGCAATGATCACACATTACGTTTTTTTCCCCAATGGTCCCCTGAGAGATTGTAAGCTCTTCTCCAAAGCACATACGTTCTGTAAACCCATCTAACATGATTCAAAATGGAGTAACACCTGTCAAGGGCCCCTATTAAGTCTCTTTCAGACACCCACGAACTGGAAAATTACTGAAGACTGCAGGTCTATTCTCTGAGAAACCACATGCTATAGAGACACAGCCAGCCCAGGTACTACTGTAGACCAGAATAGACATAAACCCACTCCCTTTTCCTGCACCTTGCCCTTTGAAACCCAGTAAAAGACTCAAACACCCACCCTTCAGTACCAACACCACTCTATGCGTCTGGCCGTTTCCTTTCTTAGCAAGTGAATAAAAACTTTCTTTTCTTCCCCTGCTAATACTTCTGTGAATTCTTTCACAACCCTCATCTGCTCACCTAACATTTTGGTGGCCTGTAGGGGGACAATTTTCACTAACCAAACTCCTTTCACCTCCACCTCTGGCTCAACCTTCCTCATTGCCCACCAAGACATTCACCAAACTGTAAGTTATTACCTTTGATGGGGCTTTCTCTGGGGAGAATAGCGGCAGCATCTAGGCGGCAGAAAACCCAACGTCGGGTCTGTCACTATCTGGGTCGGAATTTGGCTTCAGGGGACGTCTCCTGTCCATCTTCCTCTTGTTGCTGATTCATCTCTGAGACTCGGGGATGCCCAACTCCAGAGTGAATCCTTCTAGGTCGTTCAGAGGGGGGATGCTCCTTCTGAACTCTGGGATACTAGAATGTCCCCGACACCCAAATTTTCTCTTTTCTTCCTAAGATGTCATTATGGGCAACTGTCTATCTGCTCTGATGAAAGACTCCCCCTTGGGATGTCTCCTCAAACACTGGAAAGGTCTCAAATTAGATGACCTAAAACCCAAACGAATGGTCTTTTTCTACAACATGGATTGGCCTCAATATAAATTGGGTGACCAGGAGGTCTAACCTCAGGACAGCTCCTTCAACTATAATACCATTCTCCATCTCGATCTTTACTGTCGCCACCTTAGAAAATGATCTGAAATTCCTTATGTCCAGGCCTTCTTTCAACTCACTCAAGACCCCAGACTGCAGTCCTCTTGCTGCATGCTGCTACTAACACCCCCTCCTTCCCTACCACCAACCTCTCCTCTGCCGGTCCCTGGTTCTCCTCCTTCTCCCCGTCACACCCCATCTGGACATCCCCTTCAGCCTCCTCTTGAGCCAGCCACCCAATTTCCTCTAAGTGCAGTGGTTGGTTCCAAGGAAATCATTTGCATTCATGTTCCTTTTTCTATGTCTGATCTCTCCCAAATTGAACTCAAGCTACACAGTTTATCAGAAAACCCCACTCTTTTTCTGTCTCACCTTTCAGAGACACTACACCTTTTCAACAATTTAGATTTAACCTCTGAGGAAGACAAAATAATCTTGGTGAATCATTTCACCTCCCAGTGAAACCCTGACATCCATCACAAACTCCAAAAGAATTAGAAAGGGGACTCTCCAATCCGATCTCACCGACCTGACCTTTAAGGTCTTTAATAACCAAGATAAGGGTGGATGAGAGGAAGAGAGGGAACAAGACCGATAACAGTCTGGAGAGCAGAAACAATCTGTCCAAGTGATCGTCCCTGTGATTGGAGGCGGCCTCACCCTTCATGATAAGACTTATCTGAGGCCCCAACCAACGACAAGAAAAACAGACATTGGGCCCCAATGCTGGCTCCTGCTCCAACTACAAACAAGTAGGGCACTGGAGTCGAGAACGCCCCAGGAAAAGGTTACCCCCGGGACCATGCCCAATTTGTAAACTAAAAGGGCACTGGAAATGGGATTGCCCTCTCCTCAATAAGAGGGGACAAAATCTCCTTCTGAAACCAGGGAAACTTCCTGTAATGACCTCCTCCATCCCCATGGATCTTCAAGGACTTTGCTACAGGCTTCTGACTGACAGGCCCCGACGCTAGACCTGGCTCCAGGACATAAGATCGACTTGGCCAAGCCTCAGTTAACTCTACCCATAGCAGGTAAGAAAACCAATTTATTAATTGATACTGGAGCCACTTGCTCTGCTCCTCCTGAGTTTTTGGGTCCCTTGATTCCCTCACTTATCACCATTATCGGAATAGAAGATAAACTTCAACCTACTCTCCAAACATTTGACTTACCATGCTCACTGGGAGATCAAATCTTTTCTCATTCCTCCCTCGCCCTTCTTAATTGTCCTACCCTCCTCCTAGGTTCCCCTCCTGGGTCTACCCCCTACCTTTTGACCAAACTAAGGACTCAACTAATTCTCCAGACACAAGCTTCCTTCCTTGGAATCTTAAAAAACTCTCCATCTGATGCTCATCCCTCCTCTCCCACCAGAAATACTTAAACAGATTCCCTCAATTATATGGGATGTTAACACCCCCGGGGAGGGCCTCTCACCTAACTCCTGTCACTATCACCAGGAGGGACCCCTCTCACTTTCCCTGCTGCTCTCAATATAAAACTGGAAGATCTTAGGGGACTCAAACCCCTCATTAACAAATTCCTAAACTCTGGACTCCTTAGACCCACCAACTCCCTTATAACACTGCTACCTGTTAAGAAGACAGATGGCACCTATCGTCTAGTATAGGACCTGCGCATAATTAACGAGGCAGTGGTCCCTCTCCACCCGGTTGTCCCAAATCCCTAGACCATCCTCAATTCAATTCCTCCTAACACTCAAATCTTTACAGTCCTTGATCTAAAAGATGCTTTTTTCACTATCCCTCTCTCCCGAGATTCTCAAGGCATATTTGCTTTTACGTGGACGGACCCTGACACTCACCACTCTCAACAACTCACCTGGACCTCCCTCCCCCCAGGGGGATTTAGAGATAGCCCCAACCTCTTCTGTCAAGCCCTAGCCTCTGATTTATCCACCCTGTCAGTTCCGGGCAGCACTCTTATTCAATATGTTGATGATCTCCTCCCCTGCAGCCCAGACCACAACACCTCCCTTACCAAAACCATAGCCCCACTCACCCACTTAGCTCTCTGAGGCTACTGAGTTTCTCCTTCCAAAGCACAAATTAATCAGATCACAGTCAAATATCTAGGATTTCTCTTGTCCCCAGGATAACGAACAATCATTATTCAATGCAAAGAGCTTATAGCCTCTCTCCTTCCACCTCATAACAAAAAGGAATTAAGGGTCTTTCTGGGCTTCCCTGGTTACTTTCACATCTGGATCCCCCATTATGGCCTTACAACAAAACCTCTTTATGAGGCCCTCCAGAGACCCAAAAATGAACACCTGAAATGGAACTCCTCTCTCCAGTCAGCCGTTACCTCACTCCAGACAGCCTTCACCTCTGCTCCAGCCCTGACCCTCCCAAACTTAGATAAGCCCTTCTTACTATATACTCATAAATGAAGAGGGATCGCCCTGGGAGTCTTAAGACAAAAATATGACCCAGCTTTCACCTCTCAAATTACCCAACAGGTGTCTCAAGCTTTAGACATAAAATACAAACTACATACAGCCTGGCATCCCCAATCTTCAGGAAAAATAAAAAAGGCTCACCCTTCTCTTAAAAGAAAACTCACCAAGTTTGCCTTAAAACTCAGTCAGAGCTGGCTAGAACTCCTTCCCTAGGTCCTTTTCCAATTCCGGACTACTCCGAAGGTCCCTTATACCTCAGTCCCTTTGAACTTATGTACGGATGCCCAGCTCTTCTTACTCCCTTTTCTACCATGAAACCTCCTCCTCTGGGCTCTTACCTCCCAGCCTTAGAATTAACTCACAACCTCTTATGGACCCATACTAATAAACACCTACCCCAACCTCAGGACTTGCCCCCATCTACAATCCTATAACCTGGGGACTGGGTCCTATTAAAGGACCTCCCCAGATATACCAAACCCCTCCAACCCCCTTGGAAGGGTCCATTTCAGGTACTACATACAACTCCAACAGCAGCCAAGCTCTCAGGACATCCATCCTGGATGCATCTGTCACAACTCAAGCCTACTAATTCTCCTACCATGCCATCAACACAATCCTCTCCCTACTCCTGTCAACAGTTATCCGACACCAGACTACAGATCTACCGGAACCCAGAGACCACCAAAACCATGAGCACAACTGAAGATTAATATGCCCTGGTGGGCTTACATGCATCTTACTCTCTTATTTCTCCTTCTACACTTTATAATCTTTTATAACTACAAACATAACCCTTCTCCTATCCCTGGAAGGAAATTCCTAGCCCCTTGCTACACCAGTCCTAAAGACTGCTAAGACAAAATGCTTGGTCTCTTTCTTACCTAGTACTTAACCACGCTCTTTCATACCAGCTATGCCTCCTTAAGTGCCATTCATCACCCCTACTTCCACACAATAAAAAAACACTACAGCCCTCCTTCAAAAGGCCAAGGGCTCACAATATCACAACTGCTGGCTCTGCACTAACATTGACAGGACAGGATTTTCCAGATTCCCAGCACCACCTCAGACATAGCCCCCGTGGTTTGGGCCCCAACCCCCCATGGTGGTATTTCCGGCCTCAGGCTGTCTCATGGGTCCAAAAGAACCTCTCTGACCCACTTCCACAAATGCCCCTCCCCATCCATGGACCCATCTTCCAGGAAGTTTCCTTACTAACCCAGTCTCTCATATGTGTTATGGCCAATACTACTTCATGGATGGTCCCCTGGCCTCACACCCAAACCACCACCTTTACCTCCGACTTACGATGACCATAATCAGCTGGAAATCTAGCTGCTCTCAATTGCAATCAAACTCTATACTTAAACCACTCCTGACGATGGGACAGACCAAAACACAAAGCTCAAATAAATAATTTCCCTAACAATTTAATTTACCTTCCCAAACCAGACAACTGGACACTCCTATCCTGAATGGTCCTTTCATGGGACTTCTATTTTTCCTCCTGTCAATTCCACTGACTGCTCCCTGGCCTCATCTATAAGTAACTTCTGACACCTGCCCTACACGAGTGAAACTAGGACCTGCCACAAGTACATCGGCTCTTTGTTTCCACAAAAACCTTGGGGCTTTGGCTTTCAATGACAGTGTCTCACCTGGGAAAATAACACCTCCAGCCTCCCAAAAGCTTCTGCCTGCTTAAACCCTGTTGACGAGACTTTCTCTAACTGCCACAAACTCCCTACCAGAAGGGTCAAGTACAAACTTCCTCATTAACATAACTCTTACAGCCTATGTACCCCCTTCAGCCAGACTACACTTTCTCTGAGGGACCTCGGCGTATCTCTGTATGCCTCCTAACTGGATCAGAACCTGCACCATCGTATCCCTATTACCCCAGATGAACATCCGCACTGGACCTATGCCTCTCCCCTACCTTTTCAGATACCGAACTAAACAAGAACCTCTATCAATCCTAGTAACCATAGCCACAGACCTGGCTTTAGGTACCGGAACTGCAACTATCATACATTCTTCCATAACTGCTATGCTCTGGCTCCTCCCTTTCGGCCTGTCTTATCCAGTTTCTTCTCTCCTCTATCAAAAACTGTCTTACTGCCCTTACCACACCTTCCTCCCCTGTCACGGGTCTTGCCTTTCAGACTGTTCAATTCCAAGACAACCCACACGGCCCCTCCCCCCCAGGTAGGGACAGCTTTATGCCCCAGCTCAGCAGGAAGAAGTTGCAGAAGAAGAGACCTCTGCCCCAATTCCCAACAAATGGGTCAATTGGGTTCCAGACAACACTTAAGAATAAGTTAATATTCAGAGGGGGAAAATGTAAACCCATCTAACATGATTCAAAATGGAGTAACACCTGTCAAGGGCCCTTATTAAGTCTCTTTCAGACACCCAAGAACTGGAAAATTACTGAAGACACAGGTCTATTCTCCAAAAAAACACATCCTATAAAGACACAGTCAGCCCCAGTACTGCTGTGGACCAGAATAGACATAAACCCACCCCCTTTTCCTGCACCTTGCCCTTTGAAACCCAATAAAAGACTCAAACCCCCACTCTTCGGTGCCAATGCCACTCTATGCGTCTGGCCCTTTTCCTCTCTTGGAAAGTGAATAAAAACTTTCCTTTCTTCCCTTGCTAATATTTCTGTGAATTCTTTCACAACCCTCGTCAGCTCACCTAACAGGTTCCAAGATCTGAGAATCCTTAAAATCGCAGCTTGCCGTTGGAAACACATGACTAACAGAGACTCTACATTGCTTCAAGAAGCCAAGATTCCCTGGCGTGGCATTCTGGGTTTTCCCAGTGTGAGCCCAATCATCTGACCCAGGAATCTCAGTTTTCATCAGTTCCTGAGTGGGAAGATGTGAGACCAGCATGTAGCAACCTGGCAGACAGTGCTGGCCTCCAGGCTGAAGAACAGAGATGGAACCAATGATATAGTGACCCTGAGGCCAGGGAGACAAAGTGGGAGCACTGGGAACTTAGAAGTCAGAGAGAGGTGCCCCGAGATGAGATAATAAGAAGAGGAGTGGGCTTCCCTGGTGGCGCAGTGGTTGAGAATCTGCCTGCCAATGCGGAGGATATGGGTTCGAGCCCTGGTCTGGGAAGATCCCACATGCCGCGGAGCAACTGGGCCCGTGAGCCACAATTACTGAGCCTGTGCGTCTGGAGCCTGTGCTCCGCAACAAGAGAGGCCACGATAATGAGAGGCCCGCGCACCGTGATGAAGAATGGCCCCCACTTGCCGCAACTAGAGAAAGCCCTCACACAGAAACGAAGACCCAACACAGCCATAAAAATAAAATAAATAAATAAATCCAAAGTTTAAAAAAAGAAGAGGAGTGGGAGGTGTTGAGGGGGAGAGAGAGACAGACAAACACTGATCTTAGCCAGGGGTGATGAGTAACTCAATGTTCAAGCCAAACAGGGTACCATCACAGCAATATCAGTGGTGTCTGCAGCACCACAGGTGTGGCCATCTCAGAAAAAGCTTTGTGGAATCTAAAAAACAAAACACAGGAACAAAACCAAAACAAACTCAAAGATACAGAGGACAGAAGTGTGGTTGCCAGAAGTAAGAGGGGTTGGGGGGTGGGTGGCATGGGTGAAGTAGGTCAAGATGTACAAACTTCCAGTTAAAAAATAAATAAGTCATGGGGGTGTAATGTACAGCAAGGTGACTGTAGTCAATAATATTGTAGCATATTTGAAAGTTGCCAAGAAAGTAAATCTTCAAAGTTCTCATCACAAGAAAAAAATGTAAAAAAAAATTGTACGGTGACAGATGGTAACTAGACTTATGGCGACCATTTGGCATTGTATACAAATGTCAAATCATTACATTGTACACCTGAAACTAAAATTATAGTTATATGTCAATTATATCTCCATAAAAAAGTCTTTGCATGGTCTGGCAAGAAACCACTTCACCATATCATTTAAGCCCTGAGCGGAAGTCCTGAGAGCCTCTGGAGCCGGGGGATGACCTCAAGAAGCCAAGAGGACAAGTTGGGGTACAGAAGAAGAACAGGCCTGGGGTGGACACCTTGACTTTTACTACTCATCCTTCAGCCCGACACAAATCCTGATTGTGTCATAAAATTGTAATTCATCATCTCTATCTTCGGTCATTGTCTAATACATTTTCATAAAGCAAATATACTGTCTTTGTGTTTTATTTTTTACTCTGATTATTCAATCTAATTAATTATCCCCTGAGTCCAGAGATGAAGATCTTCTTTAGGCAAAGCTAACCCACGTGACTTAGAAAGGAATTAGCCACTTGAAACTCTAGTGCCTAACCAGGCACTTTCTTTGATTAATGCTGCCAGGCCTGCAGTTACATAGGCATGTTACACAAATAGTGCATATGAAGGGGTATTCCCGTTGCTTAATGTCTAGAGAAGCACAGGGTCTGAGCATACAGAATAGTCCTGACATAGATTAAGGAGGAACTATCATTGGCTGTGGAAAACAGGGAATGTGACATCTGAGTTTTGAGTTGAGCTTTGTTGAATGGCTATGGTGTGTGTGTGTGTGTCCATATCCATCTACAGAGATAAATATCTTAATGAAAGTATGAATAGCACACTCTCTAGAGGCAGTGAGTCCTAGAACAAGATAAAATAAATAAGTAGAAAAACCCTCTAAACATCTCAAGAGAAAGAGGTTCCACCAACTAAACTGAAAACAGAGACACCTAGACATTAGTAATGGAAGAAAGAGGAGAGAAAGAAAGCCTATGTTATAAATTAACAGAATCAGAACATTTTATAAGTCAGAATGTTGAGATTTTTCTGAGTTTTCCTTTTATTTATTTGTTTTTTAATTTGATAAATTCCAGCTTGCTCAGCTGTGCTAATGATGCATCAAGTGAAAGAGACTTGGGTCCACTCAACAGAGAATAGCAGCAGAGAAGAGGATCTGTGGAGGAAAGCCAAAATCGGGTATCCAATGCCAAGCATGGAAGACTCTGGTGTTTATTTTGAAAAGGAAGACAGTTTTCCCTCATGAAGCCTAAGGGCAACTTCCATCCCTATAGCATACCTTCAAAGACTTTCACAGTCTTAGAGAAGCAGAACTCAAATTTGGCAGAGAGTCTGGGCAAACCATGCCCACCCAGAATTAAATTTCGCAAAATAAAAGCCTGTGGCGAACAAACTGCCTTGGTAGTAAAGCCCGCCCTCTGATTCCGGTGCTACTCCTCGTCTCTCCCATCTCACCACCTTGTTCCAGGACCCCTCACACCCAGATATGTGAGCATCTGTCTCATCTTGCCCCTCCAGCCCTGGAGGCCTCCTGGTGGCTGATTTTTGCAAGGATTGGATCCCACCGCCTGGTTCAGTGATCATCTTACATTTGCATTCTCTAGGTTTCTCTTGCTTGCCAGACTGCTGACTTGTTAATGTTCAGTTCCTGTGTTTCACATGATGACCGCCCTCTTCCAAACTTTTCTGTATAGTTTTTGCTGCTGCTTCTGCTGTCACCTTCTACAGCTCCTGTATCCAGACAAGACTGGCTGCCTTTAAACCTGTGCAGAAAGAAAGCTGCCAGTGTCCTTTAAAAATAAAAGAAAATCTCCAAACACTTCAAGAGGAAAAGATTCTGCCAACTAAACTGAAAAGAGATGTTTTAGACATTAGCAATGGAAGAAAGAGGGAAGAAAGAAAGTTTATATTATAAATTGAGCTATGTACTTTAACCAAACCAAACCAAACAAAACAAAACCCAAGTCCTTGGCTCTGAAGAATGACATTAAAAAGTTAAGCAGTACTTACTCTTATTTAAAATGTCATTCTTATTCAGTGTAACTCTTAGACATTTAATACAGACAGATGAGCCACACTGACTCCATGAAGACAAAACTTCCCCCTATACATCCTCTCTAAAAGCTTTTAAAACCACTCTGTCAGGAGCAAACTGATGGCATATCAATTGTGTTTATCTCCCAAACCACAATACTGCATGTGACAAATGAACATCATAGCAGAAATGGCTGGGTGGGTGGGTGGAGGTAGAGGCTGAGAAGTCCAACCATATGGTATAAATGACTCTAACACAAAACACCCCCAATAAAACAGGAGACAGAGTGCATTGGCCTGCTACAGGGGCTCAGGTTGACTATTAAATATTTCATATAAGAAAAGCATACACAGCACCAAAACAGGGCTTTGCTGAAAGCTAAGGATTCAGAGGCTCCTAAAAATGATTTGCAAGGGGAGTTTTGTGAGAAAGTCTGAGAGGAAGTCCTATAGGAATTCATCATGGCTGATGAACGCCCCTCAGCCCAGGACCACAGTTCCCAATAGGCGTGTTTGTATCCATTTGCTATTCTTATCTTGATCTTTACCCCACACTGGCAACATCCTTGTGACTAAAAACAAAGAACTTCTCTCTCTCTTTTTTTTTTTTTTTAAGTTTTTATTAGAAATTGATTCTATAACCAGAAAATTCAATCTTTTTGGTTAACCAGTTAAAGTGGGAGGTTGGTAACCCAAGTCTAACTTCAAGTGAGAGCCACAAAGAGTGAGCTGGGGAGTATTAGAGACTGTTCATTTCTCTCCCAAAGGCAAGACAGTCATTAGTAATAGAGAAAAACTTGAAGTGAGAAGCTAAATTTAAACCCCATACTTGGGACAGTAAACCATGCCAATAGGCATTTGACTTCTTAATGCATAGAAAGTGGAGAGAGTTCAAGGAAATAAATGTTCAGGAGAAACTGTCTTGCTTGGCTATTAAATCTATGGATGAGTAACAATCCACCCCACAGCTTTGTGGCTTGCAACAAAAATCATTTGTTCACAATTCTGCAATGTGGGCAAAGTTCAGCAAGGGCAGCTCGTCTGTGGTCCACATGGTACTTGCTGGGGCTCTAGGACACTGGAAGATCGCAGATGGCCTCAGTCACGTGGCTGCCAGGTGAGTCTCATTGTTGTTTGAGGATTCAGCTAGAGCTCAGTCAGAGAGCCTCAGCTCTCTCCTCTGTGTGTTTTGAGGTTTTCCCAGTATGGAAGGTGGATTCTGAGACGGAGTATCCCAAAGGGATGAGAGAAGCATCTTCAGAACTCTTAAGGCCTGGCCTTGGAAGTTACACAGCTTACTTCTACTGTATTATAGGTCAAAGCCAGGAGATTCAAGAGGGGAAATAGACTCCACTTCTCAAAGGGAGAAGTGGTAAAGAAACTGCCAACATCTTTAATCCATTGCAGCAACTAAGACCAAGTTAAGAGTGTGTAAGTTCTAAATGAAGAATTTTGGAGAGGAAAAAGAAACACTTCTTCTAAAGTCATATACAAATTACATCAACAGTGGTGAGTCTTCGTGGCAACCAGCATGAACAGTACTTTCTTGTAGACTTGGCTTTGCTGGGAAAATGTTCCTAGTGCTTCTGAAACAAGATGTCCCAACTTCCAAAATGGCTCGTGGTCAAGTGAAAGACACATACCATTATTTTCCTTTGTGTGCCTCACAAAGAGTAGGCACTAATTAAGTTCTTGTTTAATTGGATCATGAATTTCTAGACCTCTGTGTATTCCATATGGAGTAGGCACATGGCAGTTAAATAGAAATGCTCTGGGGAGCAGCATGGTGCTATAAATGAACAACTTTAAATCTCCTCCAGCAGTGGCTAGTAGCTAGTGATGGAGGTTATGGAAAAAAGGAATACAAAGTAAGAAAGGGGTACAACCATAATAAGGGATCCAGTGGACTACCAATAAATATTTGTTGGATGAATAGATAAATGACTGCAGAGAAAAAGTGCTTTGAGGGTAGACTAGAAGGATCTTCTAGAGAGAACTTGACTCAGAATGTACCTTTTGCTGCTATCTATAGCCTTGTGAACCTGTAGTATCCGCCCAGCATGCAGAAGATTTTACACAAGTATTCATCTCAGGCAGCACATGTTGGCTAGTAACCAAGGAGATTTATGTCAACATTTTATAGTGTATGCATTTGTACAATTTTGAGATTTTGTTCACTCCTGTATCCCTAGTACTTAGGAGAGTGACTGAAGAAAAGCAATGGCTTTCAACCAGGGATGATTTTTGTCCCCCAGGGGATATTTGGCAATGACTAGAGACATTTCTGACTGTCACAGATGGGGGTAGAGGCGTTACTGACATCCAGTGGGTAAAGGCAAATGCTGCTGCTACACATCCTATGGGATAGTTTCCTACAACAAAGAATTATTGAGCTCAAAATGTTAATGGTGCCAAGCATAAAAAATCCTGATAGAGTAAGTACTCTATAAATATTTTTAGGATGAGTGAATGAATGAATGAGGAACAAGTGAAGAACAGTAGTAATAAATTAATGAAGACTGTATGGTTAAGGCATAATATCTCAGGACTACTGACCAACTGTGGATAGAGTCAAACCTACCTGGATTAATAAGAAGTGGCCTGAGTTAAACTTTGCATTAACAATGAAGTCGGATAGAAAGAGTCAGGACAAATCAAGAAGAGACTACTCAGGTCCAGGACAGGGACAAACCCCTCCACACTGCTCTGTAAGGGTTCCAGTGACGGTTAAGGAAGAAACGACTGGTGAACAGCTCCAGAATTGTACTGCTGTGAGACTGCATTACTGAGAAGTGGTTGTATTCTTGAATTTGTACCTAAAATTCACTTTGTAGTATGAGTTATGTACCTTGAATAATTTTTTTAAAATGTTTATAGACTCACAAGTTCTGTGGGTTCCTTTGAGTATTGTTAAGGAGGAGACTATATCTTAACCAGGTGAATCTATGGGACATCTGTGATGCCCCCTCTGGGAGCCCAGTTAGAAATTTTTTCCCTTTTACAATTTTACGTTGCCAACTTCTCATTTAGGGCTTCAAATTTTTGTTACTTGCTTGGCAGACAGACTGTAACCTGCTGACTTAACATAACTACTGCTTCATTTTTGTCTATATACATCAAGATTTCAAATATTTTTACAAGTATGAAACACTTGAGTGAGAGCTAAAAAAATTGCATGTGCTAAAAAATAACAGAAAGCTAAAGAAGCATCATCATCATATGGAAAGAACATAAAGAACCAGAAACCTTTTGGCCTCAGTCTACCCATCTTTCAATTGGGGACGAGACCCCTTGCCCTATGTACTTCATACAATTGTTAATGACAACTAAACTAAACAAGAGATATGACTGCTTTAAGTACCATGCCAATATGTTTTAAAATCTAAATTCTCTCCATCAAGCACAATGTGAAGTAATGTTTTAACAAGTAAGTTCCTAGGTCTTTGGAACTGATTTTTTTCCACTCAAGTATTTGGCAAAACAGAACTTCTTACTGCAATTATGACATCCCTCCCCCAAGCAATTTCAAGGTAGGCTTAGGGCTGCCTGGGCTTTGATGTTTCTACTTCTTTTTCATTGCCTGCTTCTTCTTGAAAGGGGTATAGGAGAATATATTTTATGTGATATGAAATCTACCTTCTATCCAAAATCCCTTAAGAAGACATTTCACTTCCTTTTGCTAATGTTCATTTTGCTTGTGAATGCAGGGTAAGCTCTGGGGAACATTCACTGTGGAAGGACACCTAGGTGTTAAGTCACAGTGCTGGGGCAGCTTTCACATCCATTCAGCACCAGCACATGGAATCAAGGGCTGAGCCACTGGAGAATGAGGTATTGTTAACTGTAGTTGATTTTTTTTTTTTTAATTGACATATAGTTGATTTACAATGTTGTGTTAATTACTACCATACAACCAAGTGATTCACTTACATGCATACATAATTCTCTTTTTTTATATTCTTTTCCATTGTGGTTCATCATAGGATATTGAATATAGTTCTCTGTGCTATACAGTAGGACCTTGTTGTTTATCCATTCTATATGTAAAAGCTTACATCTGCTAACCCACAAAATCTCGGACATAGAGAAGAGACTGGTGGTTGCCAAGGGGGAGGGTGCTGGGGGAGGGGTGGAGTGGGAGGTTGGGGTGAGTAGATGTAGTCAACCTCGATGGGGCACCTGATGGACTCTCCAATGGCACTTCTTGTTATTCTATCCTTGTGGTAGCTCAGGACAATATCTCAGATTCACAGGGTATTCCACAGATCTGCAACTGAGAATACTCCATTTCCTGACCCCAGATGGCCCTTTCACTATATCTTTTTTCCCCCATTTTCTGCTTTCTCCTCTGTTGATGCTACCCTTGCTCCTGATCCTTAGGCCTTCCAAGGCATCCTCAAATATTCTCTTGCTGGTGGAACTCAGCCCACAGAAACTGCTTTTCATGTGGTTTATGCCACCCGCCCCAACCCATGCCAGCTCTTCCAGCCGGACCTATTAAGGCTGGCCAGAGGCAAATCTCAGGAGAAGCTCACTTTATCTTTGGTGGGTTTTCTTCTCCCCTTCGATAACCCCCCTTCCTTTTCAATGGGCCCTGAAGTTTCCCCACTGTGTGGTTTATCTCAGTCTCACTCCCCTTACTCTCTCCCGTGAACCTTACTGATCTTATACATCAGTTTCTACTTGCTAAGTCTGTTTATAGCTAATGGAAGAGGGCTCTGACAATCCCTCCAAGGAAACTGAATTATGTGTTGAATTATGGATTCTAGGAAAGAAAGATTCATAGTTCTTCGGCAGTTCTCTCTCACGGTGGAGATTCCGAGAAGGGAAAGCTCTACGGAGCGATCCCTACACGTGACCTACTCTGCCACCCCTCCTCTCAAATATGCCCACCCCAACAGAGGCAAGCTCTACCCTGTGCTGTGCAGCAGTCCTGAGAAGAGGTACAGAGAAATCTATACACTTGTATTCTACATCCTAAAATAGTAACCAGGGAGGGAAAGAAGCAGGGTAAAAAATCCAAAACAAAACAAGCAGAGACAACAGAGCAACATCCTTGAAACTCTAAGAGTAGATACTGTATAATTAAGCCCAAATTCCAATCTATGCCCATTTTTCTTCAGGTGGCTTTTGACGGCTCCTCGCTGCAAAGAGGTTTAATGATTTCATTGAGTAAGAGGCGGTGGACTCGAGATGTGTGCATTTGCTGGGAGATAATTGCATTTAATGAAAGGCACAGCCACAGGTTTGGGGGGGCAAGTGATAAATCTTCCTCCAGACCCTGTGGATCAGTCATATTCCCACTGATGAGTGGTTGAGGGATCAATTAATAATCATGATGAGAACAATACTTTTCACTTGCAATTTTCCTCAGGTTGCTCAGAGCAACTTTATAAACATGAACATCCATCTTCTTGGTCCTCCTGGGAAGCCTACATGCAGGCACATTATCCCTAGATACGCAACATGGAAATTCAGATGCAGGGGACTGACTGGCCACCACAGCAGTGAGGGAAGGAGAGGAGCGAAAAGAAAGTGGACATGTTTTGGTATTTTCTATCAGCATTTTGAATATTTATTATGCAAACAGCTATTGCTGTCTAATGATAATATTAGCTAACAATTTTAGTGCCCAGCTCTGTGCTCAATTAAAGCTTTGCATGTATTATCCCATTTATCCTCCTGTTTCACAGATGAGAAAACCAAGGGTGAGGAAGTTAAGCACTGTGCGGATGGTCCCGTAATGGAACCCAAATGTGAACCCAAGCAGTCCAACTCCAGAGTCTGTGATCCTACACCTTGTGAATATTACATGCCCAGCCTGCACTGGGATGGGTACTGAGACCACATGATCCCTGTTCTCAAGAAGCTCACAGGGAGTGGAAGAAATCCAGTACTGATACCATCTGCGTGCCAGCCACTGTTCTACATGCTTGATACATATGTTGACACATTTAGTCTTCATAACAATTTGAAGAGTTGGGGGTTATTACAACAACAACTCTTTAAAAAAATGAGGAAACTGAGGCACAGAGGCTAAGTGACTGGTCCAACATCAGCACCTGTCCCCAGGTGAAAGGATTCTAGAACCTGTGCTGTTAGTCACTAACTACCTTATTTTCCACACTAAGGGCTTTAGTGCTCATATTGAAAGTGATCAGGGAAAACAGAAGGATTTTATGCAAAAGAGTCATTCAGATTCAGGTTTTCTAAGGCCACTCTGATGACACTGGGATGAACTGATTGTTTAGTCCCTCTCTGCAGTGTAAGATACTTACACATTTTAATAGAGTTCAAAGGACTGAAGGACTGTCACACTTCCAGAATGATAGGTGGAATTATGTATGACTTTTTTTTGTATTTTCCACACCTGATCCTTTCATTTATAAGACTCCTGCTTCCCAGGAGGATTCCTATATGCATGACCCTAGATCTGAGTATTAGTCAGAGGATAAGTCTGAGTTAAACTCCTAACTCATTCTTCCCATTGCCTGTGAGGTCCTCCTCACTATTCTCTGCTTAACTAGCAACTTACCAGTTAATGAGACCTCCAGGTCCCATTTCTCCAATGAACTTTCCCATTACTGGCTGGTCCAGGGAATCTAAGTCTCTCAGGAATTCAAGATTTTACAGCTCACCTTGCTAATTCACTTTTAGTTCATAAATCTTGAAATGCTCCCATCAAATATTTTATTATCTCATTGGACAGGGAACTCAACAGCTTCTTCTATATTTGAGCGTCTCTTTTGACAGTTTTTTTAAAGTTCATCCTTATACTAGGTCAAAATTCAGTTGCCTATAACTTCCCTAATAGCAGTCTGCCAGAAGAAAACTCCTGTCGCTCAATCAGATTCAGTGTAGAGTAAACAAAGCCTTCCTTTACCCCCTTAGGCTACAGTAAATTTCTCAAAATACCTGTATTCAGCCTTATTGGATTACAGATCAGATTATATGTAACTTCCTGCTATAAACTGAATGTTTGGTCTCCCCAAAATTCGTATGTTGAAACCAATGTGATGGTATTTGGAGGTGGAGCCCCCATGAATGGGATAGTGCTCTTATAAAAAGAGACCGGAGAGCTCCCTTCCCCTTTCGCCTACCAGGTGAGGTTAAAGCTAAAGAGGATTATTATGAACCAGGAAGTAGACCTCAACAGACACTGAATATATCACCACCTTGATCTTGTATTTCTCAGCCTTCAGAACTGTGAGAAATAGATGTCTGTTGTTTATAAGCCAACAAGTCCGTGATATTCTGTTATGGCACACCCAAATAGACTAAGACGATCCCTGGGTGCTTCCTGGTCTCCCCCAGTCAACTATAACCTTCTCAAGAACAAGGGGCATTATTTCTCTGAAACTCCAGCAGCTGGCACAATTCCACCATTCTTGCCACACTATAGGCATTGGATGTTTGTTGTGCTTAGATACATCAGGGATGCCCTCCCAGGAAGAAAGATCTACTTAAAAGAGAAAATAAACACAGCGTGAGAGAAAGAATGAGGAAGCAGAAGTAGTGTGCCACCATTAGAATGAAACAAGCATATGCCTGCTGTTGGACTGACCTTCTGTCCAGTAGAGAAGTTGAGCAGAAGCAAGAAAGCTAATTACACTAGACTTTATTAGCACTTAAATAGTGGCCTCATTAATAAACATGGTATGTGGACGATGTAAAATTTAATTAACAGAGTGAAGGAAAATAAAATAAGAAGGATATAAAGATCACTGGCCCTCCTACTTTTTGCAAGGGGCCAAAGGAGTGTAGACCAAAAAAAAAAAAAAGGAGTGTAGACCAAAAAAAAAAAAAAGTTATCAAAGACAGGAACAGAAAATAACATGGATAGGATGCAAATGTCCACAGTAGGAAAATCCCTGAGAAGGCAAACACAGGGTCAGAAGCCAACAACAAAAAACTTTAGTTGTAAGATAAAGGATGATGATGATGCTGGGAGAAAACCGCACAAAAGCTCAGTCTTGGGGAATAGCAAGAAAGGAGATTTCAAAGCAGTGGATATTGAACCTTCAAAGGAAAAAGCCAACAAAGTTAGCATTAGCAATGGGTGACCATGGAGATTAATGAATCACAGCATCTTCCTGCTACAAGGGCCCTTAGAGGTCCTCTAGCTCACACTCTCATTTTACAAACAAGGATGCTGAGCGCCAGAAGTTAAGTGCTTTGACAGTTCCAGGTTTTGGCAAAGCCCCCCAGATCCTGTATGACTACATAGCACCCTTGCCCTCCTGAGGTGTGCACACTGCCAGGAACTTCACAATTGTTGTCTTATCTGAATACTACAACGTCCATAGGGAGAACCAAGGAGCATCTCTCCATGCACACACAGTAGGATACACAGGCTAGGGAGGTCGAGCCACCCACCTAGTACCTAGGAAAGGAAACATTTGGGATTCATATTCTGGATTGTTCTACCTCAAAATCTGCCTTCATCTAGACTACACTGCCTTTTAGCATGAATTACAAAGCATAACAATTCAGAAGGACAGTGAGTATCTCCTATGCCACCACTCTCTACCCTGGAGTTACAGGGCATGCACAAGGAGAAAAGAAGTTCTGATCTCCAGACTCCATGAGCAATAACGGCCACAGCATCTGACCTTAAAGCAGACCAGACGAACACCCCTTCCAGGCTGCCAGGTGATTTGTTACGGCCAGAAGTCTCCCAAAACAGTTTCTGGACTCTAGATTACAAATTTCTGGAGGGCAAGAGTGTGTTCCTAGCAACCTGGTCCCATGGGTGACACATCCTGGGAGGTCCACGGTCAGTTGTTAAACTAGATGGTACCCAAATGCCTATCTGAGGTCAGGACAGATTGACAGACCACGACTCTCTCTTGGCCAAGGGCAAAGTGATAGTGATATTACTTTGCATCCCGAGAGGGCAGAGATAGAGAGACTGGCACCCCTGCCCGCACCTCAGTCAAGGCAGAGTTCCTTTGCAGACTTCCAAACTCTGGCAATAACAGACACCCGTGATCTCTGGACTGCCCACTTCAAACACGTGAGGACAGAGAAAGGAGAGACACTGCCTCCTCTCCTGAGCCCTCCTCCTTTTGTCTCTGTGTTGCTTTCCTGGAACTTCTGACCTGCTGGCCTTTGAGCCTGACATCTGCCTTCTTGCCAGGACTCTATCTATCAGTCCTCCCTGCCAAGTTCATGGCCTACTGGCTGCTTGGAGTAGTGAGGTTTGCTCCTGCTGGCTGGGCCCCTGGCCCAGGTCTCTTTCTGTTGGTCCTGAACTAAGTCAACCAGGCCTGATACCCCCACCAGACCACAAATCCTCAGATTGCTTGTGAAACTCTTCCAGGCTCTTTAAAGCAAATCATTATATTTAACTTTCTGCTCTTGTACAGATAAGCAGTACATGAAAAGAGAAAAATATGCATATCACACTTTAATAAATATGGAATACTGCACCTGGCATCTATCTAAAAAAATAATATTACCTGCACCGTGAAAGCAGCAATAACACCACCATAACAATGACAGTGTTGGAATTCAGGAAACCAAGATGTTTTGAATTGTGTTATAATTAGAAAGCTGATAAACAAATAGGAACATCATTTATTCATTAAAACTGTGCAAATGGAAAATCTACTTAATTAATTTCTTTATATAATATCTGTAAACTACTTCAGGGAGGAAATCTGAGGAACAATTTCAGGCCCAGAGCAAATGACACAAACATACCTCTGAAGCACAACTGGAAAGGCAAACTGGTGGTGACTGCTTTTTTGTTGAAAGTGCTCTTTTGAATGAGATAATTAAGAGACCAGGCCAGCCTCACAAACGGGATGGCACAGGCAACCAACCATGAGTGTGCTTTAATCCTATTTGTCCCGTGCATCTGAATAATACTCCCTCCCTTCTTTGCCCACCCTCAAAAGTGAAGTCTCTGGTTAAAATGGATGGAATTGGGGTTGATTAAGGGACTTTCTGCAAAACCCTTAGGAAGGCTTAAAAGCTGAGTCATTAGCGGGTTTCACATCTATCAGAGCAGTCATTACACCAAGCAAAGGATTTGGAGGACGGTCAGCACTTAGCACAATTGTGGAGCAACGTCAACTGACCTTGGTCCAAATCTCTCTTCCCTGGCTCCTCCCTCCCTGGCCCTACTCTCACTCACTTTTTCTTTTTACTCCTAGGCCTTCCTCTTAGCCTCTCCCAGACTTGATCCTGCCCTAACCTGTAATCGCCTCGCCTTTCATCTTTAAAAGAGTCCAACATTAGAGTCAGTAATGTGACTGTGGAATTAAGCTATGATTGCATAATACTTGATAATGTACAAAGCTCCTATTGAGTCCCTAAGTTAATTCTCCTAACACTTTCTACACTAATAAGAGCAATAATGGAAATTACTTTTTGAATACTTTGAGTCAGTCATTGTCAAGTACTTTGCATGCATTATCTCATTTAACCCTCGCTACAGGCCTAATGGGCACAATTATTAGCATTATTCCCATCTTCCAACTGAGGAAAGGGAGGCATTGTGTGGTTAAGTTTCTAAAATATCACCCATTCAGTAAGTTTAGTGTGTCCTAAATCTGATTTTCTTTTTTTTGTTTGTTTTCTTCTTTTTGTAAAAATGAGCGTTCAAGGTTTTAAATGAGTATTCAGGGTCTTAAAATTTTTTGTTTGTTTTGTTTTGGTCTTAAAAAAAGTTTGTGATTCATTCAAAAGCAACCCATGGTCTACAGGACACCCCTCAAAGTTACCTGATGCTGATTCAACTGAAGCTATTTTGCAACTCTGCAAATTGTAGATAAACTGACAGCAATGTAATATAATTTTTGTCTCTGAACAGATAAGTTATGTTCTTCCCGTAGAGGTTCAAGTTGACTAACCTATCCTTCTGTGGAAGAAGCTAGTTTTTCTTCCATTTGCATATTCATTTCAACATTCCTTTCTTCCATATAAATTTGTGCTTTTTTGAATTGGTTGTAACATCTCATCA
Source organism: Balaenoptera borealis (assembly GCF_965194805.1). Classification (NCBI taxonomy): domain Eukaryota; kingdom Metazoa; phylum Chordata; class Mammalia; order Artiodactyla; family Balaenopteridae; genus Balaenoptera; species Balaenoptera borealis. The sequence continues at coordinate 19,758,093 of NC_138871.1, forward strand.
GTTTCCTCAATAATGAGCTAAATAAAATCTTTAACATGTGTATTCGTTTCCTAGGGCTGACGTAACAGAGTACCACCAAATGAGTGACTTACAACAGAAATGTATTGTCTCACAGTTCTGGAGGACAGAAGTTCTAAATCAAGATTTCTCAGGGCCACGTTCCCTAGGAGCCATCTAGGGGAGGATCCTTCCTTACCTCTTCCAGCTCTGGTAGCCCCGGCCACTCCTTAGCTGTGGCAGCATAATTCCCATCTCGGCCTTCATAGTCACAGGGTCATCTTCCCTCTGTGTTTGTGTATCTGTCTTCACGGGGCATTCTTCCTGTGTCTGTGTCTAAAATTTCCTCCTCTTATAAGGACACCAGTCATATTGGCTTAGGGCCCACACTAATGACTTCATCTCAACTTGATGACATCTGCAAAGACCTTATTTCCAAACAAAGTCCCATTTACAGGTACTGGGGGTTAGGACTTCAACATATCTTTTAAGGGGCCACAGTTCAACCCATAACAACGTGTGTTCATTTTTATATATGTATGAGAGGCATGATTTTACCTTGTTTGAAATTATTACAACATCTAAAGGACATTGATTATATAGTAGAATACATAATTTCTTACTTTTTTCTCTTTCAACTTTTTTTCTTAGAAAACGTCAAAACACATAAACAAAACAGAGATCATAATAGTACATTATAACATAACAATAGGTCCCCATGTACCCATCACACAACCCCAATAACTATCAACATTCTGCCAGTCTTATCTCTACTCCCACCAAAGCCTGGATTTATAGGCGTTCTGATCTCAACTCATAACTTCTTTCTCCCATTCTAGTTAACTGCTTGGCATCTGGTGCTGTCAAGGGTTGCTTGTTACTTGAAATAGATTTAAGGAATTAATTCATGATAAGGTAGTAACAATGATAAGATCTTAACACTGCCCATTCCAAGAGGGAGTTATATTGCTTTCAGACTTTGTTCTTGGTTAGTATATCACAAATAAGGACTAATGAATCAATTTATCTCTGTCCCTAGGTACCCTGTATATTTTAATTGGGGTTAATCTAGAGGGAAAGACCCATGAAAGGAGTCTTGAAATAGGTGGGGGCCAGTTTTGTCCCTACCATTCTTCAAAGCCCTGCTTATGAGAGACCTCCACTTCCATCTATATCCAGGGACAGCCCTTGGTTTTCACATAAGGTTGGCAGCACGAAGCCTTCTGTAGCAATCTGTGTATTCCTTTCCTCCAATTTGTTCCAGCTAACAGAAACTGCTGAGCCTTCTTCTCTTCCACAAACATCACAACAGCAGACATATCAGTCAATCAGAAAAGTAACTGCACATACATTTTTTTTATGAGCTGTACAAGACACCTGTTGGGAGAACTACTCATGAAGATTTAAACAAATGAGAGAATGTATGTATAAGTGCTTTAATAATTAAAAATATTATGGGGCCTGGAATTAGAGATGGGTGGGTTAAAGCCATGCCATGAGATCTGTGGGCTGTCCTGGAAGACGCTACCTGTGCCTGGCTTGTCACTATTAGAGAGCCCTGCACTTTAGTAAAGATACAGTCATGACAAAAATCCTCCATGAGAATGGGAATATCATGTACATGCATAGCATTTTATCCCATCATTACCAATTGAAACTTTTTTTATTCTGGAATAACATTAAACCTACAAGAAGTTGAAAAAATAGTGCAGTAAGTTCCTGTGTACTCTCACCCAGTTCCCCACAAAGAGAACATCCTACATGACCACAGTGCATTGTCAAAACTAGGAAGCTGACACTGGTGCAAAACAAATTGAACTACATATATACCTTCTGAAGATTTCACTAATTTTTAACTGCACTCTTTTTTGTGGTCTATGAAATGTTCTCTCATGGATAGATTCATTATTATTATTTTTTTTAATCACAAGGTGAATTGGTCCATTTTCCCAGAGTTGGCCCAGTTTTGTTAACCTCATTTCTATCCCCTCTTCACATGGGCTTCATGCGTTCTTTTTTTTCCCATTAACAACTTAAAAAGTAATATTATATTGGAAAATTTGGAAAACATCCAAGAATACAAGACATAATTAACAAATGTGGACCCCAAATCCAAACTGCTGCTTGTTAATATATTTGTTTAAAGTCTTCTCCATCCCCATTCTAGGTCCTGGTCCCTTCTGCCTCATTCATTCAGAGACGACCACCATCACAGGTGTTCCCTCTCATTTAATCTTTTTCTACTTTTACATGCGTGTTTTGTATATACATGATTTTTAACTCTTTACTACAGTGATTTTCAACCATTTTCCTCCACTGATATACACATAGCAGATGATATTCAAGTAGGAGAGTGGGGGACACTTCCCACAACTCCCAGAGCACTAGTTATAACTCTATCTTGGAGTGCTCTATAAAGGGAATCACCTTGAAAATGTTCCAGTTTACAGAAAGAGTAAAGCCTTCAGAAATTCCAGGACTTGCGCTATTGTGACTCAGCAAATGTGCTTTGGTCTATGTAGATTTCTCTCCTTCCTTTGATCAGATTGGTGGTCATGCTCGTCCTTCAAGACTGAGCTCCAGTTTATCTCAGTGCTCTGGGCATTTCTCACACTGAACTGTATCATAATTTTTGGTTTAGATCTCAGTCCTGCCTCCAGAATGAGTTCCTTGAGAACAATGGTCCACCTGATAATGACAAAATCTCCAGCACCTAGCAATAGCACCTAGGTTACTAGTGGCCCTCAGTAGACGTGCACCGAATGGTTGGAACTGCAATAGAGAAGCCAAGTGACTGGGCTGACTGGGGTGTGAACGGAATCTCCACCGCTTACAGCTATATGACTTTGAACAAGTTATTGATCCTGTGAGTTTCATCTGCAAGACGGAGATCCCCATAGTAGTTCCATCAGAGGGTGGTGGTAAGGATCAACTGATATTACCCATGTTTTAGTTAGCACAGTGCCTGATATCTAGCAAAAATCCAAGAGCAGTGGTGATTGGTGCCTAGAGTATTTGGTGAATGCTGAGTTGATTGAGTAAATGAACCAGTAGTAGGTAGCTTGGAAGCATTGCAAGGGCACTTGCGACTAAAGGTATGTGGAGGTGACAACACAAGGGCCAGGGGTATGGGGGGGTGGGTGTCAGTAATGTCTGTGGTGACCATGGAAGTGTCCTACTCAGATCTCCCTTTAAGAGAACCTGCTGTAAGAAGAACAGCTGATTGACAGCTTCTAGTTGTCACTGCTTTAAAGCCACAGTGGCATGTACATAGATGCCATTGAACATGGTAGAGTTACTAGATCCAGGTCATTCCTGCCCAATGCAGGACTCCTCTAACGGATTTTGTTCAGGGACCACATCAGCCTGGCTGAAACTTTCTCAGAAGTGCACTGAAATTCCAGGTTTTCCCTATACAACTCTCCTTTCTTCTTTCTGTCCATCCGTAGATGTCAGACTTACATCATAGTCTGAGGCTCTCCCAAGCTTCACCTGCTCCCCCTGCTTATCACTTACTAATGTGTCTCCCAAAGCTTCTTGCACATTTGATCCCATCTTAAACTCACATCTTTTTTTTTTTTTTTAATAAATTTATTTATTTTATTTTTATTCATTTTATTTTTGGTTGCGTTGTGTCTTCACTGTGCGCGGGCTTTCTCTAGTTGCAGTGAGCGGGGGCTACTCTTCGTTGTGGTGCATGGGCTTCTCACTGCAGTGGCTTCTCTTGTTGTGGAGCACAGGCTCTAGGCACGTGGGCTTCAGTAGTTGTGGCACATGGGCTCAGTAATTGTGGCTCACGGGCTCTAGAGCGCAGGCTCAGTAGTTGTGGTACATGGGCTTAGTTGCTCCGCGGCATGTGGGATCTTCCTGGGCCAGGGATCGAACCCGTGTCTCCTGCATTGGCAGGCGGATTCTTAACCACTGTGCCACCAGGGAAGCCCTTAAACTCACATCTTGACATGAACTGACAGCACCTAAAAGAAGCTTCACGCTTTCTTTGTGGCATAGGTAACATGATGTTGTTTAATTCTGCCTTCATTTTTCCTAAATATCCCCATTCACAGATTGTGTTAAGGAAGAGGTTGGAAGATTTATTATATTTCCATTTATAGGTAATTCCTATGAGAAAAGAACCATGGTGGGGTAGCACATGAATGGGCTGTGAGATATACTCCTTCTGCACTTGAAAACAGCCAGTCTCCATGTCCAAGACTGATCCACTCACGGATCAACAGTTTTGGGGAATCACTCTTGAAGCCATACAGATGGAACAGATAAAATACCAAAAGACATAGCCTCAGGACTGCCTGAGCTTATAGAAAAAGAAAATATGAACAGAAAACCATTTATACTTCACAGATTGCTCTTGGTACTTGGACTTCTGATCTTTGTGGGTTTTATTGGCACCATTTTCTATAACATTTCTGATGCTCAGAATTTGCTACAAGCTATACAAGCCATGCATAGAACTTTAAATTTGGTCCATTATTTCCCCATCTCTTAACTTCCATTGCTTTAAAGCACCTGTGTGTAGCAGAGGGCCAGACATCATTAGCTCAGTTTTATTCATTGGGAAGCTGTGGTCTAGAGAGAGGAGGGACTAGACTGATCTTACAGAGGCCAGCTGTGTCAATCCTCCTTCAGACCTCAGCCATGCTGACTCCCAGATCTGAGTACCTCTCACTGTACCAAGCTAAGAACTGTCTAACACCAGTCCTCAAATAAGTAGACACATTTGGTACAACTGCAATTAAATTCCTTTCTGTCATTGAAGCACCAGACTTCGGTTTTCACAGACTAACTGGCTCTGGCCTTTGTATCATCAAACACATTTCAAACTGTCCATAATGTCTGCCAGTGGCTGATACCCTGTGGTTTAATTTTTTTTCTCTCTCTCTAGCTTCCCGAATGTTTTCCTTCCCTCCAAAACCTATCGTCTTGATCACTGCTCCTGAGTAGAATTTGGCTACTTTCATCAGTACATCAAAACCACTGAGCAGAGAGCTGGCAGTTGCCTGATTCCAAAAGGTTTGCAAAACATATTAATGAACATAATTGACATTTTACAAAATCAATGAATTTAGGGATTTTTTTGTTTTGTTTTTAAGGATGCACAGCATGGCATGCAGGATCTTAGTTCCCCGACCAGGGATTGAACCCTCCTCCTCTGCAGTGGAAGCACAGAGTCTTAACCACTAGACTGCCAGGGAAGTTCCTTAATTAAAAAATTTTTTTTTTGAATTTAGGCATTTTTGACCAATATGAACTTCCACAGAACTCATACTAAACCAAGAATAGCTGCTCCCCTACTCCCAATAAAAATGTCCCTCTCTTAGGCTAATGATCCCTGCAAACCCCACAGTAACTGATAACCCAGAGTTCTAGAGGGTTGCATTTTAGTAAATGGTAAAAACGACACATTTGGCATTAATGTTTTGACTCTTTCTCCCTCAAGTTCAATCTCCTTTTAAAATCACCCTAGCGAGAGAACCGTCTCAACTACTAATTTGCAGTCATGGACCTCTACCATATCGTTTATTCTTGTTCTTCAGGGCCAAGAAGAAGAGGATAGGTGACAGAGTCCAATATTTAAACATTCTGGGTTGAATCTCTTCCAAATAATTATTCATGTATATAGGCTTGGCTATAACCTAGCTTTTGGGTACATACCTATCAGATTTGCATGTCTATTATGTTAGCTGAAGGATAGGGATAATCATTTTGAAACCAGTAAAGTCAGGCCATAGTTTTAGCCACTTTCTTGTCAGCTTCCATATCTAACCCTGATGGTATATTCCCATGCTCTAAAAGACATAGAGTTCCCCTCTCTCTCTCTCTGGATAGTGAGCTAAGGTTTTTGGCTAACAACAAGCATATATGCAGCTAATATTTAACAAGCTGTTATTTGCAGCTTCCTGTAGAGACCAGAAAAGAGCTTTTTGATGTGAAGTAGTAAATAATAATGGTAAAAAGGCTAAAAAGTTGAATTTGGGGACAGATACCCCTGTCCAGGGCTCCCTAAATTACAATGAAAACACCTGTGTACCTGGCTACATTACAAGGTCAGCCTTGTCAAAGTATGGAATCTAGTCCTCATTTCAGTTTTCTCCAAGAATGTTTACTGGCTTTTGTTAGAAGAGCCCACAGAAAACAACGTTGCTGAATCATAGCAACAACCCACACTTGTGTCTAGGAGCTGTATTTAAAAAAGAGCTGAAGGAAACACAGAATGGGGCTCCCATTCCTACACCTCCTCCTCCCCGTGTGGCTTTCTTAAGTTTGTGTAGCTTCTTCAGACAGTCTGTTCTCTTTTTCTAAGTCTCTCTCTTCACACTTAGATGTGACTGATGGAGTGTAAGAGAAAGAACAGACCATGGGGAGAATGAGTGCCCTGATTTAATCAAGCACTAAGGCAAATGATAGGCACAAAGGACAGACCTTGAGGTGGGGGATGGCAGGGCAGGGGAGGGGGAGCTTGAGGAAGGAAAGAAGGAAGAAAGGGGATAGAGAACCTAAAGAGTAAAGAGAGAGAAAGGAGAATGGTAGAGTAGGAGGTAGGAGATTAGAACCAAGAGAAATGAGAAGAGGGGCCAGAGGAAGGAGGAGAGGGGATTTCACTATTGAGATTCCTCTTTAACTTCTGCTTTATGCACACATATGGGGAGAATCATCAGGGTGAAGAGAGGGTCAGGCCAATAATAATGCTTTAAAAAAGACTTTTAAAAATCTCTATCCATATAACCATCCACCCAATCAAACATTCATGAAATGCTGAACTCATAACAATTAACCCAACACCATGATTTATATTTAAGTTTTTGTAAATTTTATAATACCTTGCATCATGTGAATTAGAGTACATCTTTCCAGAAAGAGAGAGAGAGAGAGAGAGAAAGGGAGAGAAGGAGGGAGGGAGGGAGGAAGGAAAGAAGGGGGAGGGAAGGGAAGAGAAGGAAAAAGAAAAAAAGCACAGCAAAGAGAGAAAAGAACACAGAAAGTTAAGTATACAAAGAGGTAGTAACAGAATCAGCACAACTTTACACAGGGCAAAAGTCTAAATGGGAATACGAGAAAATGTCTGTATCAGGCAAGACAAGAGAATGCTAATATGTTCAGATGGCTTGTTGTGGACAAGTTACGGTACTAAGTGCTCTCTAATCATTATTGCTTTGGGTATTCCCATTCTGTAGATGTGTGAAGGCCTTCACATTTCTGGCCTTTCTATCACGTGGGGTATTATGTGGATTTCACTTTGCCATTCACAGATTTCCTGTGTGGCAGGTTGCAGAGCTCAGAGGTGGTGACACACAAAAATTTGTATGAAGAATATCAGATAGGTATTTCCAACTTCAGCACCAAGCAATAGAGCAGAAATGTCAAATGGATTTCATTTCACATGCCAACTTTTAAATTGATTAAAGCCAACTTCCAGAGGGGCTCTAATTAGAAGCATTCTCTTGCTATCCAGAACTAGTAGGGGAAATTGAAATGTCTAGATAGTGACACGTGTTCTGTGCACAGGATGACAGAGGCTGCATGTATGCCCTGGAGCTGCCTCTCCTACAACAGACTGAATGGTCAGCCCCATGAGTTACTAACCTCCCTGTAGGCTGTGAAGTGATCTGGTGAAATCAATCTACCCTTATCTAAGAGCTGTCTACAGGCTCATTTAAATCTTTACATCAGGGATAGTCCTAGTCACCTGTCACCTTCATGGGTCCCCAGGCCAAGGACACCATCAAGGTTGCTCAGATTCCACATGGAGCTGGCAGTGGATTGAGAGCTGGAGCCTGGCATTTAGCTCAGCTTTGTCACCCCGAATGGCACTGGGCAGCCCACTTCCCTCTGGACACTTCAGCTTCCTCTACTGTAGAATGTTATTTGAGCCAAATGACACCAGATCTAAAATTCTAAAATGTTGATGTCCCAGATTTGCTCGACTTTAGTTTCAGACAAGACCTAGATTTGGTTCTCATTCAAACTGGTTCACTGGTGTTCTTTCCAAAAACATTTTGTTAAATATATGAATTGGTATTGGTATTCTCTTCAGAGCTTGCAAATCAGCACTGATTGTCCCTTGAGTAGGCCATGCTAATTTTCACCTCTGCCTTGGCCACTGTTCCTCTCTCAGCTCCTCCATCTGCTTTCCAAGTCTAATCATTCTCTTGCTCAGCTTCCTCCACAAAACTACCAATGACCTTGGGCATGCTCCTAATCCTCTCCTGCTGATGTCCAAAGCTTGATGGGGTCTTTTAAGGACTCTCGACTATTGCATATCTATTCAGAAGAGGAGAGGGAAACCTCAGAGGTCAATCCTTGGGACAAATAATACATAGGAGCTCTATACATTTAAATATCTAACCTGAATTTTAAAATTTGACCAGGTCCCTTGAACTCAGTAGAATCTGTTTCTCAAGAACTTTGGGTGAGAAGAAAATACAATGTCTTTAGAAAACCTCATTCTTTATACTGTGTATGGGAAAATATTTAGTACACTATGCAATAGGAAAGGGAAGATACTATATGTTATAAAGAATAAAACTGTAATGTCATATTGGGGTCATAATTGGGTACAGACCCCAGACTTTCTTTCTTGACTTTCACTTCTGTCTCTTTCTTAACATATGAGCTTGTGAAAATGGCTTAAGGCATCAGCAATCCAATGTCTGAATGATAAAATAAGAACAAGAATATCTTAAGATTGGGATGAGGATTCCATGAGACAAAGTATATGAGCACCTAGCACAATCCCTAGGCATCTAGGACTGGATGCTCTGAACAATTTTAATCAGAAATGGAAAGAAGAGACTGGGAAATGTGGAGGCAGAATCTGGACATAGATCTGGAGCATAAGGCTCAAAAAGAAACATGATATTTCACCAAGACTTCTCTGTGACATGTTTCCTGCCAAAGGCAAGGCCTATTCTACAGTGTGACTGGTTCTAAACAAAAACCTAAAATATCTTGCTGAAGCAAGAGGTGGAGGACAGGGGAGCTTGTGAAAAGCACTGAGTCTGCTTCCTTGCCCTCTAATTAATCTTCCAGCTTGTCTTGAAACCACCAATCTCAGCATGTAAAGAAGGATCAGAGTCACTGCTGGTTTGGGCTGTGTCCTTGGTCAGGACCCACATGTCAATGAGTGTGGCCAACCTGGGCCCTGCTTTTGCCTACTCCAAGTCATGAATTCAGCTGACCATCCTATTAACATTCTGTACCCACCTGTTTGCCCTTCCAATGATTTCTTTATTTAACTGGTGTGATGGACAAGCTATCCACCATCATAAGTCCCCTATTACTGTGGGACCTGTGTAAATGTCTAAAGAAAGGAGGAGTTCAATAACATCCTTGTGAAATCCTATTTTTCCTTCCCTGGGTAGTTACTACTCAAGTAGTTGTTTCACTGTCAGTCTTCAAAGCTCTTTGCAATATCTATTATGAGTACTTTTGTCATAAAAATAGGAAGGAAAGCAGGGCAAGGCCAGTGTATACAGAAAAAGAAATGAGAAAATCAGGTTTGAGGAACCACTGTTCACTAACATATTCTTTAGATATTCAGAAGTACCAGTTTAGTTCAGCTATTCTCAGGCCAATTTCCAGAAAACTCCTATTGAATATCCTGTCTTAATGTCTCTTTCTTTCAAATCCTTCTTGGACCTGGAGTATTTTTTCCTATGCTTCTAACAATTCAAAGGCTATCCCTCCTCTTCAAGGACAAGTTCTAGATGTACTTCCTTGCCCTTTCACTACTTCTGTGGCCCAATCTGATCACTTCTGAACCATAACATGTCTTTCTCCATTCTGTTTAGCATTTACCTGTTCCATTGCACTGTTTTCTGTCAGGAAGGTTATAGGGATAACTTGGTTCCTCCAAATTAGACAGAAAACAGCAAGAAAAGAAAACACTGCCTGGGAGCAGGATGAGCTGAAGCCCACTAGTACGTTCCCAGAGCCACTGAAGGAAATTACAGCCAGTAATTAAGCAGAAAGCAGGAAGCAGTCATGGGACAAGCCTCTCCCCGTCTTGTTTTGTTTTGTTTTTCCACAAGCGAAGCTTGACTGGAACCTGGATGAGAGTGAAGAGACCTTGTCCCCAGAAAGGCAGTGGTGGTGGGACACACATCATACCACACTCAGAGATGGCAGAATTGAGGCTGTTCCATTTGAAGCTGATTAGCTTTTGTTCAGTTTCCACAGGCACACTGCAGAGCTTTGCCTTCCTGGATGATGGAAAACACCAATAGCTGCTGACTATACAGCCTGCTCAGAAAGCCAATAGAAATGTCCTCCGTGCATCTTTCAAACACTCCTAGTGTGAGTCGTCACTCTTCAATGACATTGTAAGCATTGTAAGCCACGCAAGGGCAGGGACTGTATTGTCTCACACACACACACACACACACACATTTTACATGGATATCTATGTCTATTCCTATACTATAACTAACTAATCACCTTCACATAATTATCTATCTATAATTCACACACTCATAGAGCAGACATTTATTTAGTGCTGGCTGTATCCACAGCCCTCTGTCAAGCATGGAGGGCAAAACTTTGGGACACTTCCCCCAAAGGAAAGAATCTGTGGAAAGCCAGTATGTAGAACAGGTCGACTCTGGAAACAAGTTGAAAATAGCTATTGTCTACCTTAACCCTTCAATTTTGGGGGGGGGGGGGGGGGAAATAGGCCCAGCTGGACTATATTAGTTAAATAAGTAATAAATAAGTAAAACTAAATGAAACATGTTTAGTTTCTTAAACATGCCGGGAAATAGAAATTACTTAGAAACTTTGCGGGAAGGGAGAGAAAGAAAGAGAGAGACAAAGAGAGACAGAGACAGAGAGAAAACTGATTGATTCTCAGCCTCAGCCCAGACTCATTGAATTCCCTATAAAAAGTTTTGGTAGTATATGAATCTATCAACTGTCTTGGATGGTTAAACTAGAGGATTAAGCCATTCACCTAAAATTGTAAGTTATGGCTCAGCCCAGAGAACTTGAGTGCTCCTTCTCTAGCACTTTCCCTGTCACACCATCCTGCCTTGCTACCCCACAGTACTTTGTTTAGCATGAAGCTTGGACTTCATTATTGTTATCACTATCTGTCCTAGGAGTGTGTCTGATCTTCCTTATGGATTAAAAGCAACTCCAGGGAAGGGAAAAATTTATTATTTCCCAGTGGACTTAACACCATGTTGACTAGATACTAGATATTCAGTAAATTTCTATAGGTTGGTTTATCATGGTTAGATTTTCACTTTAGAATTATACCACTCACCGTCCCTATAGGTTCTCTTTGATAAATGCAACCTGGTGATCAAGAAGGAACATGCCATGAAAAAATGGAGGCTCCAGTTTTTAGTTTTGCCACTGCCCATGGCATCCTGGGAGAATCAATAAACTCTACTGGACATCAGTTCAAAATGAGGGAACTGTTATAGGTCTCTTTCAATACTTTCTATGCTAAAAGTCTTACTATGGAAAGCTGCCTTCTGATATAACCAGTTTTTTGTTTTTGTTTTTGTTTTTGGCTATGTGGCTCTGCTAGGTGTTAATAAATAATTCTTTAGTCTTACATAGTACTATATTGTTCTCAAAAATGTCACCTGTATTATCTCACTCCTCCAAAACCATGTGAAGAGAGTAAAATTAATAATGATGATTACTCCCATTATAACTATTAATAAATTGAGGCACAGGGAAGGCATGTGATTAGTTCAAGGTCACATAGCCAATAAGTGGTATAACTGAAATTCTAATCGAAGTCTTTTGACCCTTGGTACCATGTCCAATGGTTTGCCTTCTGAGAGCTTGCTGTTTTCACTTAAGAGATGATTATTGCCTTAGAGTAGCTCTTAAAGCAAAGTATAACGTTTAAACTAAATCAGAGCTGTGGAACGATTTCCCTCAGCATTTTCTGTAAACCCAAGCCATACCTTTTGGATCTCCACTTGCCCCAGAGAGTAGATGACTTCATTAGCCATGTTGGACCATGTGGAAAAAATCCAGAGCTGGCTTTTGATTCATACTGCATACTCAATTTATTTATTAGTTTTATCCAAGATGCCCATCATTGAGGCACATGGGACATAACTGTTCCAAGGCAATTAAACCACATGTCAATAGTTCCTCTTGAACCAACCATTTCACCAATCAATTACAAACAACAGATTAAATAGATAAGCCTAGATATATGCCCTTAAGATCACCTCAGAAAAATAAAAACTGAAGCCTTGAAAAACAGGGTCATTGGTGGGGAGTTATGTTGTTCCACTTGCCATCATAATTAGAGACCAACATGACCCCTAAATCACTGCCATAATGTCTAGGCAGCCAAAGAAAACAAAATAAATGCAAATACCTTTAAATAACCCATTCACCCTAATAGCAAACATTTATTGAGTGGCTGCCATATCCATAGCCCTATGCCAGGCATGGAAGATGATTAGAAAGGACTAGTTAAGAAGAATCTGTCTAATCGCCACTTAACTCTTAATCTTGGAACAAAATTAAAATCCTTCATGAGTCTTTATTTCATCAGTTCTAACGAGAGAGCAGAATCCAGTGAGAGCTAAGGTTCCTTCTGTTTCTGTTTATCTACATCCTTGCTGGACTATAGGGTATCCCAAAGGAGTTTTGCATGGTATGTCAGGAAAATCTGATTATCACTCTCTGGAAGCAATATTTTATTTCTTAACAGAAATAAAATAGTGGACTTGCATCCTCATACTCACAGAATTTATACTGGAAATTATTTACAAATGTTTAGCAAAGCAAACTTAAACTAAGCTATTACTCTTAATGAATGAAAGACTACTGACTGTAATCAGTCAATTGAGTTGTGAAAGGAAGTAAAAATTATCAGACAAATTAAAATGACTATTAAAAAAGCACTGAGGAACTCTGCTCTGGTTCCAGAGAGAGACTGAAATTAAAGATGGTCCTCCTCAGCTATGCCGGTCCTCTCAGCAATTATGCATTGTCTTATCAGCACAGTGACTGACTAAACCTTTGGAGGGTAATGGGCACTTCAGTCAAAACCAAAAGCTACTGTTTTATAGAGTGCCAGAGGCTTTCAATTTTCTTATAGCACATTAAAACGCAGTCAGTCTTTGCCACATTTTAACCTTGTTTAGCATAAATTGTTGCACTTGAAAATCTTTGTCTTACATGGTCCACTGGAGATATCATTAAGAATTCTCATCATGGTACTCCCATGACTGAAGTTTTAATCCCTACTCCCCTTATAGCATATAAAAATTTTGTTATAGATGACTACCTGTCTCCAATTCTTTTAAACATTATTCTGAATTATTTCACATTGAGTATTAGAAGATATAAAGACATAAGGAACTCTTGATAGAAACATATATAGTTTTGTTGCATGAACTTTGTGTGCCCTTATTTACATATGTCAGCTGACAGATACATTTCTAAAGCTAACCAGATCTGTGATCTTGGCCTATAAGTTCACTTGTCAAACAGTTTCACATCTACATGAACATATCTAAACAAATGATGAATCCTGAGTGGTATGGCAGACACAGGTGTTGGCTTATCCAATAATCATTCTCTAGCCACCTCATCTTCCTCCTTAGATGGTTTCTATGATGGAATAAACTTCCAGCTATATGTCTTCTCCACCCCACCCCTATGCTTGCTTCTTGCCATGTTATAGGCATGTGACCCAATCAGGGCTAATGGGATATGCCATGGTCAGGGGGAGGCAGCCAGAGAGCCTATGAAAGGACTTCCTCCCTGTTAGATGCATAGAGGGCACACTCCTTTTTGTCAAATATTGTTGGTCTCTATAACATGCCTGCTTTAGTAGCAGCCATTTGCCTCCAAGAGGAACCATACCTAGGGATCAAGCCTATGAACTAAGGTTGGAAAAAGTCTGGGTGTTCAACAACAACACTAAAAAAACCTGGACCTACCTACTTTCAGATTTCAGGTTGCCTGCCACCTAAAACATCTGAGCTGATAAAAATAAAGGCACTCTCTTGCATCTACATGTAACTCAGTCTTTACCTTTGATAAACCCTGAGAAGGAGACAACACTATGTGGGAGAGGCAGTTGAGATGGTAGGTGGTCATGAATTGGAGATGAAGATGAAGAATAGAGATGCCCTCACTGGGACCTCAAATCAAGCTTTGCTGGGGCTCCTATGCAGACAAGCTGTCTTTACAGGGGTCCTCCAGGTCTCTGTTGGGGATGCTGACCTATGCCTTGATACTTTCTTAAAGAGCAGCTAAAGATTAACCATGCTTTGGGTATATATACCAAGGAAAAATAGTAAATTTCCTTCTTGTGTTTTCTACTTCCTTTGTTAAGGAGGACCATGAATTTGCTTCACTGAAATATGATCTACTTTAATTAAAGCCAGTGGCACTGAGTAAATTAGAACATAATTGCATTTTCTGTGCATTTCACACAGCTTGCATTTTACCAAAAGGAACCCAGTTTCAGTCAACGCTTGTGTGCTGACACCTGCAATCAAGGCCTTATTAAACTAAACAAATCATGTCTTCATGCAAGTTAAGGAAGCATAAATACAAGGCCAATTCATACATTTTCTAATTTCTGCTATTTGGAAAGGCAGAGTTTGGAAAGAGCTATTTGAAAGGGAAACCTTCTTCCAAGGCAAACCGTCTCAGAAAGCCTATATTTTCTCCATTTTGATAATGATTTGCCCTAGAAGGTTTCTGCCCCCCTATATGACTATTTTTTCTCCATTTATTTGGAATGAGATGATACAATTTCAAGATAGCGGTAAAAGGAAATTCCTGAATTCATGATTTGGTCAGTAAAAGAAGACCGATTTTAAAATAATGTATTCTCAAAATAAGGAACAATTAAATAAAAAAACTCTTGTATGATATGTAACTGTTAAGAGAGAGGGAAAGGAGCCTGTCTTATTGGTTAAGAGTTTGCGCTATTAACCTCTGTCTGTATCCTTCCTTTCCACTTATGAGCTGTGTAACAACCTTTCTGTATATCACCTTTCCTCAAAAATGAGGGTGGATAAAAAGAATAGCCACCCCATAGGGTTATAGCTAGGATTAGACACTATAAAAATAGGCAAATAATGGTAAATACAATCAGTCCTTGTTTTCAGAGTCAGAGGCAAGGTAATATACATGCACTGATATAGTGCATGAACTATGGGGTTATGAGCTCCATGAAGTTTGGGGTTATAAGCTGAAGTCTCATTTGAAATCTTGCCTTCAACTTACTTCTTGGGAGAGTGAGACTGAATACCTGCATGATGAAAGTTGCCTACTCAATTCCCTCAGTGGAGCCATTAGACTCACTGTTTTCCAAGGCCCCAGATGGTACCCTCACTTCTAGCCAATTGGCCTGGAAAAGCTAGCTGTGACTTCACAGGGGGTTGGGGCATGAAGCTTTCTACAAATCAGCAGAAATCCACCTACATCAAAAGATCAGTGCCAGCTCAGCCAGAATTGTGCATTTCAGCAAGTCATTTTTGGAATCAGTTGCTGGGGCACATCGCACACACACGCACACACACACTCACACAAACACACTCACAACAGCCATCTATACTGCATACAAAACACCAAAGGAGAACTTATAAGGAATCAAGGGAAATCCTAAGTGTGTGTGTCAGTGAGGCCATCCATTTACAAATGGTATTTATGTCAAATATGTACCCTCCTGGGCAAGGCAAATAGAACAATTTCATAGAAGCCCTTCATTAGTGTAAAAAAATATATAGTCTGAGTGTTATATACCTTGTTTTCTATTTACTTCTCTCCACTTGTTCACACAAAGAAGGTCCTGCAATCTGGACCAAGGGTCCAACATAAAGATACTTCCATGGCAATCTTTAGCTTTTACCAAATTCTTCCAGAAAGTCCATTCAACAGTTTGTAACTAAAAATTGACACCTTCACAGTATAAATACACTCTTGCAATTGAAAAATATTGTTAAAGAGTCTTTGATGCTGATAGGTTTGAACCAACTTTTAAAATTTTCTCTCTCCCAATCCCCAGAACTGCCAAGTGTGTCTGTGTATCTCTCATCTTACATTAACACATGAATAAATGAGCTAAACTATGTTTGCACACACATACACATAATATTGTCTTATCATCCCCTTTCTGAAACTGGACTGGTAATTTATGAATGCTTTCTGCTTTTGTATCTATATACTTTGTCTCTTCTGAAACTTGAGAAACCTAGAAGAAAACTTATTTGATAGGCCAAGAAAACTTATTTGATAGGCCCAGCAAACTCATCCCGACCTCGCATGAATGCACCATCTTCCCCAAGCCTATCTTCTAGTAGTTATTTTTTCAATCACTCAAGAAGAAGCCTGTCATCCAAAATATCTAAACACATCATTGCTGGAGTATTCTCTCTTCTCTATTTCCAATGCCCTGTCTTACCCCAGGTTTTCATAGTCTCTCAACTATCTCAGTAGCCTTTATGTTCATCTCACTTCTGCCAATACTAACACATATTACACACACTCACACACACACACACATGCACAAATCACACACAATCACAAACTTTGGGAACTTCTCCACTCCGTCCAGAGAGCTTCCTTCTTCTTTTTAAATTCTAAAATCTAGTTGTGTCACTCTCTTCCTTAGCTATCACGGTAGGATTTGTTAATGAATTCCCCACACCCACTCCTGCAATACACATGGACACATAAAGTCCTGAACAAATTCCATATTCTAAAACAGGGGTCAGTAAACTATGGCTCATAGGCCAAATCCAGCCCACAATCTGCTCTTATAAGTGGAGTTCGATTGGAAGACAGCCACGCCCATTTGTTTATGTATTGTCTATGGCTGCTTTCATGCTATAACAGCATAATGGAATAGTAGCAACAGAGACTGTAGGTAGCCCACAACCTAAAATATTTACTATCCAGGCCTTTACAGAAAAATGTTTACTAAACTCTGTTCTGTAGCACAAGACATTTTTTACAATCTGTCCAAACATCATTACTATAAGCACAAATTGAGCCCTTAATATGTGTTAGCCACTTTTTCAGGCAGATGCGTATCATATTTCATATCCCTATTGAATGGAGAAACAGAGGCACAGAGAGGTTAAGTAATGTGTCCAAAGAGGTCCTGCAGCAATTAAGTGGTAAAATCAGGATCCAAACCCTGGTCACTGGGTTCCAGAACTCTTTTTCTTAACTGTAATAATCACCTTCATCTTTTTTTGCCTCCCCCAACAATCCAGAACAATTTCCCATTCCCAGAACCTTGCCCTTTCACATGGCTGTGCTCTGCACATGCTGTTCTCTCTCTTGGAATAGCATCCTTTGTAGGACATGCCATCTGATGAGCTATATATGTCTCCATCAATACTGAAAGTTCAGTATACACAATGTTATTCATGAGCAGTTGCTCATCTCTGTTTCTCTCTCTCTGTCTCTCTGTCTCTTTCATCTTGCTCTCACTTGTTCAATTAACTTAATAATTTCTGTTCTAGCCTTTAGGGAATGGAGACAATGGTCTTAAAAATCAAATTCTCAGTTCCTTGACAGCTTAATCTTCAGAAGATGGATCTCACCATCTACCTCTATTTTTGCAAGTGTCAGGCAAAGAATGTCTTCTTCCATAGGTAGATTCCACCCTCTCAACCAAGTGTCCTAAATTCACTTCCTATCTCATAGCACACAGGAGCACACCTTGCAAATTCAATTGTTCATTTGTTGAATGAATAAGTGAGTGAATGAATGGTCCTCAGGCCAACAAGGGCTGGCTCACACAACAGGGAAGGCCTTGATACAAACAGAAACAACACTGAAACTGGCAGCTCACAAAGCATGAAGCCTGAGTCAGGCCTCAGCTCTCATACTGCATTATCTAACAAATCGTGTAAGTATCAATGGCCCCCAGACACCCACTACTACCTCCAACACCGATCTCCTTACATTAGCTGCTTATTACATTACTTTTGCAGGCAGCTCTGGAAGAACAAGCCCATTTCCCGAGGTGTAAACACAACTCCCAATAACGCCAACCTTGTGGAATGGGTCAGCTCCCTGAAGCACATGGGGTCGACCACAAAGCTTGGTTATACGTTTCCTCCACAAGGCTTCTCTGGATGTGGTGAGAGTGCAAACTCACACTTTTGATGGAAAACACAGTGCAATAATCACGCGGTGTGTGAGGATATCCTTGGGCACCTGACCAAGCCTAGGTCACAGCATAGTGGTGTTTGGCCCTGCCCCCATACCTCAGCCACCCTTTGACAAGGCCGGTTAGAAATGTCAACCCTGTGCGGAAGTGTGATTGTGGGAATGAGAGCGCAGTGCAGGGCCAGCTCTCGAGAGACTCTTGGATTTCAGCGAGAATGCCCGCCTTCTTCCCTCAGAAGCGCGCTACTCTAAGCGGATAGGGTACTGAGAGGTTTGCAGCTTCTTGGCCATTCCTGTTTCTCTCCAAATGTAGAAAGATTTGGGTGTCAAATGGTCAGCTGAATGCATGGATGGTAGGTATGGCCACAAGATTGGAAAATAGGCTCGTGTAAAAAGCTTAAAATAAAGATAATTGACTTTATGCAAATAAAATTTTGCAAAACCCATACAGTTGAGGCTACGTTTTTATGTTTTGAAAATAAGTATAAAAAAAGAATTTTCCCCAGGTTTTTGTTGTTGTTGTTTTTAAATGTATTCGGATAAAACTCTGGATTTGATTTACTGAAATCAACATTGTTTTTCCATTCAGAAACCTATTTCCTATTGCATAAAAGAGGGTATATCTGAAATAGTTTTCTAGTAAAACATGTTACTAGATATTGTCTATCTTCTCTTAGAAATGAGGAGGAGAGGACAAATATACCTGGAACATACTTGTATGTTCAAATTATTAAGCTCTTGGATCCTCGCCCAGTGCCCATCAGAAAGGGGGCACTCAGAAACATCTTGTGATGCAGATACAACAGTGATAAACACTTGGAAAGTTTCCCTGAGAAAAAAAGTTCCTTTCAGTAGGTTGAATAAATGGATGGCCTTAGAGGCTAAGGAATGATATGTATAAATAATAAAATATTCTCCAACTCTGTTATTCCAGAATTTGACACAGTATCTGAAATTCATATAGCAGAATCCCATGGATATCTTTTTCATATTTTCTTGCTCTTCACCAGATACTACTTAAATGTCTATGATACACTGGGCTTTAAATATCGGAAAATACATCCCTGTCTTTGAGAAAACAGTAGTCTAGGGTTGGTATACTTTTTTCTGAAATGAACTAGTTAGCAAATGTTTTTGGCTTTCGTGCCAAATAGTTTCTGTTGCAACTACTCAATGCTGCCATTGTAGTGCAAAAGCAGCCATAGACAATAAATAAACAATCAGTGTGGCTGCATTCCAATAAACTTTATTTACCGAAACAGGTGAAGGGCCAGATTTGGCCTTCTAGCTGTAGTTTGTCAACTCCTGATCCGGACGGATGCCTCCTAATCCATGGGCTATATACTCCTGAGGGATCTGTAATTTATAGAAGCAAATTTTCGAATCCATATGTGCACCAAGCATGGTTTACTGAATGAAAATAACTTTGCAAGTCTATCCTGCTATTTTCCCAATATATGTTAATACTATTGTAATGAACACATTTTAAAATAGCTTTGCTTGCCATTAATTATTTTATCAGTAATTAGAAGTTGAACTACAAATTATTCCTGTGTGAGGATTATTTTTTTTAATATTTATTTATTTATTTATTTAGTTGCACCGGGTCTTAGTTGCAGCTCACCAGCTCCTTAGTTGCAGCATGTGGTCTCCTTAGTTGCAGCATTCGAATTCTTAGTTGCAACATGCATGTGGGATCTAGTTCCCCGACCAGGGATTGAACCTGGGCCCCCTGCATTGGGAGCATGGAGTCTTAACCACTGTGCCACCAGGGAAGTCCCCTGTGTGAGGATTTTTGATAGAAATCAGATTTAAACCCCAAAGGCTGAAAGCTACACCTCCAGACTTTCACATGCAATTCATATATTTCCTGAACTTTTTAAAACTATTTTCTTTTAATGTTTTTCCTCTTGGATAAAATGTGGTATATTCCTTACTCCAGGAATCTACCTGAAAAGGCTCCAACATCTGTGTTAAGCACATCTCAGTCCTGGGGGATGACAGCTGCACAGGACCGACTCTCTGATGGATGGCATCAGGCTAATCATTTCACCAGGTAGCCTTTACAAACTCAAATGTAAGCTACTGCTCCAATCCCAGGCACAGCCATCTCCTAAGTAGCTCTCTAATGGGGGGAGCATTGAGACAGAAAATCCCAAACAATAGGTGATCCAGATATAATTCATATTTGGTTCAACAAATGACCTTATTTTGTATATGTTTTACCTTCATAATTATGTTTTCCTTAGACTAATACAATTTGTTGCCACACACCATCTGACAACAGAATGAGGTGTGTAAAACTGTAGGTAGGTGGCAGGGAGAAGCTGGGTAGGATAAAAATTTGGCTGTGAGTACTTGAACAAATATAACTGCCAGAGAGAAACAACTGTACATCATTCAAAGGGTCACAAAATCAAGTAGGAATGGCCTTTATTTATTTTTTACCTTTTAAAAAAGAGACTTTCTTTTTAGAGAAGTTTTATATTCACATCAAAATTGAGCAGAAAGTATAGAGAGGTGCCATACACTTCCTACCCGCCTCCCCCCAATTCCCCCACCATCACTATTTTCCACCAGAGTGGTACATTTGTTACAACTGTGAACTACATTGACACACCAGTATTATCCAAAGTCCATAGTTTAGATTAGGATTCACTCTGGGGGTTTTGCATTCTATGATTATTAACAAATGTATAATGACATGTATCCACCATCATAGTATCCTACAAATGATACTCTGCCCTAAAAATTCAATGTGCTCTGCCTATTAATCCTTCCTCTTCCCTAATCCATGGAAACCACGGATCCTTTTACTATCATCTCCATAGTTTTGCCTTCTCCAGAATGTCATATATTTGAAATCATGTACTATGTAGGTTGGTTTCTTTCACTTAGTAATATGTATTTAAGATTCCTCCATGTCTTTTTATGGCTTGATAGCTCATTTATTTTTAGCACTGAATATTATTCCATTATCCAGATGTACCATCGCTTATTTATCCACTCACCTACAGAAGGACATCTTGGTTGATCCAGCTTGGAGCAATTATGCATAAAGCTATGCATATATATAAAATATAATATATATAAATATTTGTGTACAAGTTATTGTGTGGACATACTCAACTTCTTTGAATAAATACCAAGGAGTGTGATTGCTGAATCATGTACTAAGTATGTTTACTTGTTAAGGAAATGTCAAACTATCTTCCAGAATGGCTTTACAATTTTACATTCCCACCATCAGTGAATGAGAGTTCCTGTTGCTCTATATCCTCTCCAGCATTTGGTGTTGTCAGTGTTTTAGATTTTTGT
Source organism: Balaenoptera borealis (assembly GCF_965194805.1). Classification (NCBI taxonomy): domain Eukaryota; kingdom Metazoa; phylum Chordata; class Mammalia; order Artiodactyla; family Balaenopteridae; genus Balaenoptera; species Balaenoptera borealis. The sequence continues at coordinate 19,779,543 of NC_138871.1, forward strand.
CATTCTAATATCCGTGTAGTGGTATGTCACTATTGTTTCAATTTGCATTTCCCTGATAACATATGATGTTGAATATATTTTTATATAATTATTTGTCATTTGTGTATCTTCTTTGGTAAAATGTCTGTTAAGGTTTTTGACCCATTTTTTAAAATCAGTTTATTTGTTTTCTTATTGTTGAGTTTTAAGAGTTCTTTGTATAAGTAGGATAACAGTCCTTTATGAAATGTACTTTTTGCAAATATTTTCTTCCAGTGTGTGGCTTGGCTTATTCTTTTCATAGTATCTCTCACAGACCAGAAGTTTTTTCATTTTAATTTAGTCCAACTTATCAATTATTTATTTTATTGTCATGCTTCAGATGCCGTATCTAAAATGTCATTGACAAACCAAAGGTTATCTTCCAGGAGTTTTTTAGTGTTGTGTTTTGTATTTTTTAAATTTTTAAATTTTTTAAATTTAAAAAAATGTTTTTTTTAAAATTGAAGTATATATAATTGACTCACAATATTATATTAGTTCCAGATGTACAACATAGTGACTTGATATTTTTATACATTATGAAATGATCACCATGATAAGTCTAGTTACCATACAAAGTTATTACTAGAGTATTGATATATATTCACTATCTTGTGCATTACATCCCTGTGATTTATTTATTTTTATAACTGGAATTTTGTACCTCTTAATCCCCTTCACTTATTTCACCCATCTCCCTACCCTTCTCCCCTCTGGCAACCACCAGTTTGTTCTCTGTATCTATGAGTCTATTTCTGTTCAGTTATGTTTGTTCATTTGGTTTTTTGTTTTCTAGATTCCACATATAAGTGAAATCATATGGTATTTGTCTTTCTCTGTCTGACTTGTTTCACTTAGCATTTAAGTGATTCCACATTATTGCAAATGGCAAAGTTTCATTCTTCTTTGTAGTTGAATAATATTCCATAATATTGTATAATGAATATTCTTTACTCCATTTACTCCATTACACACCTTTATCCATTCATCTATCAGTGGATACTTAGGTTGCTTCTACATCTTGGCTATCGCAAAGAATGCTGCAATGAACACTGGGGTGCATGTATCTTTTCAAATTAGTATTTTTTGTTTTCTTTGGATAAATATCCAGAAATGGAAGTCCTGGATTGCATGGTAGTTCTATTCTTAATTTTTTGAGAATACTGTTTTTCCATAGTGGCTGCAACAATTTACAATCCCACCAATAGTTGCATCCTCAGCAACACTTGTTATTTCTTGTCTTCTTGATAACTGCCATTCTGCCAGGGGTGAGGTGATATCTCATTGTGGTTTCGATTTGTATGAGAATGACCTTTAAAGTTGATCCAACCCAAATGAGACAATGGGTTAAGTAGTTTATCAGGGATTACCCAGCTAGAAGATATAAAATGATAATGATGATGACAAAAATAATGACAATCTACCCTAGTCAAATTATACTCCCATTACTCTCTGTCACAAGGATCAGCTAACATTTTCTGTGACGAGCCAAAGAGTAAATATTTTACATTCTTGGTTGCAACTACTCAACTCTGTGTTGAATGAGTATGGCTGTGTTCCACAGGACCATATTGCCTACACATTTACATGTGAGATACTGAATATTAAAAGAGTTTAAAAGATCTCTACATGCCGTTCCTCCAAACAGTTTCAACCGAGGTTTCCTCAGTGGGCCCTGGGCTCCAAGGAGTTTCTAAAATTGTTCAGACAACGCCCACCATGTTCCTGTCAATCATCCACACCACTACAGTGGTGCTTCCCCACCCAGGGGCAGATGGGGAAATTCTGAGGGTATAAGGATGGATAGCAAGCCCTGACATTGATGCTCCCAACCAGCTCTGGGTCTGGATCGTCCATGTCAGTGCTGTCTCCCTCACTTACACCCTGGGAAAGGGCAGCTACACTCCACAGACTATGCAACAGGACCCTGATAACCCCATGGATTGCTTTCTGCTACTCTCCTTTAACCAATTAATTCTCATAGCATTTATTGAGCATCCTCAGAGGCATGAGCCCTAAGCCATGTGTACTGGGGACCAATGAGATATATAGGAAAAAACATGGACTTTGGCATCAGGCCAATCAAGGGTCCAAATCACTGATCTGTCATTATTGACTGCATGACCTTGAACAACCTACAGTCTAATCTCTAAAATGAGGAGATTATTCCTATGATTTGTGATTATTGTTAGAATTAAGTGAGATAATACGTTGCCCAGCTTAGTTTCTGGCAACCTAAGAGATGCCCAGTCAATGAGTATTTCCTTCTAGACTTCAAGACGTGTACTCTGTAGTGGAGAATAAGACAACTATCAGTGCCTGTCTGGGCAATTGGAATTGGTGGGTAGCTCTGTCACTACTCAATGTGGCACTTTTGTGTGACTTAATAAATAGTGCCCCTGCTTCAAGGCACTTTGCTATCATATCTTGGAACACTGTAGTAACAACTCTCAAAATCTACAATGACAGCGATGTGAATGGCACCTCTAGAGTAGTGCACCCAGTCAACCACAAGAAGCGGCCCTTGTCTAAGTGAATGCTGTATTAATTCAGAGAAAGGGAGGGTTAATGCAGGCTAGGCTGGTCAGGGACAGTCACATAGGCAAAATGGCTTGAATTGGATTTTAAGTTGATGAGAACTGGAGCTGTGGTGAGGGAAGTAAAGAAAGCATTTAGCCGGCACCATGGCTGGTAGCCAGAAGAGCCCTGGGGGGTTGGCCAGGCTTTGAATGCCAAGCCAGTTCTCGGAAGAGCTCCCCATGAATACTCCTACATATGGGTTATTTGGTTGAAGAGCCACACACAGATCAACTTGACATCTAGAGCAGAGCATGCATTTCTATGCCAAACAAAAGGTTTTGGAGAAGCAGAGAATATCATGCTGCACTTGACCGCTTCCTGGAATTCAGAATACCAAACATTTTGGAAGTACACCCCCCAGTAATAATACAGTGGTGGCCTGGGGACCAGAGACTCTGCATGACAGAAATGACTCTGGGAGTTCAATGAAGAGCCACACACAGACCATGTCTGGCCATGAAACTTCTTTCAATATGGCAGGCCATATGAAATGCCCTGTTCATGGAACAATCTTAAAACCGGGGCTCACTTGGACTCTGCTATCATTGAAACCAGTATGTTTATTTCATTGACCAGGGACCCAATAGGCTAAAGGCAGGAGAAGTATGTCAGGTGAGTCTGACTTTTGCTACTCCAAGTCCTCCACTAAGTAAAGAATTTTTGAACTGAAAACCTATACCCTGAAGGGTACTACTTTGTGTTTATATCTACTTAAGTATGTGAAAAACTAAACAAAATTAAAAACATGATTTCAGGGAAGCAGCTTGATATAGTAGGAAAGCACAGGATTTGGAAAAGTCTGACTCTATTCTGACCTGTCCTTCTGCAATGAACCATCCAGGTAACCCTGGTAAAGCTACATGACCGCTCGAAAGTGAGTTTTCTCATCAGTAAACTGGGAAACAATACTGTTGCCTCAGACTACTCTATTTTGGATCTGCAAATCATAGCCTTAGGAAGGCAAATAGATGTCATCACTTGGTAAAATCTGATGGAACAGTAATTGCTTCCTGGGAGGCTGGGTTGAGAAGGATCCTGAGTTTATGAATGGGATCATCTGGAAAGTAGACCATGATGCAGGAGCGGCATCTGCCAGGCAAGGAAGAGAGGGAGGGGAAGTACAAGCTATTTGCCATCACCACTACTGTGAGTGGACTTTCCTTGCATCAGCGTGCCAAGGAAACAGGGCAGGGGGGCAGAGAGTGAGTTCACTGAATGTTCTGGTTAATGTGGGTTCTACTATTCAAATGCTAGTCCCTACCTTCATATTTGATGCACAAGGAAAAAAGCTGGTTCCATGTGACAGTCCCCCTGCCAGGTCAGTGGAGACCACCTTCCTTAGTGTCCAGAAGCCACAACTACTCAACTGCTGCTCTGCTTTGGGGTCGAAATATTCACTCTTCACCAGTAAACGTTTTCTTCCTCTGGCTTTTCACTCTGTTTGGTCCTCATTAAAATGAAAGTCTTCTGGGACAAGTAACTCATTCATCCAACTCCCATCAAGCTCATGAAATGTTCATCATCTTCTCTCTAGCAAAATTTGCTAGGGGTACTGGCAAGGCACTGGGTATCTAGGCAAGAGGGCACTGTTGGGAGTGCTATATAGTCAGAAAAGATGAATGCTAATGATTGACAATTTAGTTGGAGATGAGTCCAGCAGGCTGGTGCTAAATATCATGCTCAGCACAGCTACCACATCAACACATGCTCAAACTAGGGAATGGGAAGTGACTTTTCCCTACTAGAACCCCCACAGGACAGGCTTTATGTGTCTCACTTCAGTGCTGAGACTCCTACCGGAATGCTTCTAACAACCTGACAGTGAATACTCTGGTCTTACTGTACTCCTGGCTCTTCTCCTGGAGCCCTCTTGAGATCCTCACATCATTAGGAATCTGATGTTGCAAGCATCTGTCAGCTAAAGGCAGGTCCCAAACCATCCTGAGAATTGTTAATCTGAGAAAATAAGGATTCATGGTGGAGGAAAGCATAGGGTCTAGGCATTTGCAGTCAGGGGCAGGGGGTAGAAACCACCCATTATGGAAGAAGAGGGTAGTAAGATTCCAAGAAAGAACTGCTACTTGTGGAGCACTTCCTGTGCTAGGTGATTACATGTGCTATTTTACCCCCAAAACATCTCTACTTGGCAGGAATAACTATCTCTTCTTGAGGAAACCAAAATTCAGAAAGGCTAACTAATTGGCTCACGGCCACTGAGATAGTGAGAACTGTGTCTAACTTTCAAGACCCTATTATTTCCTGTGCACAGCATAGAATGCAGATTACCTGGTAAAACGTGGGGTATGACACACAAATGATCCTCGCATAGAGAAGCAGGAATTGAGGCATAATAAATGGATTTGCTGATTATAATTCTGGGTTTCTAGTTGCATCTTAAGTTCAAACTTTAACAGTTATAGGTGTAGTCTCATACAACTGCTAAATCCTCTGTCCAGGCAATTCTTAACTTTTGGTGCCAAAGAAGAACATGGGCATAAATAATTCAAAAAAGAATTTAGTTTTAGGCCTTTTCATATTTTAACTGGGACTTTAACATGCAGTTTAACAAAGAGGCATGAAATGGCCTGCCATGTGTTGGCCTGGAGAGCTGATGACTTAATGTTTTATGTGTATATTTGATCCAACACGATCAATAATTCTGTTGGTGTGTATTCCCTGGAGAGAATTCCACACAGAATAGCAAGGAGCTAACCAAAATTATTTCATTAAGCCACTGCTGGCCCTGATAACCCCATTACAATTGTCTTCCTTTCATTTTTAAGAAGCACCAAATCCTTAAGTACAGCAGCAAAACTGTAAAACTGTTGACAATCAGCAAATCTCCAAGCAAGTTTACCATCATCCATTCTGATTCATTATAATCATTGAAATTTTAGGTCACACAAGAGGCATCTGTGAAGCAGCCTCCCCAGATGATTAAAACACTCCTGTACAAAGTACATTTACAAATTGAAAATTAATGAGGAAACATGTTTAAAAATTGACTATAGCTACCCAAGGGTTTAAAAACACTTTAAAATGCATAAAGAAATCACTTGGCTATGCAGTCCTCCTTAGTGACAAATAAGTTACATTGCTTCTCAAAATTACTCCTGCTGAATTAACTTTTCAATGTGTTCGCTATTATGGTAGCATACCAATATCATATCTTAAAAAATACTCCTACAAATCATATCCCCCCACTTCTGTCCTCAGGGCTAATTCATTTTGCATCATTCCAACTCAAATGACCCAGAACAAAGCAAAGATATTCCTCATGAATGATAGGTATAACAATAAACACAATCGTGTTCTGCCAGTGGGAATGTTCTAATCTCTGTTAAAAGTTTCTCTAGTGTTCCTGGCTGCAAACACAAAATAGACTCTGAAGCACTTTCTGGACAACAGAGGGTTCCCTGCAGGCTGCCTTTGGTTAGGCATTCTATCTGGCAGCTGTTGGGATGGGAGTCTTTATCGGGGAGATAGAGAGGAAGAAGAAGACTTAATTCTCATTCTCCAGGACTCAGTAGAATAACAGCAGTGGAGGCAGGGGTTTGAGTGGGGAACTGACCTTTGACCAGTGCCAAGTATATGTTTAAACAGGGCCAAGTGCTTTGCATATTTTATTACATTCAATCCTCCCAATGGGTCTGTGAGATAGGCAATCTAGTATCAGTGTTCATAGGTGAAAAAAGCAAGGCTTAGAAAGCTTATGCAAATTGCCCAGGGTCACAGTTCACACTGTGACTATGGGTAGATTGCACTCAGGGGTGTGCACACACCATGAAAATAACACCACATGTAAATTAGTAGCAGATGCTCAGAGTTATGGACACAAAAGCCAAAGAATGCTGGGTTGGTTAGATGAGGATATAATCTTGCAGGGAGTCACAAGAGATGCATGCTGCAGGTACAGCCCACTGAGGTTGCTATGGACTGAATTGTGCTCCCCACCCAAATTCTTATGTTAAAGCTCTAACACCCAGTGTGACTGTATTTGGAGATAGGGCCTTCAAAGAGGTAATAAAGGTTAAATGAGGTCATAAGGCTGGGGTCTTAATCCAATAGGACTGGTGCCCTTATAAGAAGAGGGAGACACAGAGCTCACTCTCTCAGTGCACATGCACACAAAGGAAAGGCCAGATGAGGACAGAGTGAGAAGGTAGCCATCTGCAAGCCAGGAAGAGAGCCCTCACTAGAACAAAATTTCAGAACCCCTCATCCTAGACCTTTAGCCTCCAGGACTGGAAGAAAATAAATTTCTGTTGTTCAATCCACCCAGTCAGTGGAGATGTGTTATGGCAGCCTGAGCAGACTGAGCAAAAATACTGAGACTCAAAAACAGGAAACCCAGTCATGTGTTACTGGAGGTCAATGCCAGGGTAGGGGAGCAGCAAATGGCCTCCACATGCAAGCACAGAGCATTGAAGTAGGAGTCTACCCCCTCTCCTCCTTTGTCTCCAATAGGTCACATCCCTGGACTAGCATTTGTGTTGCATTATATCATGACTATTTGTTCTAGGTCTGCTTCCCTCTGCCCTCAACTGTGAGTGTTTCTGCAGAAGAGACTACGCCTCATTCACCCTTTCATCCCTCACACTGTCCATGACACACAGTAGCTGCTCTTGATATTTCTTTAGTGGACTGAGGGTTGGGATATCTGAGAAAATGGGGCAGGTCTGTACCTGCAGGAGGCGCCAAAGTAAGAACATCTGTGAGTACCAGGGATTTGTGAAACATCAGCCACGCTACCCCAGAGACTGATATGATCAAAACAGTTCACAGAAGCTGAGTCTGGAAACAGCATATGGGACAGGGCGGAGGTGGGAGGGACTCTCAGACATGTGGCCTTCTGGAGGCTTTGCCAGAATTAGTCAGGACCCGCTCAGAAGGTAAAGAGGACAATGGTCCTGGGAAGAGGAAGATGTGAGAAAGATTATGAAGGAAATATCAGCTGTAAAGCCTGAATGGATGCCTTCATTAATTCAACCAATATTCATTGACTGCCAACCTCCTAGCAGGCATGAGGCACTGTCAGAGATGCTGCAACTCAAGAGTGAACAAAACCATCCACACTGCACCTGCGTTGGTTAGTTGATTAGTGGAGACAGAAATGACTCAAATAACCACTAAAATAATTTTATGACAAATCATGCACAGTAACATGCAGAAGGGTTGCATGGTTCTGTAAGAACCTAGAACAGCAGGACTTCCCTATTCTAAGAAGCTTAGCTATCCCTGGAACCTTAGGTTGGGACTCCCTCTCTCATTAACAGGGTGAAGAAGAGGTAAACAAAACACCTCTCTGCACCCACAGCCCAGAGGTCGAGTGAAGCTGAATTTGAAATTCTTCAAGAACAAAGTAGGGGCTTCCCTGGTAGCTCAGTGGTTAAGAATCTGCCTGCCAACTCAGGTGACACGAGTTCAAGCCCTGGTCCAGGAAGATCGCACATGCCACGGAGCAACTAAGCCCGTGTGCTACAACTACTGAGCCTGCACTCTAGAGCCCGTGAGCCACAACTGTTGAAGCCCGCATTCCACAGCTACTGAAGCCCATGTGCCTAGAGCCTGTGATCCACAACAAGGGAAGCCACTGCAGTGAGAAGCCCGTGCATCACAACGAAGAGTAACCCCTACTCGCCGCAACTGGAGAAAGCCCGCGTGCAGCAATGAAGGCACAACGCAGCCAAAAAAATTAACTAATTAATTTTAAAAAAACAACAAAAAACAAAGTAGATTCCATTCTCTAGTGCATGCCTAATCCACTCAACTGTCTCTTCAGCACACCATTGGTCACAGGAGGAATCAGAGAGAAGACATGGACGCCTGCCGTAATTTGCCCCTGCTGCAGATGACAGAATTCAAAGCAGGCATCCCACTGATAACACATTTCTGTACATGAAGGATGGCACCTGGGTCACTTCAGTGATGCCTCCCTTTGCTGTTAGGAGAAGAATTGGGCTTAGGCTACAGGCAGGCACTTTGTTAATTAAGTGTATTCCTTTCAGGTTTCTGAATGAAAGTTTCAGAAGATAATAAAAAAAGAAAGAATCGGTTCAAGTAAAAATTACCATAGGTGTGATATTTATTTGTAATTTCATGAGTTAGTGTGAGATGGTATGGTGAATTAAAATCATAATGTATAGTGTCAACTGTTTCACAATGTTATCAATTCAGCATTTACAGAACTTATTTTGACAATGTGGGACTGTCATCTGACAATCACAAAGCACTTTAGAAAGCTTACTATGAATGTATTCTAAAAGGGAAATGAATCAAAATGAACATTTTTTAAACATTTTGTTGTGGTGGTTAATATGCTGAGGAGAATATTAGAGCTATTTAAAATCCTCTAGGATATTCACCAGATATTTCTGAAAAAAATTCACTTCAATACTTTATTTCCTATCAAATGGTACTCTCCTTTCCAATCGGTCTTATTCCAGCAAGAAGTCCCATAAGCAAACACATCAGGAGAGCAAACTGTAATGAGGCTTCGGAGAACAAAGGGATACGGGACTGCATGTGTTTTGACTGCAGGTACGTATTAGGTTTGCTCTATAAAGACTCAAGGAGTTAGTCCTGGACTGACAAATGGAAGCCAGAGAGAAAATTATATTCACTCAAAATAATGAAGAAATGTCTCAAGTCAAACTTGTCCAAAAATGGAAGTGGAAGGGCGTGCTCAGAAGGCTGTGAATTTCCACCAGTGGTAGTGGGAATACTAGACTTTGATTAACCACTCGGTATAAGAGATTCAAGCCTCAGATGGTGAGTTGACCTAAATAACCTCAACTGCCGCTTCCAGTACCACACACCCGGAATACCCTGACCTGGGCACAATGTCAAGTGTTTCAGACACCCTTCTTACCTGCTGTGGAGAGAAGATCCAAATGCCTAAGTGACAGAGAAACATAAATTGTGCAGGAGTTGTTCTGTGATATTGACTAGAGTGACTTTAGGATTTGTGAGGAAAATCACATATAGTCGACTAGAAGTACTAGAAGCAGCTCCATGAAGACACTGAGACTTGAAGGACAGGCAAAATGGTGACTGGAGAGAACATCTTAAGGTGAGACAGGCAAGATTATCAAATCAAGGGCCTTGAAACTACTAGTGAAGAATGCAGACTTTAGAGAACCAACAGGTGAGTTCTTTCAACCTGGGATAAAAGCAGTATTTGTTGAAAGGTCTGCTTGTTAGATTCAAGATGGGTTATCTATCATGTCTGAAAACTTCAGTGGGCATCAGTAAAACCTGTTCAAAATGCAGATTCAAGGGTCACAAGCCCCGAAACCCTGATTCAGTAGGCCTGGGGTTGGACCCAGGAATCTGAATGTTTATCTTCCCTCTCGCCCCCACCATGATTCTGTAGCAGGTGGTGCCCACAGTTTGATTAAACAAGTTTCTTTTGCTTTGTTTTGTTTGTTTGTTTTTAATTGTTATTGGAGTATAGTTGATTTACAATGTTGTGTTAGTTTCAGGTGTACAGCAAAGTGAATCAGTTATATATATACATATACCCACTCTTTTTTAATACTCTTTCCCATATAGGCCATTACAGAGTATTGAATAGAGTTCCCTGTGCTATACAATAGGTTCTTATTAGTTCCTTGTGCTAAACAGTAGGTCCTTATATATCTATTTTATATATAGTAGTGTGTGTATGTCAATCCCAATCTCTCCAATTTATCCCTCCCCCTGATAACCATAGGTTTGTTTTCTACATCTGTGACTCTATTTCTGTTTTGTAAATATGTGCACTTGTACCCTTTTTTTAGATTCAACATATAAGTGATACCATATGATATTTGTCTTTGTCTGACTTACTTCACTCAGTATGACAATCTCTAGGTCCATCCATGTTACTGTAAATGGCATTATTTTGTTCTTTTTTATGGCTGAGTAACATTCCATTGTATATATGTACCACATCTTCTTTATCCATTCCTCTGTGGATGGACATTTAGGTTGCTTCCATGTCCTGGCTATTGTAAATAGTGCTGCAATGAAGATTGGGGTGCATGTATCATTTTGAATTATGGTTTTCTCCAGGTATATGTCTAGGGGTGGAATTCCTGGGTCATATGGTAGTTCTATTTTTAGTTTTTTGAGGAATCTCCACACTGTTCTCCATAGTGGCTGTACCAACTTACATGCCCATCAACGGTGTAGGATGGTTCCCTTGTCTCCACCTCTCCAGCATTTATTGTTTGTAAATTTTTTGATGATGGCCATTCTGACCAGTGTGAGGTGATACCTCATTGTAGTTTTGATTTGCATTTCTCTAATAATTAGTGATGTTAAGCATCTTTTCATGTGCTTTTTGGCCATCTGTATGTCTTCTTTGGAGAAATGTCTAATTAGATCTTCTGCCACTTTTTAATTGGGTTGTTTGTTTTTTTTGATATTGAGTTGCCTGAGCTGTTTGTATATTTTGCAGATTAACCCATTGTTGGTTGCTTTGTTTGCAAATATTTTCTCCCATTCTGAGGGTTGTCTTTTTGTCTTATTTATGGTTTCCTTTGCTGTGCAAAAGCTTTTAAATTCAATTAGATCCCACTTGTTTATTTTTGTTTTTATTTCCATTACTCTAGGAGGTGGATCAAAAAAGATCTTGTTGCAATTTATGTAAAAAAGTGTTCTGCTTATGTTTTCCTCTAAGAGTTTTATAGTGTCCAGCCTTACATTTAGATTTTTAATCCATTTTGAGTTTATTTTTGTGTATGCTATTAGGAAGTGTTCTAATTTCATTCTTTTACATGTTGCAGTCCAACTTTCCTAGCACCATTTATTGAAGAGGCTGTCTTTTCTCCATTGTATATTCTTGCCTCCTTTGTCATAGATTAGGTGACCATAGGTGCATGGGTTTATTTCTGAACTTTCCTGTTCCATTGATCTATATTTCTGTTTTTGTGCCAGTACCATACTGTTTGGATGACTGTTGCTTTGTAGTATAGTCTGAAGTCAGGGAGTCTGATTCCTCCAGCTCCATTTTTCTTTCTCAAGATTAAGCAGTTTTTTTGAAGAAGAGAGTGGAAAAGCAAAATTAAGCTTGGCAACTCTTACTGTAATGGAGGTAACAGTAAATGAAATCTGTACTTCGGTTACCACACACCACAATGGAAGTTTTTGTACCCTCTGAGATCCCATAAAAAATATATTCAATCTCTAGTCCACAAGCCGGTCTTTGAAATGTCCAAAGGCATTTAACATGGTTCTCCCAAGTAAACTCATCTCCAGGATGAATGATTTGTGTTGCTTTAACTATTTCTCCCAAGAGATGATCTCTAACCACCTCTCATCTTTGCTCACTCTCTTTCTGATAATCTCCCAGTTTATCAATCTCTTCCTTCAATAGGCACACCCACATGGGAATACAACATTCCACTTTACTGTAACCAGGGAGACATAGGACCTTCTCTTCTCTTCTTCTGCCCACCTTGTTCTTATTAATGCAACCCAAGATCTCATTAGTTTTTTGTGAAGTCCAAATCAATCAGTAAATAGTAAATTGATTGAAAAAGAAAATTATCTCACTTATCAGAATTTGTTGTTAGTGAATCTATGGTTTCTGACAACCATAATCATCCAAACAATTCCTTCAAGAATAGCATATAACATATGCATATATCCCTATCTTTAAGGTTAGCATTTTAAATCAGGGTTTATAAAATATAGATGTGCATAATTCAATGAAGATTTAATTTTAAAAATAGGTTCTCTGGCTCTTACTGCCTGTCCTTTAAAACCTCTAAATTAATCTTGTCCCCTCCAAGAGCATCTCTGGATGGGACAGCAGCTATTGTGACAATAGGAGCCAGAGAAGATGCAGTCGTCTCAATGAGAGACCTTGACAACAGCCAGACCAGTAAAGAATGGCTGCTGTTGTTCTCTAGACTATTGATTAAGCAATTTGTAACCATGGCAATGATCTTGGATTCCCGGAAAGGTTAGTGAGGTGGGATGGAGAGTCTTCCCTGGTAAAAAATAAATAAATAAATGTTGAAATGAAACAGAGCTCTTAACAGTTCTTTTCTCATGTCACTGAATAGGAATTGTCAATGCCAGTTTCTTACATTAAGCATTTCATCTTTCTAAAGAAAGTCCACCCAGAATCCTAAACCACTCACTCAAATCAAACATGTGAAAGCTACAGGATCCAGGGGAGGAGGAGATTGGGGTGATGGGTGCATGCCCGGTTTTCTTCTACTGAATTTAGAACATTGCTTTCACTTGCTACTCACAACAGGGGGCGCTGTCTCTTACACTCAGTGCTTATGAGAAATGCAAGTTCTTTCCCCCAACAAGTATTTGCTATGCAACTATTTATTTGAACGTGTGCAGACCTGTGAACGCTGAACTCTCTGGTTCTAAGATACCATTGCCTAATTGTCTCCAGTGACTAGAAGTCTCAGGGAGAAGGGGTTAGAGGGACTCCACTGAAGGGGACTCCAGGCAGTAGGAGAGTCAGTCCAAATGCAGGGTAAACCATAATTCACACTCGCACACACACATAGACACACATGCACGCACACACACCCCTATTACTAATGAGGATTCATGGTGGTTGCTAGAGACACAAAAATGAATCAGACACATTTCTGAGCACCAAGAGCTTCTTGGTTGATTTTTTTAAAAAAGAATTAAATTAACAAGCATAGGGGTATTTCTAATACATTATTATAACAAAACTTCAAATCCAAACAACAACTGGGACGGTCCGAGGATCTTGTTTTGCAGAGGTTTTGTAAAAACTGATTAGGATATGCTCCTGTCTTGTCCGTCTTTGTTTCTTTAAACCAGCTGACTGCTTCTGCCCCACAAGTCCAGTACTTCATGGTGCCCATCAGGCATGTCTTGAACCCAAGATCTCAAAGCATTCTGTTCTTCATTTATCTAATGTCCCAGATACCTACTACCCTTAGCTCTTTCTCTGCTCTTACCCTATGTTTTCACAGCTGACACAGGCTAAGGAGGTTTACTGCTCCTTTGGCATCTCTTTCTCATGTGCCTGGCATAACCCGCCTTCCTAATCCAGCTTGCTCTCCACGACCCTGTCCTAGTGATAGTCCAGGTGTCCAGGTCCAGCCTGGTTCACCCAAGACTTTTGATTAGCATGCTGATTCTTGCTCAAACTCCTGCAGCTATCACCAGGTCCTCCAATTATTTTTGCAACCTCCCTCTGCCCCACAAATCTAAACATTTTTGACAGATAGGTTGGCCACAAACCACCATACCAGCAAGTTTTCCAAAATTGAATCTGGTCCTGCAGACCTTGCAAAAATAATTATTTCTTTTCATAATAGCCTGTGACTAAATGTGATGGGTGGGTGGACAATGGCCCTTAAACCTTCAAAGAAAGCTAGGAAACAAGTCTAATAGTAACAAGTCCTATTGATAAATTGAAGCTCTAAGCAACAAAAGTGCTTATTCACTGACCATGAGCCCTGCGATCTATTTTACTTTATTAGGTGCTGAATCCTTAAAAAAAATTGCCGGAATTCCAAAAGCTTTGAATCTAATTATTATAAGTATGTTTAATCAAACCTTTGAAGCTACTCAGAGTCTAATGCTGAAGTTTAGATGAGATTATGCCTCTCTGCCACTCACATATATGAATACTATTCCTAAGCTCTGTGAAGACACAAAATAGACCCAGCATTTAAAACAAAGCAATATTTTCAGTTTTAAAAATTTCTGCAGATAATTTTTCCCCTGACCATTGTTGATATCCTATTCATCTCATCTTGGGACTCCAACATAAAGGAGTTGAGAAAGCATACCTCAAGAAGACAGTTGCAAATAAAAGAGATCTCAGCTTTGGAAAAGACCTTTAAAGGTCAATTTATCATCTGATGTTTGGATTACCTCTACTGTTTGGATTCATGTCAAGGAGTTATCTGTCCTACGCTTAGATATTTTCAGCCTCACAGCGCTGGCAACTCTGTCTTTTGCATATCCCTGACAATAACAAAGCGGATTCTTATATAAACTTGTTTTATAACAACTTTGAGCTTATACTCACACACCAATAGACATTGCATAGGATTAGGTTCAAGTACAGAACACACAACTTCATTCAGTTTCGAGAGAGCCTTGTGAGCCACATGCTATGCATTTCACAAAAGTCATCGTGCTCTGGATCTCAGAACAAATTCACAACAGCTTGCTTTCAAGTTGTTACCAAAGGCCCCCACCAAAGGCAGTGCTTCCCAGACTATTTTAGTCCCAGACACCCCTGTGATCCCTGTATAGCACTCCTTTGAGGGTGACAGTGCTGGTGGGAGGTGGGAGGTGGGGGGAATGTTTATTCATTATGGATCTAACTGATGCTTCTCTCCTAGGCCATATGGTCCACACAGCACACACAGAGCACATGCAAACACACACATGCACACCGACTGAGCATGTGTTCAACAAGCAAAATGCACACACTTGCACCCAGAGAACTTCCCTTCTTTCCCACTGTGGTCACTGCCATCTTTACACTTCAACAATTTGACAAATCTCTCTTGAGAACACCCCAAAGGTCCCTGAAGGTCAACAACATTTTATAGTTTTAATACCCTGCCTGAATGATAGATGACACCTGGGGCATCATTCCTGGATAAAGCAGAAATCTCAGGGCAATGAAAGTCCCCCAGTTTGGAGGGCCCCAGAGATCCATCCATATATCTCACTTGACAAAAAAGGAACTCTTGATTCATCTGGTAAAGTGCGAAGCTTGTGGCTGGGAAGATGAGGATTTCGAAGAAAATGTCCCTTAGATCTTCCCTAAAGCAAGGTCTGATGAAGAGAACGAGAAGAGTGAGGTGGCTGCTTGTTGACAACACACTCATAATAAAAGCAATGGGTGGAGGCCAACTGGTGCTTTCACTAGAAAATGGAGTCAGAAACTGCAGATCTGGGCACTTCTAGAGGAATTTCCAACTTTTTTTTTTCATTTTATTATTTCTTCTCTCGTCAAGAGAAATGGAATCCTTATAATGAAAAGTGCCTGTGGACATATCTTGGTAGTAGCAAGAAAAGGGCAGTTTGGGAGAGCAAGTTTAGCATGCAGGTCAAAAGACCCCAAGAGAAATAAAGGCAGCTTCTGGGATGGGGCAGAGCACTGGGAGGAGACTGAGGTGCAAGGTCCCCATGTCTCTGGCCAGGTGTTGGCTTTGTTGGAATCTCCTTTTCTAGGCACCCGAGGAAGCGCTCTGTGAGAGTGAGAAAAAGACTGCCCTTGGGACCCAGCTATTCCCATTCAGACTAACTTTCCACTTTTGCTCCCACAATTCTAGGAGAGAAAATTGAATGACCAGACCAGACTGGGAGTCCTGAATTTCCAGGACTCCTGCACTAGGGAAATCAAGTTTGGAAAAGCCAGCTAAGGGGAGGGCAAGTACTTACTCCAAAACAGTGTTCCCTAAAGAACATTTCATGGGCCTCCTGGGGACGGTAGGAGGTCTTCCACGGAAGAATGTTTCTATGGTCAAATCAGGCTGCGGAAGGCTGGATTCTTTACTGCTCCACTTCTCAGAATCTTCAATTTGCTATGTCCGTTGTAAATCTCCAAGCAGGGGTAGTGAGCTCATAGGCACAGAAATTCTGACCAAAGAACACTAACAGAAGAACTGCAGGCCTCGGCTGACACCTATTTGAGAGGGCAATGTTTCAAGATCCTTCAAACATGTTTGGGTTTTGCTTTCTTCTTCTAAAGATAAGATGATCCAAATGACAGCTCTTGCTTTACTCCACTACTTCACTTTTTAATCCTTCTTTATTTTCTCCCACGATTGAATAAACCACCATTGAGTATCTATGTGCAAGTAACCCTGCTCCTGATGTAAAACAAAACCAAAATAAGAGCCAAAGTACACTTTCAAGGCAAATGGACTTTCTTTTCTCTCTCTTTTTTTAAATTGAGGTATAATTGACATAACATTAAATGAGTTTCAGGTGTACAACATCATGTTTTGATATTTGTATACGGGGCAAAATAATAACTACAATAAGTCCAGTTTACATCCATCACCACATAGATACAATTTTTTTTCTTATGATGAGAACTTTCAAGACCCACTCGGCTAGCTATGATCTTTTTCTTAAGAACAAAACAAAAACTATATAGTACTTCCAAGTACAATAACTTGCATTGAAAGATATTGTTATGGTCTGAATATTTGTGTCTCCCCAACATTCATATGTTGAAATCCTACCCTTCAAAAGTGGTGGCCTTTGGGAGGTGCTTAGGTCATGAGAGTGGAACTCTTATGGATCTTATAAAAGAGATTGCACAGAACTCCCTAGCCCCTCCCCCATGTGAGGATAAAGCAAGAAGGTTCTAGCTACAAACCAGAAAAAGGGCCCTTACCCAACCATGCTGGGGCCATGATCTTGGACTTCCAAGTTCCAAGAATGGTAAGCAATAAATTCTTATTGTTAATAAGATACCAGTTTAAGGTGTTTTGTTATAACAGCCAAAAGGAACTAAGACAAATACAGTACAGACTTGTTGAATTAATATTTCTACTCCAACTAATTGCATAAATATATGCTAATCCTATAAACTGCCCAGCTGGTTATGGCCTGTGATGCTGTTACACTTCCGGATTAGACCTACGTCCTTGTAACTAACCTGAGATTGGATTTATTACTGGAACTACTCATATATTATATATACCCCCCACCTTTTCTACCCATACATGCTATTCAGTTTGATGTATGTTGCTCATTCATGTTTTGTGCCCCATGAGAAACACACAGTATCTGTATCCTTACATCAGTTGGGTTTTCAGTTTTACCATTTCCACACTCACTTCAGGATACATGTAGTAAACCAGTCACAGAACTGTCTACAATCTGAAGGGAGTCTGCAGGACTGTGGTTGCTGACTAACAGTGAAACATGTTCAGATTGCCCTTTATAATAAGCCTAACAGTTGTGGGTATCAGCTGAACAAAGGTTGACGTAGCAAAGTAAGTAATGTCTGGCCTGCCTTATAATAGGATTAGAGCACGGACTGCTTTGTAATAGCTAGTAATCCTCAAAGCATCATCTGGAAATACATTTGAATCACTGCATTTATTTTGAAAATTCTCTGATAGAAATGCTGGTAATCCTGGCCTCCCAGTAAGTAGTATGTTTATGTCGCACAATCAAATCAGTTTCTTGAGGCCATTTGGAAAAATGTCACCATAATGCTTCTTATTTTTATAAAACATTTCACAATTTACCCAATGCTTTCATTTGGCTTCTTGCATGAGGTTGGCAGGGCAACTTCACCCCAAGCCACACATTCTAAGCCTTTACCTACAGATGAAGAAACTTAATAACCTAAGTCAGCTGAAGGTTAGGTTAGTGATGTGCGTTAGAGGGTTGGACGACTTGTCCAGGGTCTTAAGGCTACTCAGTGGAGAAGCCAGAACCAAAGCCCAATGACTGGATTCCTAAGTCAGATTCCTTTTTCCCATATTGGGCTGCTGCCTCCCAAATGATGATTCCATATATCACAAGGGAATGTCCAAAGAGTCAAGTGTCCAACCAAATGTCTGGATCAAATTAACTGGGTCTTTTAATGACCCTTACTTCACCATCTCATTAACCTGCTTATTACTCTTGAGCATTTTACTTTTTAAAGAAGTTCAAATCAGCACAAATAGAAATATGCATGTCTGTCTGCTTTTGGATTATTTAGAACAAACCTAGGTCCCCCCTATACAGAGAAGAAACTTTGTCCTATGTGTGTGGGTGTTACTTACTTTTGGAAAACCAGGAAACAATTATCTTTCTTTAAATTCATTCATTCATTTGTTGGACAGATGTTTTTGAGTGCTCACTAATGCCAGAGTCTGTGTGACACCTGGGTCACATTCATTTATCAAGTGAAAATTGCTTTTTTATATTTTATTTTTATTTTTTTGGCCACACCACACAGCTTGTGGGATTTCAGTTCCCCGACCAGGGATCGAACCCGGGCCATGGCAGTGAAAGCGCCGAATCCTAACCATTAGACCACCAGAGAACTCTGGAATATTGCTTCTTCAGATAGCCAGATCGCACTATGGGCTTATATCACTTGCAACAAACTAAAAGCTCTGGGAAGGATTTAAAATCATTGATTTCAAGTTAGATATTCATAAACCTCTGCACATGGAAGTGATTTTAAAACACCTACATATAGACCTATTTTTTGTCTTAAGTTTAACCGTAGGTCTACATGCCCATCAAAATCACTTGAAGTCTGTGCTCATTTGGTTAACTCTCTCTGCTGGCTCTTTGTCTCATGTGTATTTAATCAACATCACCCCTCCTCTACCCCATCTCTTTTTCTTTCTCTTTAATCCAAGTCATTAATAAAAATATTGAGCAAAACTGACATAAGGAGGAAGCCCTATGCCTCTTCACAAGAGACTCTTCTCCACATATCTCCAAGGTAATCAATCCATCAATACAGGTGAAAACTGAGAGCTTCCTAAAAGCTCCACAGACAAACAAGATGCAAAATATAGGGTGAAAGAATGCCTTTAGTAAATCCCTCTAAACATTTAAACAAACTGTGTCTTTTCAAAATCACTCAGCCTTTAGAACTCCACCACAATATATGACTCAGCAAAGTTGCCTGTGTGCCACTCCCTGGCCTTATTTTTAAGTCATCATTTTTCTCTCATGCTCTGCAGTGGACATTAGTAGAGCTGTCCTGAAATATTCCTGTTCTCTTTTTGCACCCACTATAAGATCGGATTCCCTTGCCCCCTTTTTACTTTGGCATGGCAAAGTGACCTGCTTTGGCCAATGAAATGTGAATAGATGTTTGCCAACTTCAAGCAGATGCTCTAGGAGCCTTTGCTTTATCCGCCATCTCCCTTTCTCCCATGCATTTCAGGAAACAAGTGTCAAGAAGGATACATGACCGCTCTGGGTCATGTATGACTATGCTCATCATACATGACTATGATGAGCAGAGCCCCTGCCAACCCACATTCATCACGGAGGGTGGATGAGAAGAAAACTATTGTTTCGTCAAGATACCAAGATGGGGGGATGTTGGTTACTCCAGATTAACCTGGCCTATCCTCACTGATACTTCTGGAAGGATCAATGGCTTCTCACTGCTCAGAAGACCTTAATTCCTCTTCTAGTATTCAAGGTCTTCTATAATTTGACCTGGATTTATCTCTCAAATGTATTTTATAACCATCGCTCAGATAGTACTATCTGCTTCTTTCTGGAACCCAATTCTTCTGAGCTCCACCTAGAAATGTCACTTTTGCCGATCACTGAGTTGAGTATCGCAGCTTAGGAGCCAAATTCGCCTTCAGTTTTTTCATCTTCATTCCTTCATCTAAAATATTACAGAACATCACAGGTGGAAACAAAATATGGATAATTTTTCCCCTGACTGTCTGCTCTCCTTCATCCATTTAAATTCCTCAGGAACTGCCAACGAAAGAGTAAGCGAAATAAACCAAACCAGCTAGGAAGTTTCTTAAGAAGTTAATTAATGTGCCCCATGTAGCACTGTCGTATACTAACTCAGGAGTGTGTGAAAGGCACGATTTCTCTAGAAGTTCTGCTGCCTTTAATTAATTCAATAAGCAATATAATAACTACTCTTTATAATCCCTGAAGTTGTCTCTGACAAATTCAATGCGAGTTACAAATGTGTATGCCATTTCTTAGAAGAGGGCTGTCGCATATAATGACCCAGACCCAATGGGTTGGACACTCCTAAAAGAGTGATTTTGGGTCAGTTAAATATAAAAAACAATTAGAGCTCCCCAACAAAGGAATACACTGCCTACAAAAAGCATTGTGTTTATCCAGGGCAACAGAAATGTCTAACAGAAGACACATCTATAAAAGAAGTCAGAGAAACAGTTCCAGCACTGGGTGGTATTTCTGCCCGATGAATACTACGGTACCTTCCTGCTTTCTGGTTCTGCGATTTTATTTCTCCCATTTCCCTGTGTCCACCTCTCAACATTTCTTGCCATTCCCTTCTGGCTTGCTACTAAACCCCATTACAAACCATAGATTAAGGACAAAGAAAGAGGGCTTCATCTTGTCAGTGGTAATGTGGGTCCACCTGAGGAGGTGTTTACAAACGTGATTTAAGGAGAGCCCAGGAGATTGTGTTGGTGTAGGAGAAGGGAACCAGTGGAAAGCTGCAAATAAACCCTCTTCTACAAATGCTCTCTTGTCTCACCAAGATACATTACCTCTCTGTGGGAAAGCCACCGAGCTAGCATTTACTATTTTGAGATTATGATCCACTTTCCATCCTACTGCTAGCATCCCTATATACCTTGCAAAGTAATATCTTCTTCTAAGATCTTGACAGGAATATTAACAATTCATAAACATATTGCCTTTTGCCCACAATGAAAAAATACAGTGCAGATTTTGGTAAATAAACCTAGTATAACATGGGAAGTGAGAAGGAGCAGGTCCCTTCCACTCTAATGATACCACATTGAATTATATATACATGGAAGTAAGAACATTCTGGAAAGGCTGGTGACTCTGACAGAGCTCCCAAGAATGACTCTTCCAGAACATCCTCACTGAAAATGAGAGAATTCAAGCACCTTTTCTTTCTTTCGTGCTTCTCTGACTTTGCCTATCCCCCCAGACAAACTGTTCAAAGGTACTTGGAATTTCCAACCCTTAGCTTCTGCCTAGTTCTGCTCCCTACATAACTATAGAAACTCCACTTGTTCTGTCTCTCTTCTGTACGCATCTGTGGCCCAGAGCCTCAAAGACCTATCCTCATCTTGCTAGTGTGGAAGTCAAGCAGCCTACAGAAGCTGTTAACAGAACTTAGGATGTTGCAGGGTTGTTCCATTAATCAAATGCCTCCATCTAGTTCCATTATGATTTGGGAATTTCAAAACAAGTACTGATGAAACTAGTTTTAAAACTGTACTTGCATTGATACAGGCAGGACCTTAGGGTATACGCCAAATCAAATTCTGTCAATGACTGTACAGTCACTGTCTATTAATGTTAAGGAAGTCCAAAGAATCAAAGCAAATCATGATTAAAAGGCCAAGTTCCAAGTGTGTTTCCCACATGAGATCAAAAGGAGAGATGGGATTAAAACCCTGATATTTCTTCAGTGATGAAAAAGTCAAATCACTTCCTCAAACAGAGAAGTTATTCCCCCTCTTTTCTATAAGGTAGGAATAACTGAATAATGATTATAGTGCAATTAAATAGGGAGCATGGGAAATTACCTTCCGAGTGCAAGAAACCACAGTGAACAATCTGTTATAG
The DNA here is from genome assembly GCF_965194805.1 of Balaenoptera borealis. Classification (NCBI taxonomy): domain Eukaryota; kingdom Metazoa; phylum Chordata; class Mammalia; order Artiodactyla; family Balaenopteridae; genus Balaenoptera; species Balaenoptera borealis. The sequence goes on from NC_138871.1 coordinate 19,801,410, forward strand.
CCCTCCACATCCTGTTCTGGAAATGATCTAATTAGGATATCGGTTAGAGCATATTGTCTCCCAGGTGACACAGTGGAAACTCCATTGCTTAAAAGTGACTTTAAACTAGAAGATACAGAAAAGTAAAGAGTACAATTTGATCCTGGCAGAGAAACAATATTCTACTCATCTAATAAAGGTACTATTAACCTCTAATTTTTTTTTCCCATTTGGAGATAGCAATAGTTTTTAAGAAAATAAAATATTTCTACTAATTTTGAATTTTGAAACACTCCTGAACCTAATCCAAATAGATTACCTTCTCATTTGAAGTCACCAGACCAATGAACTCATTGGTCCAGCACTGACCCAAGAGCCTGAAAGTAAGAAGCAATGGCCCCTGGGCAATGAAAACAGAGGTCAAAAAGTCCTTTTGGCAAATCTTTTGAATCTTTTTTTTCTTTAGTGTGTCAATTCCTTGGTGGGATTTGCTGTGTTTTATTGATTTGTTCTTTGGACAAAGCATACAAAGTGCATATCATAAACTATGCACCACTATGCCGGTACTCAGGAAACAAAGTCAAATAAGCCAAGACCATCTCTCCTCAGTGTCACTCTTAGGATGTTGTTTAAAAGAACACAGAACAAGAAAACAGAACCTCCAAAAACTCTGTGAACTATCTGAAAAAAAGAAAAGAAAAGAAATCCCATTCATTCTCTAAAATTATTGAACCAGAACAAAATAGCATCACTTAATGGAACATGACCGAAACAGCAATTTCATTTGGTTTGATACTTACATTAAATCTTCAGACTAACCATCCATTGAAAGCTTCAGGAGAAACATACCTAAATCTTAGATCTAGATCCCCAAAACACCAAAAGAGCAATATAATCACATCGAATCCAAAGAAAACCAGACATTGGGCTAAGTAGAAACCTTATATATTTTGTTTCTTGCATCTCTTTGCAATCCTTTGGTTGTTACAGAAGGAATAGGAATAAGGAAGCAAGTAGAACCAGAGGGAGAAAAAAGAGACAACGCATTTCTCTGACCATCAGATTGATAGTATTTGATTGGTTAGTGTTTTTGTTTTTTTCTCCATAAACATTATCAGTAAGGCCAGTTGATTTTGAATCTAGCAAGGACCTAATAGATTTTCAAATAGGAACTTGTTATTTATTTCCTTAGCTAGCAAAAGTGCTTCTATATAGGTTACTTGATTATGTTGATGGTTCTCAAAACGTGAGTGTGTGTGTGTGTGTGTGTGTGTGTCTGTCAGTGTGTCATAAGGGAGTAATAACCTGGATGAAGAACAGAGGAAAGACCTGAGTGGCAGTAAAGATATAAAGGGGAGTGGGAAAGAGATTTATGGGAGTGAATGAAGTCTCTCTGGTACAAATCAATTTTAAAAACAACTTATGTCATGTCTTCTGCAAATATTCTGCAACTTATGTCATGTCTTCTGCAAAGGTGAAATTCACTGGAGTTTGATATTTTACAGGAAAGGAACAAAGTGAGAAAAAGAAAAGGGAGAGAGGGAGGGAGAGAAGAGAGAGAATTTCCTTGCCACGTTTCTGAAGGGAGCCATCCCCAGCGTTTATAGATTGCCACTTATCATTGGCGATACATACCATCACATAAGGAAAACAGCCCGCACATGTTTTAAAATCCCCCGTTTAAAATTTAAATTCATTAGTTTATGAGCTGCTGGGAATTGACAGTTTTACACCCCAATTGTCCTCGAAATTTATGTAAAAGCTGCCGTAAAATGGAATAGGGGAGCATCTCCAAGTGATAACACCAAACACAAATTGGTAAATAAAAACGCAGCTGAAGCCGATTTGCTGTGGGTCATATAACCGAGAATGTCGTTTTTATTAAAGGGAAGTTCTTTAAGCATTTGCTCCTTACCCGGCCATGCTTTTTTTACCAACGTTTAAAATATTAATGTACTGTTTTTATTGCTCCCCTCCTCTAATGGCATTTCTATAACTGGATCCACACATATAAAATATGTCCCATGTATCTGCAGCATGGCAGGCGTGTCCTTTTTTTGTAGTAGGGAGTGTGTGCGCCTCTGAGTGGTGTCTATCTGACAGTGTATATCACAATTAGATTACAGTGTCCTGATTTTAGAGGTTTTAATTATAATACAGCTTGATACTAGATACTAGAGATTAGACTTCAGAAATGCATGGAAGTTTGTGTCTGATTTGTCTTCAGTGTTGAAATTTCTTTCTTGCTGTTAAAACAAAGTTCCCTGGGGCCCACACATATGAGTTTAATATGTTTGAATAGGTGGAACAGAAGGTGAGTCAAGGAACCAGGTCTCCAAATGAAAGATGTATCTAGAAGGGTCTCAAAACAAGTTTTCTCCAAATGGGGAAGCCTCAAATACCCTTTCTTGTTCATGCTCTCTTGCTTATCTCTAAAAAAATCTTTGCTTAATCAGTGTCAAAAAGCTCTTCTCCAATACTAACTGCTAACTTTGTAGTAGTAACTAACTACAAACTAACTTTGTAGTTTTATCTTTTATTTTGGGGGTTATAATTCATCTCAAATTGATTTTTGTAGATGGATGGAGTAAAGTAAGGGTCAAGGTTGACTCCCTATTGAATTGTTTTGGTGTCCCTGTTGAAAATCATTTGACCATATATGTGTGGGCCTTCTTCTCCATTCTCTATATTCTTCCATTGATCTATTTATCTCTCCTTTCACTAATATCATATCTTGACTATTGCAACTTCATGGTAAGTCTTAAAAGTCAGGTAAAGTAGGTCCTCCAACTTTGTTTTCCTTTTTAAAGGCTTCCATACCTGAACCTTTAGGTTTACCTGGAACGGTAAACTTACAAAGGCCCAATGACATGTAGGGCTCTTCTAAAAATCACTATTTTAATCAAACTCTGGGATCTTTACAAAGATTAAGGAATAAAGCAATAATAACAAATTTAAGAGGATGACTGCATTTTACAGACTAATCTGCCTCCAGGACTTCCTGGAGGTAAAATCAAATCCCCCTAAAACTGAGTTCCTATGCTGAGTTTATGATCAAACTATCCCAAACTTTACTCCTTTTCTTTTTCCTGAACCTGTTTCCCTCAAGATTGAGGATTATCAAAGAAAAGGGAGGAGTAAAACTATATATAAGCCCCTGTGTTCCTGTCCTTTGAAGTAAAAGGCTTTCACTTTAGTCTCCCAGGCTTCCCTTGAGTCTCAAAAGGCTGAGTCAAGAGTTAACAATTAGGAATGTGAAGATGTATTAGCAATCCCACTCCTTGGCATATATCCAGAGAAAACCATAATTCAAAAGGATAAGTGCACCCCAGTGTTCACTGCAGCACTATTTACAATAGCCAGGACATGGAAGCCACCTAAATGTCCATCAACAGAGGAATAGATAAAGAAGATGTGGTACATATATACAATGGAATATTACTCAGCCATAAAAAAGAACAAAATAATGCCATTTGCAGGAACATGGATGGACCTAGAGATTGTCATACTGAGTGAAGTAAGCCAGACAGAGAAAGAAATATCATATGATATCACTTATATGTGGAATCTTAAAAAAAAAAAAAGGTACAAATGAACCTATTAACAAAAAAGAAATTGAGTCACAGATGTAGAAAACAAACTTATGGCTACCAGGAGGTAAGAGGGTGAGGGATAAATTGGGAGACTGGGATTCACATATACACACTGCTATATATAAAATAGATAACTAATAAGGACCTACTGTATAGCACAGGGAACTCGACTCAACACTCTATAATTACCTATGTGGGAAAAGAATCTAAAAAAGAGTGGATATACATATATGTATATGTATATCTGTACACCTGAAACTAACACAACACTGTAAATCAACTATACTCTAATAAAAAATTAATTTTAAAAAAAGGAATGTGAAGATGTAGAAACAAAAAATAGCTGTTGGACTTGGAAACTGGTAACAATTTAGACTATAAATCCACCACATCACAGAATCACCAAACTCCCAGTTCCCTGAAAGATAGAGACAAAGGCCTGAAACACAGTCCTGAGTTGTTTTTACAGGAAGCTGACCCCCACCAGATGAAAACTGCTGCCCAGAAGAACACAGACCCTAGACTGGTTGAAACCAGAAGGCTGATGATGCTTGAAACTTCACCTTGCTGCCAACCAATCTATGAATTGTGCAGGAGCTGATCACACATCCTGCAGCCCCCTCCCTCATACTGCCTTTAAAACCGCTTCCCTGAAAGCCACCGGGGAGTTTGGGTCTTTTGAGCATTAGCTCCCAGTTCTGCTTGCTTAGACCCTGCAATAAATGCTGTACTTTCCTTCACCACAACCCAGTGTCAGTAGATTGGCTTTACTGTGTGTGGATAAGTGGACCCAGGTTTGGTTTGCCAACAGAGGTAGGATCTGCTCTCCTTCAACTTGGTGTTTCCAGCACATAACAGAGTCTCCAGCCCATTGTAAGTGTTCACATGACCTCTGGGGGAATTCACCTCTGCATGGCACAGCCACACCTGTGTACTCACTGTTCCATGGTGGGAGCCAGGGGGAGGCACTCTCCTTCACTTAAAATACTCCACCAACCACTCCCGACCTCTTTTATGTTGCTTTTCCCATTTTGCCTTACCTTGTAGGCAGTTTCCTTCCCTTCAAAATTATATGGCAGGTGTGGATAGAGACTACCTTTTATATTTCCAAGTATCTCCACAGACCTTTGTACAGAGAACAATAACCCTGTGGTGAGGAGCAGGGTAGTTCTGTGGGGAAGTGTTGGGTCATCCATCAAGCCAGCTAGCAAACTCACCAGCCCCTCATAGAGTCTGGGACACAGAGCAGACACTCAGTAAATACCAGTCAATTGAGAGAGTACATACACTTTCTATTGTAAATACTCTTTTGAGGCAGACACAGAAAATTAGTTTCTTTGCATCAATGGGGGAAATCATCCATGGCAGCACTCCTTTCAGAGGCAAAATCAAATAGGACTCATATTTCCTATAAAACCTAAAAGAAAACCATGTCATCCCCAGCTTGTATTTAAGAAAAGATAGAAAGGAAAGAAGAAGCATCAAGATAGGACATGCTTCACAAAGCATCGGGGAGAAAGGGTGAGCACCAAATGCCCTTAGCCAAAGTAAACACACTTGACAAACAAAAGCAGAACCAAATAGAAAGGCAGCACCACATGGAGCTGGAAGACACTTGTTACATATTACAAAGAGTGAGAAGAGGCCATTCCTACCACCACCACTGGATTATTCTAGCAATTCCCTAACTGGGCTCTCTGCTCATTCTGGACTTCTTCAATCAATGCACCACAGTGAGGCGAGCTCGACTGTTCTAAACCATAGTGAATGCATGCCATTCTCTTGCTTAAAGGTCTTCAGTTACACCAAACAGAAAATAGGCAAAACCCCACAGTCCATCACACGGCCCGTGCCCACTTTTCTGCTCCTCACTGGTCACCATTCACACATCTGTAGTCTTCACTTCAGACCTAGGAACCACCCCTGCCATGGCTTTGCATATGTTATTCCCTCTGCCTAGAGCATCTATGACCCCTTCTCTTCCCAGGACTTAGATCAACATCACCTCATCCCAGGAACTTTCACTGATCCTCCCAGTTGAACTCCTCCATGGCAACTATTTTCACGTTGGTCTAATTGTTAAAACTGCATGGGTTGTGGTTACAAAGTCACCTTTGATCTCTGTGGGGTCCGTACTCAACACTTGATGTGGCATGAAGTCAGTGCTTAATGAATGGGTGAATAAATTATTGATTGAGCAAATAAATTATTGATTGAGCAAATGACTAAATGTGCCTAGTAAACATTAAATAGATTCATGACCAATGCGGTTATGTCTCTGGATAACTTTGATGTGTGAGAACTGAAATTTTTACCTACCTTTTATTTTTTAACTCATCATTTTATATACAACATGAACATATTTTTACATAGTATAGAATATAAAACATATACTATGCTAGGCAAGTTATATACCGCACCCATTTTAAGTGTACATTCAAAAAGTTTTGAAAAATGTGCATGCCTTTGTAACTACCATCACAATAAGGACATAAAACATTTCCATCATCCCAAAAAGCTCCCTTGTGCCTCATTTCAGTCAACGCTCCTCTCATTCCCAGATGCCAGGCAATCACTAATTTACTTTCTGTCACTATATATTAGTTTGGAATTTTTAAAAATTTTCTATACATAAAACCATACAGTATGCATTCTTTTCAGGCTGGCTTATTTAGCTCAGCAAAATATTGAGATTCATCTGTTTGGTTGTGTGTATCATTATTTTTTTATTATCATAATTCATTTATTCATTAACACTTGTTGATAGACGTATAAGTTGTTTCCAGTTTGGAGTTATTATGAATAAAAGTGCTATGAAAATTAGTGTATAAGTCGTTGTATAGATACAGTTTTCATTTTATTTGAGTAGAATCCTAGAAACATCACTGTTAGCTTGTATGGTATCTATATGTTTAACAAAGAAACTTCCAAACTGTTTTTAAAGGTGGTTGTACCATTTTGCATTCTTTGCAGTAATATGTGAGAATTACAATTGTTCTATAGGTTAGCAGACATTTGGCCTGTTCAGAATGTCCACAAGACATTTGGTCCATGAAACATTTGATCCATGCCAAAAGGTCTTTGAAATTTGGTCCTACCCAAAAGATTCATGAGCATATTTGGCCCATGCCAAATGGTTTTAGACAGGACCAAATATCAAGAACCTTTTGGTGTGGACCAAATGTCTTACAGACTACGAATCTCTTTTGGATATTTTGGACAGGACCAAATGTCCTACAAGGGTACTATATACTCTCCAACACTTAGCATTATCAAGCTTTCTAAGCATCTCTCTCTGTTTCCTGCTGTGGGTTCTGCAACCTAGAGGAGTTGTATACTTGCCTTAGGGAGAGGATGTGTAGTTGGTTGTAAGGCTCTTTCATTATTTAGCATAATGTCTATGAACAGGACCCAACTCAGCAGTAATGAAAGGGAGGGACAAACTGAGATGCAGGTAAACAAGTCCACAGGTATCATGATTAAGAAAAAAAATGATGTGAACTGGAATCCAGTTTAAATCTGAAAAGTCCAAGGGTAAACTGAAGAGCAGGGAACCCATGCTTTCTTGGGAGCGCACCTCCATTCCCTAGACTGGTACAGGACTGAGCAAGAAAGAGGTCTTCAATAATTACTTGTTGATTTCCTTTTTAAGGGTGGAGAGTACTTTTTGGCATTGAGACCATTTAAATAACGGCTTGATAATTTCTTATTAGGGAGCCACACATAGGAAGGAAACAGAGAAAATGCTTGGATCTATTTCTTTTTGTCTCTAAGTGAGAAGCTAATGGAAAGCCAACTCTTTCAACTCCCTAGTGCTCCTTTCCCCGTATGTCTCTGGCCATGCAATGCACATAACTGGTGATGAGTAAACACTGCATAGTCAATGAAGTGTGTTAAGAGTGCTGGCCTAATATACAGGTGGATTCAGCAGAAAATAATTAATTTATACCTATTATTTTTATAGTAGTTATTTTTTTAATTAATTAGTTTAATTATTTATGTTTGGCTGTGTTGGGTCTTTGTTGCTGCGTGGGCTTTCTGGAGTTGCAGCAAGTGGGGGCTACTTTTCATTGTGGTGCACGGGCTTCTTATTGGGGTGGCTTCCCTTGTTATGGAGCACGGGCTCTAGGCACGCGGGCTTCAGTAGGTGTGGCACGCAGGATCAGTAGTTGTGGCATGGGCTTAGTTGTTCCATGGCATGTGGGATCTTGCAGGATCAGGGTTCAAACCCGTGTCCCTTGCATTGGCAGGCAGATTCTTAACCACTGCGCCACCAGGGAAGTCCCTAGAGTAGTTATTTTTTGAGAGCTATATGATATACACTTTGCTAAGCAAGTTATATGTGATATGTCCCTTAATCCTTAAACAACACTAGGAGGTAGACAGTATTATCACCTTCATTTTGCAGTGGAGGAAAATGAGACACAAAGAGTAAAGTAGATTGCCAAAAATAAAATAGTAAGTTGGGAAGTCTACATCAGAATTCAGGTCCAAATGACTCCAAAACCCTTGCTTTTGACCACTATTATCTGAGTTAAGACTGAGAACATATCAACACCCTCCCTGCCTCACCAACCTATAAAGTGTTGAGTTATGTATATTAGAAATTACTTCTTTGGTGGAAAAAGTATGATATTATTATCAATCATTAACACCTAATGATAGGTAACTCTTGTCATTAACACTAGTTACTATCTTGGATGGTTCAAAATGGGCAATTTAAGAACAGAAACACAGGTGTTTTGGTATGAGAAATGGATGAAGAAGTTGACTTGTGTTCATATACCTATCTCAGTAATTTCCTAGGGCATCCAGAGGGCAGAATGAAAGGGCGGGACGTCAGACAGGGATAGAAGTGCAAAACCAAAAGGAGGAACAAAACTATAAGGAAAGGTAAATGGACAGGGCAGTGGAAAAGAATCAAGGACAAACTTTGTTCAGCTACATAGCAATTTCAGTGGACTCTCCTGGATATTTGAAACTCTCTGTACAATCTTATAGAAATAGCACAGATTTTGAAAAGCCTCAGATCTAGATTCAAGTATCGTTCAGCCAGGACACTAAGGAAGTCATTAAAATATCTGTGAGATTAGTATACTCATCTGAACATTGGAGACACAATTTGCAGGATTATTTTGGGGAGTCCATCAACAAAATGAAAAGACAACCTATGAAATGGGAGAAAATAATTGCAAAAGAAGCAGCCAACAAGGGGTTAATACTCAAAATATACAAACAGCTCATAAAATTCAAAATCAAAAATAACCTAATCGAGAGACCTTCAAGATGGTGGAAGAGTAAGACGTGGAGATCACCTTCCTCCCCACAAATACATCAGAAATACATCTACGTGTGGAACGACTCCTACAGAACACCTACTGAACACTGGCAGAAGACCTCAGACTTCCCAAAAGACAAGAAACTCCCCACGTACCTGGGTAGGGCAAAAGAAAAAAGAAAAACCACAGACAAAAGAATAGGAACGGGACCTGCACATCAGGGAGGGAGCTGTGAAGAAGGAAAGGTTTCCACACACAAGGAAGGCCCTTCACTGGTGGATATGGCTGGTGGCAGGGGGGAAGCTTCAGAGCCATGAAGGAGAACAAGGCAACAGGGGTGCAGAGGGCAAAGCGGAGAGATTCCTGCACAGAGGATCGGTGCCGATCAGCACTCAGCAGCCTGAGAGGCTTGTCTGCTCACCCGCCGGCCTGGACGGGTGGGGGCTGGGAGTTGAAGCTCAGGTTTCTTCAGAGGTCAGATCCCAGGGAGAGGAATGGGGTTGGCTGCGTAAACACAGCCTGAAGGGGGCTAGTGCACCACAGCTAGCCAGGAGGGAGTCCGAGAAAAAGTCTGGAACTGCCTAAGAGGCAAGAGACAATTGTTTCAGTGTGCGTGAGGAGAGGGGATTCAGAGCACCGCCTAAACGAGCTCCAGAGATGGGCGCAAGTTGCTGTTATCAGCGTGGACACCAGAGACAGGCATGAAACGCCAAGGCTGATGCTGCAGCCACCAAGAAGCCTGAGTGCAAGCACAGGTCACTATTCACACCTCCTCTCCTGGGAGGCTGTGTAGACTGCCACTGCCAGGGTCCCGTGATGCAGGGACAACTTCCCAGGGAGAACACACGGCATGCCTCAGGCTGTTGCAATGTTATGTTGGCCTCTGCTGCCACAGGCTCGCCCTGCATTCCATATCCCTCCCTCACCCCAGCCTGAGTGAGCCAGAGCCCCCTAATCAGCTGCTCCTTTAACCCCCTCCTGTCTGAGTGAAGAACAGACGCCTTCAGGTGACCTACATGTGGAGGTGGGGCCAGATGCAAACCTGAACCCCAGGAGCGGTTCAGGAGCTGTAACCACCTGAACAAAGAGAAAGGGAAATTTCTCCCAGCAGCCTCAGGAGCAGTGGATTAAATCTCCACAATCAACTTGATGTACCTTGCCTCTGTGGAATACCTGAATAGAAAACGAATCATCCCAAAATTGAGGTGGTGGACTTTGGGAGCAACGATATATATATATTTTTTTCCTTTTTCTGTTTTTGTGAGTGTGTATGTGTATGCTTCTTTGTGTGATTTTGTCAATATAGCTTTACTTTTACCATTTGTCCTTGTGTTCTGTCTGTCCATTTTTTCTTTTTGTTTTCTGTTTCTCTTTTTTTTTTAGTAAAGTTTTTAGCAGTTGTTATCATTGGTGGATTTATTTTTTGGTTTGTTTCCTCTCTTCTTTCTTGCTTTTTCTTCTTTCTTTTTTTATTACTTTTTAATTTTTTATTTTTAATAATTATTTTTTATTTTTTATTTTAATAACTTTATTTTATTTTATTTCAATTTATTTATTTATTTTTTTCTTTCTTTCTTTCTTTTTTTCTCCCATGCTTCTGAGCCTTGTGGCCGACAGGGTCTTGGTGCTCCGGCTGGGTGTCAAGCCTGAGACTCTGAGGTGGGAGAGTCGAGTTCAGGACCTTGGTCCACCAGAGACCTCCCAGCTCCATGTAATATCAAACGGCAAAAGCTCTCCCAGAGATCTCCATCTCAATGCTAAGACTCAGATCCACTCAACGACCAGAAAGATACAGTGCTGGACACCCTTTGCCAAACAACTAGCAAGACAGAAACACAAACCCACCCATTAGCAGAGAGGCTGCCTAAAATCATAATAAGGTCACAGACACCCCAAAACACACCACCAGATGCGGTCCTGCCCACCAGACAGACAAGATCCAGCCTTATCCACCAGAACACAGGCACAAGTCCCCTCCACCAGGAAGCCTACACAACCCACTGAACCAACCTTAGCCACCAGGGGCAGACACCAAAAATAAGAGGAACTACGAACGTGCAGCCTGCGAAAAGGAGATTCCAAAAACAGTAAGTTAAGCAAAATGAGAAGACAGAGAAACACACAGCAGATGAAGGAGCAAGGTAAAAACCCAACAGACCAAACAAATGAACAGGAATTAGGCAGTCTACCTGAAAAAGCATTCAGAGTAATGACAGTAAAGATGATCCAAAATCTTGGAAATAGAATGGAGAAAATACAAGAAACGTTTAACAGGGACCTAGAAGAACTAAAGAGCAAACAAACAATGATGAACAATGCTATAAATGAAATTAAAAATTCTCTAGAAGGAATCAATGCAGAATAACTGAGGCAAAAGAATGGATAAGTGACCTGGAAGATAAAATAGTGAAAATAACTATTGCAGAGCAGAATAAAGAAAAAAGAATGAAAAGAATTTAGGACAGTCTCAGAGACCTTTGGGACAACATTAAATGCACCAACATTCGAAGTATAGGGGTCCCAGAAGAAGAAGAGAAGAAAGGGACTGAGAAAATATTTGAAGAGATTATAGTTTAAAACTTCCCTAATATGGGAAAGGAAATGGTTAATCAAGTCCAGGAAGCACAGAGAGTCCCATACAGGAAAAATCCAAGGAGAAACACCTCAAGACATATATTAATCAAAACATCAAAAATTAAACACAAAGAAAAAATATTAAAGGCAGCAAGGGAAAAACAACAAATAACATAGAAGGGAATCCCCATAAGGTTAACAGCTGATCTTTCAGCAGAAACTCTGCAAGCCAGAAGGGAGTGGCAGGACATGTTTAAAGTAATGAAAGGGTAAAACCTACGACCAAGATTACTCTACACAGCAAGGATCTCATTCGGACACGATGGAGAAATTAAAACATTTACAGACAAGCAAAAGCTAAGAGAATTCAGCACCACCAAACCAGCTTTACAACAGATGCTAAAGGAACTTCTCTAGGCAGGAAACACAAGAGAAGGAAAAACCTACAATAACAAACCCAAAACAATTATGAAAATGGTAATAGGAACATACATATCGATAATCACCTCAAATGTAAATGGATTAAATGCTCCAACCAAAAGACATAGACTGGCCGAATGGATACGAAAACAAGACCCGTATATATGCTGTCTACAAGAGACCCATTTCAGACCTAGGGACACATACAGACTGAAAGTGAGGGAGATGGAAAAAGATATTCCATGCAAATGGAAATCAAAAGAAAGCTGGAGTAGCAATTCTCATATCAGATTAAATAGACTTTAAAATAAAGACTATTACAAAAGACAAAGAAGGACACTACATAATGATCAAGAGATCAATCCAAGAAGAAGATATAACAATTGTAAAAATCTATGCACTGAACATAGGAGCACCCAATACATAAGGCAAATGCTAACAGCCATAAATGGGGAAATTGACAGTAACATAATCATAGTAGGGGACTTTAACACCCCACTTTCACCAATGGACAGATGATCCAAAATGAAAATAAAGAGGGAAACACAAGCTTTAAATGATACATTAAACAAGATGGACTTAATTGATATTTATAGGACATTCCATCCAAAAACAGCAGATTACACTTTCTTCTCAAGTGCTCATGGAACGTTCTACAGGAGAGATCATATCATGGGTCACAAGTGAAGCCTTGGTAAATTTAAGGAAATTGAAATCCTATCAAGTATCTTTTCTGACCACAACACTATGAGACTAGATGTCAATCACAGGAAAAAAATCTGTAAAAAATACAAACACCTGGAGGTTAAACAATACACTATTTAATAACCAAGAGATAACTGAAGAAATCAAAGAGGAAATCAAAAAATACCTAGAAACAAATGACAATGAAAATACGATGACCCAAAACCTATGGGATGCAGCAAAAGCAGTTCTAAGAGGGAAGTTTATAGCAATACAATCCTACTTCACAAAACAAGAAACATCTCAAATAAACAACCTAACCTTACACCTAAAGCAATTAGAGAAAGAAGAACAAAAATAACCCAAATGTAGCAGATGGAAAGAAATCGTAAAGATCAGATAAGAAATAAATGAAAAAGAAATGAAGGAAACGATAGCAAATATCACTAAAACTAAAAGCTGGTTCTTTGAGAAGATAAACAAAATTGATAAACCATTAGCCAGACTCATCAAGAAAGAAAGGGAGAAGACTCAAATCAGCAGAATTACAAATGAAAATGGAGAAGTAACACTGACACTGCAGAAATACAAAGGATCATGAGAGATTACTACAAGCAACTATATGCCAATAAAAATGGACAACCTGGAAGAAATGGACAAATTCTTAGAAATGCACAAACTGCCGAGACTGAACCAGGAAGAAATAGAAAATATGAACAGACCAATCACAAGCACTGAAATTGAAACTGTGACTAAAAATATTCCAATAAACAAAAGCCCAGGTCCAGATGGCTTCAGAGGAGAATTCTATCAAACATTTAGAGAAGGGCTAGCACCTATCCTTCTCAAACTCTTTCAAAATATAGCAGAGGGAGGAACACTCCCAAACTCATTCTATGAGACCACCATCACCAGACAAAGATGACACCAAAACCAAAGATGTCACAAAAAAAAATAACTACAGGCCAATATCATTGATGAATATAGATGCAAAAATCCTCAACAAAATACTAGCAAACAGAATCCAATAGCACATTAAAAGGATTATACAGCATGATCAGTGGGGTTTATCCCAGGAATGCAAGGATGCTTCAATATGTGCAAACCAATCAATGTGATACACCATATTAACAAATTGAAGGATAAAAACCATATAATCATCTCAATAGATGCAGAAAAAGCTTTCAACAAAGTTCAACACCGATTTATGATAAAAACCCTCCAGAAAGTAGGCATAGAGGGAACTTACCTCAACATAATAAAGGCCATATATGACAAACCCACAGCCAACATCGTTCTCAATGGGGAAAAAGTGAAACTACTTCCACTAAGATCAGGAACAAGACAAGGTTGCCCACTCACGCCACTATTATTCAACATAGGTATGGAAGATTTAGCCACAGCAATGAGAGAAGAAAAAGAAATAAAAGGAATCCAAATTGGAAAACAGGAAGTAAAACCGTCACTGTTTTTAGATGACATGATACTATACATAGAGAATCCTAAAGATGCTACCAGAAATCTACTAGAGCTAAACAATGAATTTGGTAAAGTAGCAGGATACAAAATGAATGCACAGAAATCTCTTGCATTCTTATACACTAATGAAAAAAAATCTGAAAGTGAAAATAAGAAAACACTCCCATTTACCATTGCAACAAAAAGAATAAAATACCTAGGAATAAACCTACCTAAGGAGACAAAAGACCTGTAGGCAGAAAATTATAACACACTGATGAAAGAAACTAAAGTTGATACAAATAGATGGAGAGATATACCATGTTCTTGGATTAGAAGAATCAACATTGTGAAAATGACTATACTACCCAAAGCAATCTACAGATTCAATTCAATCCCTATCAAACTACCATAGGCATTTTTCACACAACTAGAACAAAATATTTCACAATTTGTATGGAAACACACAAGACCCCAAATAGCCAAAGCAATCTTGAGAAAGAAAAACGGAGCTGGAGGAATCAGCCTCCTGGACTTCAGACTATACTACAAAGCTACAGTAATCAAGACAGTATGGTACTGGCACAAAACCAGAAATATAGATCAATGGAACAGAATAGAAAGCCCAGAGATAACCCCATGCACATGTGATTACCTTATCTTTGATAAAGGAGGCAAGAATATACAGTGGAGAAAAGACAGCCTCATCAATAAGTGGTGCTGGGAAAACTGGACAGCTACACGTAAAAGAATGAAATTAGAACACTCCCTAACACCATACACAAAAATAAACTCAAAATGGATTAAAGACCTAAATGTAAGGCCAGACACTATAAAACTCTTAGAGGAGAACATAGGCAGAACACTCTATGACATAAATCACAGCAAGATCCTTTTTGACCCACCTCCTAGAGAAAGGGAAATAAAAACATAAATAAACAAATGGGACCTAATGAAACTTAAAAGCTTTTGCACAACAAAGAAAACCATAAACAAGACGAAAGACAACCCTCAGAATGGGAGAAAATATTTGCAAATGAAGCAACTGACAAAGGATTAATCTCCAAAATTTACAAGCAGCTCATGAAGCTCATTATCAAAAAAACAAACAACCCAATCCAAATATGGGCCGAAGACATAAATAGACATTTCTCCAAAGAAGATATACAGATTGCCAACAAACACATGAAAGGATGCTCAACATCACTAATCATTAGAGAAATGCAAATGAAAACTACAATGAGGTACCACCTCACACCAGTCAGAATGGCCATCATCAAAAAATTTAAAAATAATAAATGCCAGAGTGGGTGTGGAGAAAAGGGAACCCTCTTGCACTGTTGTGGGAATGTAAATTGATACAGCCACTATGGAGAACAGTATGGAGGTTCCTTAAAAAACTAAAAATAGAACTACCACACGACCCAGCAATCCCACGACTGGCCATATACCCTGAGAAAACCATAATTTAAAAAGCATCATGGACCACAATGTTCATTGCAACACAATTTACAATAGCCAGGACATGGAAGCAACCTACGTGTCCATTGACAGATGAATGGATAAAGAAGATGTGGCACATATATACAATGGAGTATTACTCAGCCATAAAAAGAAACAAAATTGAGTTATTTATAGTGAGGTGGATGGACCTAGCATCTGTCATACAGAGTGAAGTAAGTCAGAAAGAGAAAAACAAATATCGTATGCTTCCACATATATATGGAATCTAAAAAAAAAAAAAAAAAAATTAATTGTTATGAAGAACCTAGGGGCAGGACAGGAATGAAGATGCAGACATACACAATGGACCTGAGGACAAGGGAAGGGGGAAGGGTAAGCTGGGACGAAGTGTGAGAGTGGCATGGACTTATATATACTACCAAATGTAAAATAGATAGCTAGTGGGAAGCAGCCACATAGCACAGGGAGATCAGCTCAGTGCTTTGTGACCACTTAGAGGGGTGGGATAGGGAGGGTGGGAGGGATATGCAAGAGGGAGGAGATATGGGGATATATGTATATGTATAGTGGATTCACTTTGTTGTAAAGCGGAAACTAACACACCATTGTAAAGCAATTATACTCCAGTAAAGTTGTTTAAAAAAATAACAATAATAATCCAATCAAAATGGGCAGAAGACCTAAACAGACATTTTTCCAAAGGAGACAAGCTAACAGGCACATGAAAAGATATTCAACACTGCTAATTATTAGAGAAATGCAAATCAAAACCACAATAAGGTATCACCTCACACGGGTCAGAATGGCTGTCACCAAAACGTCTGCAAATAACAAATGTTGGAGAGGATGTGGAAAAAAGGGAACCCTCTTACCACTGTTGGTGGGAATGTAAATGGATGCAGCCACTATGCAAAACAGTATGGAGGTTCCTTAAAAAACTAAAAATAGGCGTACCATATGATCCAGCAATTCTATTCCTCTGTATATACCCAGAAAAATAAAAAAACTAATTTGAAAAGATACATGCACCCCAATGTTTATAGTAGCATTATTTACAAAAGCCAAGACATGAATGCAGTCCATCAAAAGATGATTGGATTAAGAAAGTATGTTATGGGGCTTCCCTGGTGATGCAGTGGTTGAGAGTCTGCCTGCCAGTACGGGGGACATGGGTTCGAGCCCTGGTCTTGGAAGATCCCACATGCCACGGAGCAACTAGGCCCGTGAGCCACAGTTACTGAGCCTGCGCATCTGGAGCCTGTGCTCTGCAACAAGAGAGGCCACGATAGTGAGAGGCCCGTGCACCGCGATGAAGAGTGGCCCCTGCTCGCCGCAACTAGAGAAAGCCCTCGCACAGAAACGAAGAACCAACACAGCCAAAAATAAAAATTAATTAATTAATTAATTTTAAAAAAAGGTATGTTATATGAATATATATATTAATGGAATATTACTCACCCACAAAAAAGAATGAAATACTGATATTTGAAGCAATGTGAATGGACCTAGAGAATACTATGTTTAGTGAAATATGTCAGACAGAGAAAGACAAATACTCTGTGATATCACTTATATGTAGAATCTAAAAAATAATACAAGTGAATCTATATGCAAAACACAGACAGACTCACAGACCTAGAAAACAAACTTATTGTTATCAACGGGGAGGGGGGAAGGGGAGGGACAAATTAGGGTTATAGGATTAACAGATAAAAACTACTATATACAAAATAGATAAGCAACAAGGATTTACTGTATAGCAAAGGAACTATAGCCATTATCTTGTAATAACCTATAATGAAATATAATCTGCAAAAATACTGGATCACTATGCTATACACCTGAAACTAACACAATATTGTAAAGCAACTATACTTCAATAAAAAATAAAATTTACAAAGTGATTTGGAAAAAATTATGTAGAGGAATGTGTCTTATGTAAATTGTCTGCCATAAGTCAGTAAACCTCATTTTGTTTCCTTTCTCCTTTTTTTCCCTTTAGATTTAAGCAGCATCTATTACATAAATGGTCACAGAGTGGGACAAACCCTGAGAATATCTATTCAGCACTGCAATTGCCTCAGAGGTGCAGGAGTCGGGTTGTTTGATCTGGTGTTGTTCTTACAGCACATCTTGTGGTTCAGACTCCTCTGCCCCACCCCACACACGCACACAGACATACAAGGAGGAAAGCAGAAGTCACACTGTCATTGCGCCTCCTCCTCTAGCTCATCCACTCTTTGCAAAGGATGCCAAGGTTTTAAATAGCATTTTCCTTACACCATTTAAAATGGGGAAGTGCCATTCCTAAGCAAGTGACTATCTGTTTAGATGTTTTGGGGCATGATGATTTGATACAGTTGGTAACGTAACCAGATACGGTCTGGACTTCACTTCAAAACTAAGATTGTTCAGGGGCCTAGTATGATTGAGTGCTCTTTGCATAATATATTTTCTTGATAAGCACAGTTGCTTTTTGATTAAAACATATCTGCAAGCTTAGACCATTAATCATATTGTTAAATAAATTGATGCATAAATAACTATTTTGAAATCTGAATGAAATCTCTTCTGAAAATTATTTTCAGAAATCACTTGATGATTCCCCAGCTCAACCATCGATTCTGTAGAACTAAGAATCAACAACAGACTTACGGTTCCATCACTACATATCTGTAGGTATGAAACAATAAGCTACTTGTAAGAAAATATTAGAAATAATGGCTTGGTAAATCATAGGAAAAGCTCATGATGAAATAATGTGCAGCCATTAAAAATCATGTTTTGGAAGAATTTTTATTGACATTGAAAAATGCTTAAGCTATTATTGTGAAAGCTACAAAACCCCATATATGGTAGGACTCCGATCCTGTAAGTATATGCGAGTCTGTGGATGCGTGTGTGTTTGTGAGTGTGTGTTTGTGTGTGTGTGTGTGTAATGTATGTTATATAAATGAAGCAAAGATGGCATCTGTGTATTGGTCCCTAAGTTGTATATTTTCTTCACTATAGTTGAGACCCATTAGCTCAAAAGCCTACTGGCACCAAAGTGAAATTTTTACACGTGAAAATATTTTATTCACAGCCCAAATAAGCAGATTTTTAGCCATTCTGAACCTGCCTGCTTTGCATATACCATGAAGCTGTGTCCAACATCTGTAGCCATAGATAAGATAAGCCCAGCATCATAAAGACCCCAAGCCACTGCTGCCCTTCAGAGCTTTCTGACCAGAGACTACCCCAGGCTTCTGAGTCACTTTACCTAATTAGAAAGCTCCCTCCTAATCCCTCTTTCCCCAGGAATTCCCTTGTCCTCCTCCTCTTCCAAGTTGCTGCCCCAGACTCTTGCTGGGAGGGACTTGCCCAGGCAAACCTGTCCTCAAAGTGCCCAATACAGCGTGTGTGTGCTACTGCCACCTCGTGGTCATATCTTTTTCTAGCCCCCAAATCCCTTGGACCAGTCACAAAGTCACCTGAGGTCTTCTATTCCTATGAGATCCACAGAAGATTGGCTGCAAACTCATATCACCAATCCACATTTCTCCAAATATTTTCAGTGCTTACTATTTCATGTTTACCTTTGAAGGAGGCCTCATAATCATTACTTCACTTTGATTCAAATACGAAAATCAGTCTCTTTCCTTATCTTCCACACACCAATACACTCATACAACACATATGTGAAATAGACTGAACTAGAGGTTTGATGCTGAGATAGAGGGTGTTTTGCAATAACATCCAATTGAACATCAAGCATTGCTGTTCTTGGCAGTCTTTTGCAGAGACCCTGCCACTCCCGGTTGTTTCCTGGCCCTTTACCCTTCCTATTTGATCATAGATTCCCTCTACTCACCATCTCTTCTGTCCCTCATTCACCCACAGATAACTTGTTGATCACAAGCAGTGTTAGTTGGAAGTGGCAGGCCAGCATTGTGCCTGAGTATTAGAATGGTAGACAAGAGAAGGGTGAGTTCTCAACAGCATCATTTCAGTGGTTGGTTTTGCCAGCTTTCAAAGATAGAAATGGGCATCTTTTTACTTATTTACAATAAGCATTCTGGTTTTTGAAGAGATAGGAAATAGGAAAGGAGACACACAATTGTAAAGCCAAACATTCTTGTCCAAAAGATAAAACAAGTTAAAAATATAAGCAATCCAGAGCAGCAGGGTACTCAAGAAGGCACTTTTCAAAGCTTAAATTGCTACAGAAATCGTGAGGAAGAGTGAGCATCTGGAGCTTGAGTGCCCAGGGACCTGGCACCTGGAAGAATGGGAGACGACTTGGAACCCTTGGCGGGGGGCTTGTTGTGGGGGAGGGCCGGGGGAGGAGGAGAAAGTATAGCGTGACGTTTCAGAGGAGCAATGGGATCTGCACAAAGTTACAGACGTGAGAAGTCTGGGGAATTCTGAGTAGCCCAGTCTAACTGGAAAAACAGTGGGAGGAATGAAAAGTAGGCTAAGAGAGGCAGATGGAATTAGATTAGGGAAAGAATAAGATATCAGGATAAAGTTTTACACTACATTTTAAGCCAGAGTTTCTCTAATTGAGAATTCGTGAAGTCCTCAGTGTCTTTCTGTAGACTCCACTTTAAGAAGCATCGCATGGCTCTGAAAAGGGTCTAAATCTGCCCATATATACCATTCCCTTGCCAAGGGATTTGGAACTGCTCTTCTCCTGAGTGTGAGTCTTAGCTGCTTTCTCTCTCTCTCTCTGTCTCTCTCAAGACCTTTTCAGGAGACTAACTTCATTATTTTCATCTGTAAGTTTTCCCCAATCCAAGAATCCCCTATATTCTGTCTGGATCAGAGATCATGTGTACTACAGCCATCTATCACCAAGTAGTATGTACAAGGCTGAACAGCACTTTAGAAAAGATTCAATCCTCCTCTCACTCTCCCCTCCCCCACACTAAGTGCAAGCCAAGACCCAGCACAGATTTATTGAATGAAAGGGCCTGTAATGACTTATCAGTCTGGGTGAGAGAAGTCTATTACTCTCCAACCATACATCAAGTGGTTTTCATCTCAAGTCCACACACCATGGCAGGGAGCCCACAGTGGGCATGGAGCAGTGAATTCACTCCAAGATTAATAAAACTTTGCAGTGGGTGATGAAGATAGACAAGGTGTTGATTGCAACATGTGAGATGGCAATTTTGAATGGGTAACCAAATCTATATTGCAAAGTTAAAAACTGAGAGAGGGTCTTGCGGCAGTGCTGAAACTTCGGGTGGGCGCCCATGGCGCTGCTTCACTGACAGAGCTATTAGCAGCCTGCCTTCCATTCTCACCAGCTCTACGTCCAAATAACTGGTCTTTCCCGGGGAGCCAGTTCCTCCCCAGGCCTCTGAGCCATGCCCATCTCAGCTGCCCCAGACGAGCCAGTGATCACAAACTTTTAAACAAATTTCAACTTTAGTACAAATAAGCTTTTTTTCTAGGACAATTTGAGACTGTTGCCAACCCGCTGCCCCATCTCTTTCAAATATTTTAGTGTGTATACCAAGGACATTCTCTTACATAACCACAATACTACCATCAAAATCAAGAAATTAGGGGAGATTGGTTCAAGATGGCAGAGTAGAAGGACGTGCACTCACTCCCTCTTGTGAGAGCACTGGAATCACGACTAACTGCTGAACAATCATTAACAGGAAGACACTGGAACTCACCAAAAAAGATACTCCACATCCAAAGACAAAGGAGAAGCCGCAATGAGATAGTAGGAGGGGTGCAATCACAATAAAATCAAATTCCATAACCTCTAGGTGGGTGATGCACAAACTGGAGAACAATTATACCACAAACGTCCACCCACTGGAGTGAAGATTCTGAGCCCCACGTCAGGCTTCCCAACCTGGGGGTCCAGAACGGGATGAGGAATTCCCAGAGGATCAGACTTTTAAGGCTAGTGGGATTTGATTGCAGGACTTCAACAGGATTGTGGGAAACAGAGACTCCACTCTTGGAAAGCACACACAAAGTAGTGTGCACATCAGGACCCAGGGGAAGGAACAGTGACCCCATGGGAGACTGAACCAGACCTACCTGCTAGTGTTGGAGGGTCTCCTGAGGAGGCAGGGGGTGGCTGTGGCTCACCGCAGGGATGGGGACACTGGCAGCAGAAGTTCTGGGAAGTGCTTCTTGGCATGAGCACTCCTGGAGTCCACCATTGGCCCCACCAGGGAGCCGGGTAGGCTCCAGTGCTGGGTCGCCTCAGGCCAAACAACCAACAGGGAGGGAACCCAGCCCCACCCATCAGCAGACAAGCAGATTAAAAATTTACTGAGCTCTGCCCACCAGAGCAACACCCAGCTCTACCCACCACCAGTCCTTCCCATCAGGAAGCTTGCACAAGCCTCTTAGAGAGCCTCATCCACCAGAGGGCAGACAGCAGAAGCAAGAAGAACTACAATTCTGCAGCCTGTGGAAGGAAAACCACATTCACAGAAAGATAGACAAAATGAAAAGGCAGAGGACAATGTACCAGATGAAGGAACAAGATAAAACCCCAGAAAAACAAGAAAATGAAGTGGAGACAGGCAACCTTCCAGAAAAAGAATTCAGAATAATGATAGTGAAGATGATGCAGGACCTCAGAAAAAGAATGGAAGCAAAGATCGAGAAGAAGCAAGAAATGTTTTAAAAAGACCTAGAAGATTTAAAGAACAAACACCTAGAAAAATTAAAGAACAAACAAACAGACATGAACAATACAATAACTGAAATGAAAAATACACTAGAAGGAACCAATAGCAGAATAACTGAGGCAGAAGAACGGATAAGTGACCTGGAAGACAGAATGGTGGAATTCACTGTTGCAAAACAGAATAAAGAATGAAAAGAAGTGAACACAGCCTAAGAGACCTCTGGGACAGCATTAAATGCACCAACATTCGCATTAGAGGGTTCCCAGAAGGAGAAGAGAGAAAGGACCTGAGAAAATACTTGAAGAGATTATGATCAAAAACTTCCCTAACATGGGAAAGGAATTAGCCATCCAAGTCCAGGAAGCACAGAGAGTCCCAGGCAGGATAAACCCAGGGAGAAACACTCTGAGACTCACAGTATTCAAATTGACAAAAATTAAAGGCAAAGAAAAATTATGAAAAGCAACAAGGGAAAAATGACAAATAATATACAAGGGAACTCCCATAAGGTTAACAGCTGATTTCTCAGCAGAAACTCTGCAAGCCAAAAGGGAGTGGCATGATATATTTAAAGAGATGAAAGGGAAGAATCTACAACCAAGATTACTCTGCTCAGCAAGGCTCTCATTCAGATACCATAGAGAAATCAAAAGCTTTACAGACAAGCAAAAGCTAAGAGAGTTCACCACCACAAAACCAGTTCTACAACAAATGCTAAAGGAACTTCTCTGAGTGGAAAACACAAGAGAAGAAAAGGACCTACAAAAACAAACCCCAAACAATTAAGAAAATGGTAATAGGAACATACAAATTCATAATCACCTTAAATGTGAATGGATTAAATGCTCCAACCAAAAGACACAGGCTCACTAAATGGATACAAAAACAAGACCCATATATATGCTGTCTACAAGAGACCCACTTCAGACCTAGGGACACATACAGACTGAAAGTGAGGGGATGGAAAAAGATATTCATGCAAATGGAAGTCAAAAGAAAGCTGGAGTAGTAATACTCATACCAGATAAAATGACTTTAAAATAAAGAATGTTATAAGAGACAAAGAAGGACACTACATAATGATCAAGGGATCAATCCAAGAAGAAGATATAACAATTATAAATATATATTCACCCAACATAGGAGCACCTCAATACATAAGGCAAATGCTAACAACTATAAAACAGGCAATCGACATTAACACAATAATAGTGAAGGACTTTAACACCACACTTACACCAATGGACAGATCATCCAGACAGAAAATTAATAAGGAAACAAAAGCTTTAAATGACATAATAGACCAGATAGATTTAATTGATATTTATAGGACATTCCATCCGAAAACAGCAGATTAAACTTTCTTCTCAAGTGCACACGGAACATTCTCCAGGATAGAACACACCTTGGGTCACAAATCAAGCCTCAGTAAATTTAAGAAAACTGAAATCAGATCAAGCATCTTTCCCACCCACAACACTATGAGATTAGAAATGTATTACAGGGAAAAAAATGCAAAAAACACAAACACATGGAACCTAAACAATACTTTACTAAATAACCGAGAGATCACTGAAGAAATCAAAGAGGAAGTCAAAAAATACCCAGAGACAAATGACAATGAAAACACTATGATCCAAAACCTATGGGATGCAGCAAAAGCAGTACTAAGAGGGAAGTTTATAGCAATACAATCCTACCCCAAGAAAGAAGAAAAATCTCAAATAAGCAATCTAACATTACACCTAAAGGAACTAGAGAAAGAAGAACAAACAAAACCTAAAGTTAGTAGAAGGAAAGAAATCATAAAGATCAGAGTGGAAATAAATGAAATAGAAACAAAGAAAACAACAGCAAAGATCAATAAAACTAAAAGCTGGTTCTTTCAGAAGATAAACAAAATTGATAAACCTTTAGCCAGACTCATCAAGAAAAAGAGGGAGAGGACTCAAATTAATAAAATTAGAAATGAAAAAGGAGAAGTTACAACAGACAACCCCAGAAATACAAAGCATGACAAGAGACTACTACAAGCAATTCTATGCCAATAAAGTGGACAACCTGGAACAAATGGACAAATTCTTAGAAAGGTATAACCTTCTAAGAATGAACCAGGAAGAAATAGAAAATATGAACAGACCCATCACAAGTAATGAAATTGAAACTGTGATTAAAAATCTTCCAACAAAGAAAAATTCAGAACCAGATGGCTTCACAGGTGAATCCTATCAAACATTTAGAGAAGAGCTAACATGCATCCTTCTCAACTCAAAGTCTTCCAAAAAACTGCAGAGGAAGGAACACTCCCAAACTCATTCTACAAGGCCACAATCACCCTGATACCAAAACCAGACAGGTACTACAAAAAAAGAAATTTACAGACCAATATCACTGATGAATATAGATGCAAAAATCCTCAACAAAATACTAGCAAACAGAATCCAACAACACATTAAAAGGATCATACGCCATGATCCAGTGGGATTTATCCCAGGGATGCGAGGATTCTTCAATGTACACAAATCAATCAATGTGATACACCATATTAACAAACTGAAGAATAAAAACCATATGATCATCTCAATAGATACAGAAAAACATCTGACAAAATTCAACACCATTTATGATAAAAACTCTCCAGAAAGTGGGCATAAAGAGAACCTACCTAAAAGGCCATATACAACAAACCCACAGCAGACATCATTCTCAATGGTGAAAAACTGGAAGCATTTCCTCTAAGATCAGGAAGAAGACAAGGACGTCCACTCTCACCACTATTATTCAACATAGTTTTGGAAGTCCTAGCCATGGCAATCAGAGAAGAAAAAGAAATAAAAGGAATACAAATTGGAAAAGAAGGAGTAAAATCTGTTTGCAGATGACATGATACTATACATAGAGAATCCTAAAGATGCCACCAGAAAACTACTCAAGCTAATCAATGAATTTGGTAAAGTTGCAGGATACCAAATTAATGCACAGAAATCTCTTGCATTCTTATACACTAAGAAGAAAAGATCAGAAAGAAAAATTAAGGAAACAATCCCATTCACCATTGCAACAAAAAGAATAAAATGCCTAGGAATAAACCTACCTAAGGAGGCAAAAGACCTGTACTCAGAAAACTGTAAGACACTGATGAAAGAAATCAAAGATAACACAAACAGATGGAGAGATACAGCATGTTCTTGGATTGGAAGAATCAATATTGTGAAAATGACTATAATACCCAAACCAATCTACAGATTCAATGCAATCCCTATCAAATTACCAATGGCATTTTTTACAGAACTAGAACAAAAAATCTTAGAATTTGTATGGAGACACAAAAGACCCCGAATAGCCAAAGCAATCTTGAGGGAAAAAAACAGAGCTGGAGGAATCAGACTCCCTGACTTCAGACTATACTACAAAGCTACAGTAATCAAGACAATATGGCACTGACACAAAAACAGAAATATGGAACAATGGAACAAGAAAGAAAGCCCAGAGACAAACCCACACACCTATGGTCAACTAATGTATGACAAAAGAGGCAAGGATATACAATGGAGAAAAAACTGTCTCTTCAATAAGTGGTGCTGGGAAAACTGAACAACTACATGTAAAAGAATGAAATTAGAACACTCCCTAACACCATACACAAAAATAAACTCAAAATGGATTAAATACCTACATGTAAGGCTGGACACTGTAAAACTCTTAGAGGAAAACATAGGAAGAACACTCTTAGACATAAATCACAGCAAGATCTTTTTTGACCCACCTCCTAGAGTAATGGAAATAAAAACACAAATAAACATATGGGACCTAATGAAACTCAAAAGCTTTTGCACAGCAAAGGAAACTATGAACAAGATGAAAAGGCAACCCTCAGAATGGGAGAAAATATTTGCAAACGAATCAATGGACAAAGGATTAATCTTCAAAATATATAAACAGCTCATGCAGCTCAATATCAAAAAAATAAAAATAAACAACCCAATCAAAAAATGGGCAGAAGACCTAAATATACATCTCTCCAAAGAAGACATACAGATGACCAAGAGGCACATGAAAAGCTGCTCAACATCACTAATTATTAGAGTAATGCAAATCAAAACTACAATGAGCTATCACCTCACACTGGTTAGTATGGGCATCATCAGAAAGTCTACAAACAACAAATGCTTGAGAGGCTGTGGAGAAAAGAGAACCCTCTTGCATTGTTGGTGGGAATGTAAATTGATAGAGCCACTATGGAGAAAACTATGGAGGTTCCTTAAAAAACTAAAAATAGAATTACCATATGACCCTGCAATCCCACTACTGGTCATATACCCAGAGAAAACCATAATTCAAAAAAGACACATGCACCCCAATGTTCATTGCAGCACTATTTACAATAGCCCGGTTATGGACGCAACCTAAATGCCCATCAACAGATGAATGGATAAAGAAGATGTGGTACATATATACAATGGAATATTACTCAGTCATAAAAAGGAATGAAATTGGGTCTTTTGTAGAGATATAGATGGACCTAGAGACTGTCATACAGAGTGAAGTAAGTCAGAAAAAGAAAAACAAATATCATATATTAACCCATATATGTGGAATATAGAAAAATGATACAGATGAACCAGTTTGCAAGGCAGAAGTAGAGACACAGATGTAGCACACATGTAGAGAACAAAGGTATAGACACCAAGGGGGTAAAGTGGGGTGGAGGGGTGGTGGTGGGATGAATTGGGAGATTGGGATTGACATACACACACTAACATGTATAAAGTAGATAACTAATAAGAACCTGCTGTATATAAAAAAATAATAAAATAAAATTCAAAAAAATATCAAGAAAAAAAAACAAAACTGAGAGAGGCTTTCAAAGGAAGGTATTCAACAGAGCCAGATTCTACAAGCAACAGCCCAGACTGGGGAGGTGGTGTGTTTCAGCAAAACTTTATCTGCCTCCTCTCCCTCCTTCCTTTCTACAGTTTTTCCATCTCATGTATTTTGTCCTACAGTTTTTTTGAAGAAGAGGAGAGCCATTTCTCCTTTCTGTGACACACTAACAACTAGACTACAACACCAGTGAGGAAAATATGGAAGTAGGATAGTCTCTCAGTGAGAGTGCAAGCCCACCAACACCTTGATGTCAGCATCATGAAAATGATTCTGTACTTCTGAACTTCAGAACTGTGCAAGAATATATTTCTGTACTTTTAAGCAGCCAAGTGTATGGTAATTTGTCACAGGCCTAAAGGAAACTAATACATTTCTCAATCACAATCCCCTTACATAGGATGTTTTTGGAAATCATCCAGGGAGTATTTCTGCCTGGACATCATCCCACTGTTTGTAGTGTAGACTTAAATGCAAAATTACCTTGTCAGGAAGACTCGAGTACCCATCTCAATTACACTGCAAAATCAATTAAACAAATTAGGATCAGCTCACCCAACACTCTGAAGGGTTAAACAATCCTGTGGCTAAATCATCAATCACTCTAGTAGGAATATATAACATAGCTCTTCATCCATGGCTCATGGTACATTCTACCTGACACTAGTCAAGGGTATAAGGACTAAGTTTCATAGAAAAACATATAAAAATGTTCATGGGGATGCTTTGACAATAACTGCCAGATTCCTGAGGCCAGGACAGGGTTCCCACTGGCCATTCACTGTTTCCTACTTTTCTCCTTTCTCCACTCCCACTCCCCAACTCCAAAGCTAAAAAAAAACTTAAAAATGAATAGTCAAGAACCTTAATATTAAATAAAAATGAATTTTAATTTGGCAATAGCTAACAATAACATTCTTGGGCTTTCAGCATCAAAGAGGACTAGGGTTATTTTAATAAACAGTAAGATGAAAAGCAGTGAGCCAACAAAGCGTGACAGGATTTAAAAAATCAGAGCAATGTGCAAGGAGTTGCAATTATATTTCCAGTTAAAGAGAGATGGAGGGAGTTCAACTCCATTTTAAGCAATTTGCATGTTTCCCACAAAGAGCTCTGCTCTAGTTAATGGCAGAGATGATAAGGAGGAAAAGCACGACCTCCTGGTTACCCAGTGCCGTTCCCTGCAGGGTCTCTAGGCACTTCAATGCACTTGGCACACTCAGTTCTGCTGCTTCTCTTCCAGAAAATGGCCTCCAGGACTGTGCCCCCAAGCTACATGGCAAGGTTGCTCTTTGGTAATCCTCAGCCTCTGCCTCTGGAGCACCTCTCCTGTCTCTCTCTTCCCATTGGCCAGTGCATCTGTGCTGTCTCTCCCCACATCAAAACAGCTGTATCAGTTATCTACCTTCACATAACAAATCACCCTGCAACTTGAGAAACTTGAAGCAACAGCAGACATTTATTCTCTCTCACAGTTTGTGTGGATCAGAAATTGGAGAGCAGCTTAGATGAGAGCTTGTGGTCCCTCATGATGGTCAAGCTGTCTATTGGGGCTGCAGTCATCTCAAAGCTTGAGGGAAGATGGAATATTTACTTCCTAGTTGGCTCACTCAGATGCTCGGCAAGTTTGTACCCGCTATGGACAAGAGGCCCCAGGTTCCTGACATATGGAAGTCTCCATAGGTTTGCTTGAGTAGCCTCACACATGGCAGCTGGATTTCCCCACAGTGACTGATCCAAGACAGTAAGGTAGAAACTGCAACGTCTTTTATGACCTAGCATCAGAAGTCACATTTCATTTCTATGGTATTCTTTTGGTTACACAGATGAGCCCTATTGAATGTGGGAGGAGTTTTACACAAGAGGATGGATACCATAAGACAAGGATCATTGGAGACCATCCTGGAGACTGGCTACCACAGTAGCTTTTCCCTTAAACCACAGTGGGAATACTAGTCACTGAGTCCTGCTAGAGAATAGGAACAGATTTGGGCAGAGTCATTCTCTCCTGTCCTCATGGAATAAAAGGATCTGGCCAATCTTCTAGTTATTTGGGGGATTTGAAAGAGGCAAGGAGTTATCTGAATGTAGATTCTATAGGCAACTGCCCATTCCTTAGGGGTAAAGAGAGCTATGGTATGTTGACAACATTTTTTTCTAGAATGACGATAATGATGATGATAGCTAATGCTTTGTGAGCTCTTATACACAATTTCATTTAAATATCACAACAATACTATGAGGCATGGAAAGACAAATTAATTTATTTTCCCAAGGTTAAACAACTCAAGAAAGGCAGAGCCAAGATTGGTACCTAGAGAAGTCTATATATTATTCAGTGAATAAAAGACCCAAAAGCAGTGAAACAAAAGACCATCATCTGTCACCCTTACCTAATTTTTCCCAGATAACTAGAGCTATGGTGCTTTTTTTTTCTTCCAAGTTATTCATGGCAGATTACATTAGAAAGGACTACAAATTTCCATGGGTCTGTCCAAAATTATGACAATTCCCATCACACTGTACATAAATCCACCAATACATTACTCAAAAAAAACATCTGGGGATATAAGTCAGTGGCAGGGTTTTTATTTGTAATATAAACTTGCATTTGTACTAGTTTATATTTAAAAAGTGTAAATCCTTCATAAACTTTCCTTCATCAACCATTACTTGACATACCAGTTTATTGAGATAGTAAGTGTGGCAGATTGTTGGCAAAGATGGCCCTGGTAATACCTCCCATCCCTTGCAATGTGACCTTGCTATGTTTATCATCAAGAGGTGGAGTTTATTTCTTTTTCCCTCAAAACTAGATGAGGCCAATGAAACATTTGAAAATGTGATATAAGCAGAGGCTTGAAAAGTGCTTGCATATTAGGGCTTACCCTCTCTTGCTGTTGGGAATCTCGAGATCACCTTATGAAGAAGTCCAAGCTAGCCTGTTGCCAAGACTACAGGGAGGAGAAATGAGGCACCTTTGACTGACAGCCTGCCAAACACCAGTCATGTGCACAGGCCAAATCTGACCATCCTCCTTCAGCTGAGCCCCCAGCTGAATGGAGCTTTAGGAGTGAGTCAGACAACACCAGTGAAAGAATCATCCAGCTGAGCCCAAACCAAACTGCCAATCTGCAACAAACAATGAGCTAATACATGACTGTTGTTTTAGCAGAAAATGCTAATTAATACAGTAAGGCTAAGAGATGATTCTGTAGTGGTTCTCAAAGTGTGGTACATTACTAGATCACCTCTAACAGAACCATCTTGGCCTTATTTAAAAAAATCAGCTTCCTAGGATCAACTTCAGAAAAACTAAGTAACGTCCCAGAGAAAGTGAAATGATGGCTAGGAATCCATCATTTTGCTTTATTTTATTTTGCTTTGCTTTGATTTCATTATTTTTTAGTTTGTTTTATTTATTATTTTATTTCTTTATTTTATTTATTTTATTTTGCTGTGATACAACTGAAAGCTTATATCCATTTACCAACTTACCAACTTCTCCCTATTTCTCCCACTGCCCCCAGCCCCTGGCAACCACAAATCTACTCTCTATTTCTGAGTTTGACACTTTTTTTTTTTTTTTTATTCCACACATAAAGCGATATGATGCAGTATTCATTCATCTTTGTCTGGCTTATTTCACTTAGCATAATGCTCTCCAAATTCATCCATGTTGTCACAAATGACAGAATTTTCTTCTTTTTAAAGGCTGAATAATATTCCATTTTGTGTATGTATCTCATTTTCTATATCTATTCTTCCCTAGTTGAACACTTAATTTGTTTCCACATCTTGGCTATTGTGAATAATGCTGCAATGAACATGGAAGTACAGATAGCTCTTTGAGGTAATGATTTCATTTCAAGAATCCATCATTTTAAACAAGTCCCCAGATGATTGTGATGCACATGGATATTTGATAACCCAGCCCTCATATTTTATTGCAGGGAACACTGAGCACATGTCAGCTTAGATGAGGATGCTCTTCTTGGAGGACTGACACAAGGAGGATGTGCATATCAAGAAAATTATAGGGAATTCCCTGGTGGTCCAGTGGTTAGGACTCAGCCCTTTCACTGCCGGGACCCAGGTTCGATCCCTGGTTGAGGAACTAAGATCCTACAAGCCACATGCCAAAGAAAGAAAAAAAGAAAAGAAAATTATAGTTTTGTTGTTTTTTTCCCTTTTTCCTTTCCCTCCCTCCTCTTTCTCTCTCCCCATCCCTCCCCCAGCCCCACACATTTCATTACTGTTTTCTGTTTCAATAATCCTAATACCTCTCTATTTTATTTGCAGTTTACAGGTTTGATAGCCTACAGCCTTGGTAGTGTAGCCTAGACTACAGAATGATCTCTGGAGAGCCCTCAGAAGAGATCCATATCCAATAACTAGGAGTGGGTAGAGTGTGAATTCCTATACTTTGTAAATGATAAAATGCTAAATAGTCTATTATCCAGGGATGAAAACAGCAAGTGTTACAAATATAAATTTTGTGATGAACCTCAAGAGAAACAAGACTAAAACAGACTGGATTAATGTTTATCAATGGTTTATCCATGCTGTAAGACATATTGTCACGATATGTATCTAATTAATAGTTTGCATCTTTCTCTAATGAGTGTCAGAAATTTCCAGAGGTATAAGCATCTGGCTTCCTACTCCTATGATGACTTCAAGACAAATACTGTTCAACAGCTATAGCCCTAACTAGAGAAGATATCTGTGTGAAGGGTGACCAAAAGCACATTCCACCAGAATAGTTCTTTACCAGTCTGCCAGAGATTCTTAATTAGTGTTAGTCTTTTTTTCTGCATTTAGTAACTGCTTTTGAGCATCTACTATATTTCAAGATCATTGAACAGTGGAGATGTAAACAATCCCTATGCTGAAAGTATTTACAGTCTCATTAGGAAACAGCAACAGAATTGAAAGTTACAATCCAATATGGAAAAGGTTTAACTGGGGGCATGTAAAGTTGTCTAGAGAATAGGAGAGAGGGAGAGAGAGACAGAGAGAGAAGGAGAGAGAGAGAGAGAGAAGGAGAGAGAGAGAGGATATGAATGGGGACAGTGCCACCTCCTTACTCTGCCTGGGGAGAAGAGAGGTTTCACAGGCATCTTAATGTCTGGACGTCATCTCAAGGAAAAGAAACGTAAGCATCTGACAAAGAGGAAAAAGAAATACACACAAAAGCATGAAAGAACGTTGCTCACTTGAGGAAGTACAAATATTTGAGCATGCCTGGGCTCACAGTGCAGAAGGGGAGAAGAATGAGCAGGGTCCAGTCTAAGAAGATCTTCATGTGTATCACTAAGAAATTTAATCCATATCTTGTAAGTGACAGTCAAGGAAGAATGGAGTTAGTTCTTTGAGTTAAGGTATCAATACCCTTATTTAAATGTAAATGTTTTACCCAGGAGTATTATTGCAATGGCAGCTCAGTAAAACCAGTTAATATCTTTGTAAAGACTGGCTAATTGTTACTTGAGGAGAGAAGCTAAACTCAGGATAAAAAGGCAATACTGAATTGTACACTTAAAATGGTTAAAGTCCTGAATTTTATGTAAGTGAATTTTACATCAATTAAGAAAAAAAAAGACAGGACTTTTTAGTAACTGTAGGAAGAGAGTGAAAGGGCAGAAAACAAGGTACTGTCAGAAAGTTTCAAATGGAACTTTCCAAAATTTAACCTGGAGAAATGCAAAAGTTCTTCAGTAAGAACACTAGCACTTTTTATATTGAATGATTAGGGAAAAAATGATCATTGTAAAGTTGAACAAAACATTTATCCCTGAATGGCATTTCTCATTTTCCTTCTGAAATCAAACTGATGCTTATCTTGAAAGCCTCAAAGCCACAGTGGCAATGTCAGCTTCTTTATAAAGCATGGAGCAAGGAAACACAGGCTGGGGGAGGGCCTCCTATTTCATAGTCTTCTATAC
Organism: Balaenoptera borealis; assembly: GCF_965194805.1. Taxonomy (NCBI): domain Eukaryota; kingdom Metazoa; phylum Chordata; class Mammalia; order Artiodactyla; family Balaenopteridae; genus Balaenoptera; species Balaenoptera borealis. Next base: position 19,834,343 of record NC_138871.1, read on the forward strand.
TGACACAATCAAAAACATTAATTAGGCTTTCAATGCTTCTTTCTACATCCTTTCTCTCACTTTCAGTAGTTTGTCCCCATGCCACTTAAATGCTTGATTCTTCAAATCTCCACTTCAGATACAATTTCATTTATTCATTTGTTCATTCAGTAAAATGTATTGAGTGTTCACCGTGCAGAGGCCATGTCCTAGGCAGGGGGACATGATCTTCTGCTCTCGTGGAACCCTCGCTATAATACAAGAGATAAATTTAAATATTTGCAATACCATGTGGTGAAGGGTAATGACAGACGAATATATAGGGGGAGACAGATTTGCACAAAAAAGGAAGTGGTCATTAGGTAGAGAGAATTGGCTTCTCCTAAAAAAAGGAAGTAATCAATTCCACCGATTTCTGAGGGAATAGGGATGAGGGACATTGCAGCACAGAGAGGGATCCTGGAAGCTGAAGTTTTTCATTTATCCTCAAAGACTAAGTCAACTTCTGTTTTTCTGTTTTGCATTCTGGGGATTTGCTTAGTAATAGTACTTCATTTTACTATTAAATGACTTAGGTTTTCTAATGATTGCTTTCTCATTGTAGAATATTTAAAACAAGGAAAACCGAAACAAAATTCCAGAGGTCGACACTATTTTAATTCTATTTTAGGAGTAACTCCTCCTGAGAATATTTTTCTTTTTGCTCTCATTCTCTTTCTCCTTTCTTCATGTAGGTGCTTACATAATAAGGAGCAAATTGCATGCACAGTTTTGCCTCTTGTTTTCATATTTACTTCATTAACTTGAGCAGTTTCCTATGTCATTAAATATTCTTTAATACAGAATTTAAGTTTTTCATGACTAGGTATGATTTCACCCTAGATTTGCCAGGTCTTAGGGTTACCTGGAAAACAGACTCTGAGATAGAGGTATGCATGCTGGAGCTTCACTAGGGAGGACTTTCAGAAGACTGCCTACAAGGGCGTGAGGGAAGCAGGACCAGGTAGAGAGAGAGCTTAGAAAGTGATGCAGCTGCAATGAAGGCCTCAGTCCATCCCATGGGGAGTTTAGCTGGAATGGCCCTACAGAGTTGTCCCAAACAGAAGTGCCAAGTGAAAATTGGCACTTGCCATCTGCCTCTACAAGGATGAAGTCGCTAGCCACTGCAGTCGCTGACCTTCAACACACCCTGAAAAGAGTTCAGGGTGGAGATCAGGAATGAGGCATGCTGTGCTCTGGGAAAAACTGGCAGAACAGATCTTCAGATAGTTAAATATTTTCAGGAGATTTTATAAGTCCAAATTCTTGTATCTTCTCATATCTAGAAAATCACTAAAATCATTAAAGGAGACATCTGCTCCTCGTGACAAGCAGCAACCTTCTGCCAAAATGTGTGCCTCACTGCATGTATCCCCCTTCATTATACTTATATACAGTACTGACCTTCCCCCTACCTCTTTGGAGAAGTTCCTCAGAGCTTTCTGAGATGCTGTCTCCTGAGCTATACTCCTCATTTTGCCCCAAATAATATTGCTACTTAACTCACAACTCTCACATTGTGCATTTTTCAGCTGACAGAGGCAAAGGGGCTGAGCCTCTGTATCTTTGCATGAACTGGTCATCGGAAGTCAGCTGATAAAACCTTGGGTAAGGCAGCTTCCTTCAACGCACGGCTTTCCTGGCAGAGGGACTCAGCTGTGCACCGTGCATAGCCAACACTCCTGACAGATGGGGGATGAGTGCCTTGGCCCTGGAGGGGGAGAATGGGTGTCAAAATACAACATTTACAATATATTCATTTATCCCTTGTCCTGTTGTTGGACATTTAGGGTGTGTTTGGAGGATGAATAGAAAGGAAAGAGGGGAGATCATTCCAGGTCAGTGAGACAGTGGGAACAAAAGCCCAGAGGCACGAAAAAAGAGAAAATTAAGAAAACAAAAATACAACTCCTCAGAGTAGGGCAGAGGACCATAAGCAGACAGTGATGAGATGAGTGGAAGAGGTGGGCATGGGGGGAGTCAGGTCATGGGGCTGGGAGCTGATCTTGTAAGAAATAGGAGATATTGAATGCTTTGCTCTGGTTGCATCAGTTTAATGAGGGTGGCTGCTTCTACTCAGGGGCACGGCATTCTCTCTCAGTGCCAGGTTGGGAGACCTAGAGGTGGCACAGTTACTGCCAGATCCTTTGACATGGCTATAATGTGTAGGGACCTCTCCAGCTGTGCCTGCCTTTATCCAACTATAGTGAGAGCCCGGCCCAATGCACGGAACCTCTCTTCCCAGGGTAGACAAGGGTGGTCCTTGTAGGAATATAACTGAGTTCACTGAGGTTGTAGAGGGGGGCCTGTGGAGTCCCAGACAAGAGGCCATCAACCAATAGCAAATATACGATGCACTCCAACTGTAGGTAGAGGGGAATGGCACCTATGCCTGGGCATGGTGCTTCCTTGCTCATGCCCCACTCCAAGTGGACTGGCCAAGATTGAGAAATCCCCATCTAGAAAGACAGAACAGCAATTTCTGGTTTAGTATCCAAATAGTTTACTTTCTTCCCCCAATTGATCAATTGATTGGCTAATTGACTTTGGGAAAGGGAACAGCTGAGCTGAGAAGAGGTAGTCGAAATAAATCATGGTGGGAAATTATTTTTCTGAATGCCAGGCAGGGTCAGTGAAACAGCAACACACAGTTCTGGCCACTATGGTTATGAATTCATAAAGATCTCGGCCTTAAAGCAAGAAATCCCCATCGTTTAAGTGTGTCACGCCTTATTGTCAGTGCTTCTGTGCTGATTGGGAACAGGGTGGGGCTGGCAAGAGAGCAAGTGTGTCGCCATGGTGACAAGAAGTCATTTGTGTGGGTACAGCAATTGTCTTGATTCTAGGAAGTTTATTTAAAGAGAGGCTCATATGCTGATGGGTAGAAATGGCTCTCCATCTCTTGGAATCATTATGGCATCAGTGATACAGACCACCATCCTAACAGCTTGCTGGTATCCAAGCAACTAAAATATTCCTTGACATGCTGAGAGAATCCAGGAGACTCCTGTCACCCTGGCACTTGTAAAGGAAGCAAAATACTAAGGGCTTAGTCAGGGAGGCTCAGATGCTGTTGACTCAAATTCAGAGATTCAAAGCCCTGCAAAAGGGAGGCTGCAATGTTCAGGTATTCATTCAAAAATACATGTTGGGCAACAGGTGCCAGACACTGTTCCTAAGTCCAGGATGTTTTAAGTACCACTTTTCACCCGTCATGCCAGGTAAGGCAGGTGCATTCACAGACTCTGCCCTGCAGGAGGGACTTTGCTGCAGTTTGCGGCAGGGGAACCTGGCAAAGGCAAGTGGCTTATATGCCACAAAATACAGGATGCCATTGGTCTGTTAAATACAGACCAATGAGCCCTGCTTGGGTGGAAAGAGCTGGACTAACAGGGCTGCATTCCTAAATGCAAGAGCCTGCATTGTAGCTTTGCACAAACACTGTATCATGATGCTTCTTGGCAGATACTTTAAAAATACTGTTGTGATACTTTAGAGGTGCTTTAAAGAAAAGAGCAAACAGGGGAAAAGCAAGACAAAGATGAAGTCTGTTACGTGGGTTAGGCTGATTAGAAAGGTGTTTAGCTGTTAAATAAAAATCCTTTCCAGGTATTATATAAGGTGGGAAGGTCAAAAAACCTGCTTGAGATGCATTTCTTGGTTGACAGACCTATCCATATTCCTTTAAACAGGGAAATGGCTGATGAAGCATAAAGAGACACCCCAGAATAAGACTTGTGTAGTGCTTGGCAATGGGGCTGGGGACAGGTGATTGTGCCTCTGTGGTCGTGGTTTCATTTGTGAAATGAGGGTTTGAGTTGGAAGAACTCCATTTCTAGTCATAATCTAAGGTTCTACGGCACTTAAAATAACATCTTCTAACCAAAGAGTTCCCATGGACCTAATTCCCTTACAAAACAGCTGGATGGTCATTAGCATGTAGTTAAAAGGTAAGATTGCTTCTACTCCTGGAAGAAGCACATCTTGCTGAGTTCGCAGTCATATGGACTCCTTCAGAACAAAAATAATTTGTAATGTTTCTCTTTCCCACTTGACTCTCAGAATCCCTGGAAATATCAAAACAATATAGCAGAATTGTTCACCTGGGACAGTGGAAAGACCTGAATCAGAAATTAGGAGTTCTGCCTCCTCACCATCTTCCATGTGACCTTGAGACAGCCACCAACACCTTCCGACCCTCAGTTTTCTCTCCTGTAAATTGGGAATTAGGATACTGTTTGGGATTTAAAAACTGAAACTTAAAAAGAACAATTCTGGTATTACAACATTTTATATAGAGTGCCCTTAATCTCCTTCCTTCAAAATAACTTATTTCACAGAATGACAAGAAGACCCAATATTCTATTACAGCTCTCAAGAGAAGCCGCAGAGCAGATGTTGAGAATGACAAGATTACCCTTACAGATGCTGGGAAGCAGGAAGGAAATTAAACTACTGCTTCTAGAGACCACTCACTGCACATACTTAATCAGTTTTCTTTTTTATAAATTGATGAATAAATATCTGTCTGGAAATGACTGTGGGTTGTTTTATTTAGTTGTTGTTGTTTTTTTTTTTTTTTCCTAGATGGTTTTTTTCACATCTTTAGTATGAAAGGCATTGCTGTTGTTTTCTCTTGTTTCTTTAAAACCAAAAATGGTATCAGCTCTTATAGAAAGGTCATCCTCTGATCACATTTTCCCATTTTGGGGCTCACAGCATGAAAGTATCCTAGCCTCTCCTAAACATGTAAAATAAATCCCCATAGTTTGTTGTCAAAAATGTAATTTTCCTGAGAGCTGTAGTCTGGTTCCAAGCCTTGGTCCTGTCCTGTGTCTGCGTGTGAGGAGATGCTGATAAAGAGTGAAGTGATAAAGAGACAAGCGCAGCACCTAGAACATGGGCTGCATCATTTGCTCCTTAAACTCTTCCGTGTTCCCTAATTCAGATATCACAGGGTAGCTTTGGAACGTGAGCTCAAAGTTAAAAGGAGGGATGGACGCACAGGGCACGGAGGCCAGTTGGGGATGTTCTCATTATCACCATCAAAGCCTGGATCATCTGGAGATCCAAGGCCACCCTCAAGTATCTGCTCCTCAGAAGCTGAGAGACTTTCTCTTTTAATTAGCATTTCGGCCTTTAAAATGTCTTTCTTGTTTTTCAAAGAACCAAAAGTATACCCAGTACATCTTTTTTTTTTTTTTTTTTAATGGTTGGTTGCATTATTTATTTATTTAATATTAATTTTTGGCTGTGTTGGGTCTTCGTTTCTGTGCGAGGGCTTCCTCTAGTTGCGACAAGTGGGGGCCACTCTTCATCACGGTGCGCGGGCCTCTTCACTATTGCGGCCTCTCTTGTTGCGGAGCACAGGCTCCAGACGCGCAGGCTCAGTAGTTGTGGCTCACGGGCCTAGTTGCTCCGCGGCATGTGGGATCCTCCCAGACCAGGGCTCGAACCCGTGTCCCCTGCATTAGCAGGCAGATTCTCAACCACTGCACCACCAGGGAAGCTCTACCCAGTACATCTTAACGGTATGTTTCAGAAAGTTAATTCAGGGCAAATTACATGATACTTTTATTCAACAACAAAATAAAGATTTCATCCGCTGTCCCCAGTAGGGAAGCAATTGATCAATCAGGTGCATCTGCAATAGTTTGAATAAAGTAACTATTGGGAGGAAAGATGTAATCTTGAATCTCCAGAGCTATGTTTCAGTTTTTCTAAACAGAAGTCATTAGTAGGCTTCTTTTTATCATATCGACTTATTTTTTTACAGTAAAAGTTCAAAAAGTTTAAAGTTTAAAAAGCTTTATGTAAATTCAACTTTTGTAAACTGTTTCACACAGAATGGGGCCTTACATTTATACTTTGGTGAAAGAATTTATTTTCTAAAATGAATGAGATCCACCTATTCCTAGAGTGGGATTGCACTGACAGCACTGTGTTTCCTCCAACAGAGCCAAGATGGAACTCACTACTTAGGTTAAGATAGATCTCATGAGACGTGGTGAAATCTAGCATCAGGCTTGCTTTTCATGTGGGAAGGGGCCACGCTCTCTCTTGATTCTCCCATAGTACCTTGCACAGGATTTAAACACTTGGTTGGTTTACCATGGGTGGTAAAGTAAAGCAAAATGCACATGAATAAAGCATGAGGGTAGTATATAAAAGGAGTGTGGGACGTACATAGAGTTCATAGCAATTTCACCGGTGTGTGGATAATCAGGAGTTGAATCGAAGGGGCCAGTGAGGTTTGATGATTTCCCTCCCTTTCTCTTTTAATATTTACATCATGTCCACCATGTGGAATTCTCTGGGAAATTTTAGAACCATATAGTCCTTACAGAGATTTTTCTCTCCCTGCTGATCCTTTGCTGGGAACAACGTCACCCAGAATAAAGACTCTTTTTCCAGCCTTCCTTACTGCTAGATATCACCATGTGACTCAGTTCTGGTCAGTGGGATGTAGGCAGAAATGCTGCATGCAACTGCTTCAAGGTTTCCTTTGAAGATGAAGGCATGCCTTTCTCTGTTTATGATAGTCAAAAATGTGTTGCTCTGTTGTTTAAAGCACTATTATTTTGGATTTGCAGCCGCACAGAGCTAATCCTAACCTCTCTTACTAAACTCTTCTTTCCAGAGAACTCACACCTGTAGGTCTCTGGCTTAGATGGTTGAGATCAGAAGCTAGCAAAATGGTTTTGCAGGTATACCTGATTTTGGACCAGTTTTGGGGACCCTCAGCTCCCTTGAAAGTCATCAGCTACATTGAACTTCACCTGGGTATACTCACCTGGGTTCAAACTTTTGCAAAGGCTGTTCTGCATGGAGGTTGCAAACTCAAATGTAGGCACCAGGCGGAGAACACCAGAGAGAGAAGAGGACTGGCCCTATGAGTGGTGGGGTCTGCAGCAAACTGGAGATGCATCCCAGCCTAAAGCAGCGTGCTGCTCCTGAGTCCCTGTCCCTGGCAGTCATGCTGCCACTCAGACCCCATCATGACAAGTCTTTCATCTCAAGAGCCATTGGAAATCTGGCTTTTCACAGGAAAGTGCTCAATTTTTAAATTTTAGCAACTGAAATTTTTTAAAAAAGAGTTAAAAATTCGGTGGATCCAGTAAAACTTGGTTTTGGTCAAGATTTGGCTTCCTCACTAGCAGTTCACAACTAGTTACAAGCATGGGAGAGAGGCAGGGGTTATTAGCTGACAGCTTAGTGCATATGCTCCCAGCACACAAAAAACTCATTACTGTATGGAGAGAAGTTAAACTGTTAAAAATGTGGTATGAATGTCAAAAGTACCTAAAATCAGGTTCATAAATTATGATATACAAGTAAAGTTTTATTTAACTTCAGATATTGTAAAAATAGCACCACTTTACCACCCCATTCTCCATGAAGATGGAAACTAAAAGCTGAGATACTTCAGATGCACCATCTGGGGGACAGATTTAACCCTCTCCATCCATGTCACGTGGCGTGTTAGTAATAGCCACTTATTGCCAGATAAGGTAATCTCTTTTTTCCATAGCATACCCCATTCCTGGCAACAGAGGACCAGGGAACGGAGCCTGAGGTCTCTCATTCTGGGAAAGTTCCTTACCTCATTTCCAAGGGCAGCATGGTCCCTGGTCTCAACAGCTCCTTGTGATGTTAATTACACACCTGCCCACTGGTCTTTGCCTCTAAAGGATACAGATATGGGACTAACAGCAGGCCAGCCACAGACTCAGCTGCCTGCCAGAAACCACAACATCCATCTTACTCCCGTTCCTCACCTAACACTCCTCTTCTGCAATTAACTTCCTCACCCCGGGTTCCTCCCCGCCAAGAAGTAATGCCAAAGGCATTACCGCGCAGCAGGCAAAGCTCAGCATGGCTGCAGTCTTAAGGAGTCATGGTGTTTCTGAAATACTTCCTCTAGGAAAAATTCACTCTCTAGCAACCTGGAGCTCCCTTAGCTTAAGCTACTCTCAAAACCACTCATAAATAGTTTTGACCTCTGGTTTAGGGTCTCTCGGAACTGTGACAAAAGCAAATACTAACACAAACCCTGCTGGGGTTGTTTTCATTCCAGTGAAGTGAAATGTTCCCCAGAGACTAGGGCTTGAGGCCCAACCACTTAGGGTAGAGCCATGGAGGTCAGGCCCTTTGAACCAATCCAGCCCCAATTTGGTTGCATAAATTGAGCAAAAACACACAATGTTAAGAGTGAACAGCTACAAATAATAAATGCTGGAGAGAGTGTGGAGAAAAGGGAACCCTCTTGCACTGTTGGTGGGAATGTAAATTGATACAGCCACTATAGAGAACAGTATGGAGGTTCTGTAAAAAACTAAAAATAGAACTACCATACGACCCAGCAATACCACTACTGGGCATATACCCTGAGAAAAACATAATTCAAAAATAGTCATGTACCACAATGTTCATTGCAGCTCTATTTACAATAGCCAGGACATGGAAGCAACCTAAGTGTCCATTGAAAGATGAATGGATAAAGTAGATGTGGCACATATATACAATGGAATATTACTCAGCCATATAAAGAAACATAATTGAATTATTTGTAGTGAGGTGGATGGACCTAGAGTCTGTCATACAGAGTGAAGTAAGTCAGAAAGAGAAAAACAAATACCGTATGCTAACACATATGCATGGAATCTAAAAAAGAAAAGGGGCAGGACAGGAATAAAGATGCAGAAGTAGAGAATGGACTTAAGGACATGGGGAGGGGGAAGGGTAAGCTGGGATGAAGTGAGAGAGTAGCATTGACATATATACACTACCAAATGTAAAATAGATAGCGAGTGGGAAGCAGTTGCATAGCACAGGGAGATCAGCTCAGTGCTTTGTCACCACCTAGAGGGGTGGGATAGGGAGGGTGGGAGGGAGACACAACAGGGAGGAGATATGGGGATATATGCATACATATAGCTGATTCACTTTGTTATACAGCAGAAACTAACACAACATTGTAAAGCAATTATACTCCAATAAAGATGTTAAAAAAAAAAGTGTGAACAGGCACTTTTCATTTTCTTTATACCTCTGGTTTTCAGTCACATGGGATGCAAGGCTTCTGCAGAACATGGTTGGCCAGGTGCATGGTCCACTTAACTAAACACATCCCTGCTGCACTACTTTGTAAAATGAATATTTTTTAATTTAATTTTTATTTTATATTGGAGTATAGTTGATTTATAACGTGCTAGTTTCAGGTGTACAGCTAAGTGATTCAGTTGTACATATACATATATCCATTCTTTTTCAGATTCTTTTCCCATATAGGTTATTACAAAATATTGAGTAGAGTTCCCTGTGCTATACAGTAGGTCCTTGTTGATTATCTATCTTATATGTAGTAGTGTGTATATGTTAATCCCAAACTCCTAATTTGTCCCTCTCCCTCACATTTCCCCTTTGGTAACCATAAGTTTATTTTTGAAGTCTGTGAGTTACTTTGTAAAATGAATATTTGTAAACAGAATGATTTCTGTCTATTGATACCCTTATAATTTAAGATATATTCATCTCAAGATTTAACATATATTACAACGATACATACATTCCTACCTTATGCATATTTTCTGAGGAGAAGCGGGTAATGATATTGAAGAAGTGGACACTGACCACCACATTGGGGTTGGATGAATGGTCCATGATCCACCACTGGGCCGACAGAGACTCCCAAGGTCCTCACTACTAGATGTGTGCTGGGGACCAAGAGCCAGGGAGCTTGTGGGAAATGTGGAGTCTCAGGCAGTAAAAGATGGGAATTTGGTAGAAGTGCAGAATCCTAGACCTGAGTCAGAATCAGAATCTGCATTTTAACAAGATCCATAGGTGATTCCTCTGCACTGATTACAATTTGAAAAGTAGCACTACAAGGCTAGCCGAGGAGGCATGGTAGACATGTAATCCATGTCCTGGAGCGGATACTCGGTCTGGAGAGAGAACAACTGGCCTGGAACCCTAATTGCACCATCTAACAAATTACTTCTCAGTGTTCCACATCTGTAAAATGGGAATAATAACATCTCTTGCAGAATGGGGATATTTACTCAGTAAACTATAAAGGACTGTTCAAAGATAAGTTGTCTTAGTATTATCCACCCACATTCTTATGTGTACACACACATCGTGAGGCCACTTTTTGAATGTCTCACCTTGGAAGAATCCACCTTCAAATGCCCTTGAAGTGTTGGCTAGAATTAAGGACAGAAGGCTGCTTGCCTAAATCTGAAAAGCCAGAGGGTACAAATGATTTTCTTTTGAGTATAAAGATAGGCTATAAAGTCCCAACTTCTGCCTGAGTCCACGGTAACAAGCTGAATGCAGTACATGGCAAAAGCAAATACTGAAAGTTAATTTTTCAAAAATCATCTTAGATCAGCATAATCCTAAAATATTAACTCCTCACACTACACCAAAGACACAGGGAACAAATAAAGCAGAAAAAATGGAAGCAATGACAAAAAAAGAAAAATGGATAAAGGCAAAATTTAACCCACAGCTATTTACTTCAACTCCATTAGGTGTACACACCCTCTGGTCAGCTTCCTTGGTTCTTCAGGGAGCGACAATGGCATGGATTGAGCAACGGCCTCTGCATGGAAAAAGCACCCTTTCTTGCTGTCTACTCAGTTTCACTGCTTTATTCCCTAAGCCAGCCCTACGTTTTTATTGTTGTTTTTCAAATTGAGTTTTGGATCTATTCTGTCATGTCCTTGCAGTGTTGCTAATATCTAAAAGTATAAATTTATAGATGAATGTGCAGGAGTAACATGTTGCAGTGAAAATTATTGCTTGCTTTTCTAAAGGATAAACAGCAAGCTTTCACATTTTAAAATATACACGATCTATTGGGCAGAGTGAGATTTACCGAAATCCCTGTTGCAATCATTTGCTTGAATCTATGTGTTTTGAAACCATAGGAAAATGTCCTGATCATTTTTTCCCCTCAAGATTACATAGTACAACAGAATTCAGACAACAGAATTAGATTAACCATTATGGATTGACCTGTTGCTGAGAGTTCCATCCAAAAACTGTGGAACAACACATTTGACCTGAAAATAGAGATGTTCTCATGACTAAAGATATAACTATCAATCTTATGAGATCTTAGACGTCTCATAAAATTTCCAAACCTTCTAATTGTTGTTTTTTACAAAATACATTTCCTACTAGAATAACTGTGAACGGCATTTCTCATAACATTACCTATTTGAGAAAAATAATTATCAAGGGTCAGATTTACTATAAGAAGTTTTTATCAAGTTTTCTATTTAGTAAGGGTTTGGGTCCACTGTCGATACTCATCAGAGCCACTGTGACTTGTGAACCTGTCTGACATCTGCCTCCAGGGGCTCCGTTTATTCTTGTTCAGGTTGCAGGCTTCTCTGCACTAAATACCCAGAGCCTGTATCTCAGCAGATGGCATATTTGGGCCTGGCCGCGAGGAACACAATGCAAAGGACATGTGGTGGGCTGACTCTGTAAATACACTGCAAGAGGAAAATGATTAGCCACATATGTCTGTGACTTACTGGTCTGCTGGAAGGAAGACCCACTCAGCCTGTGGGCTAAGAAAAGAAGAAGAAACACACGCAGCAGTTAACGGGAGAGAAACAGAGGGCAACCCTGATCGTATGGAGATTGAGTGTAGGTTCACCTTGTAATAAATATTTTATGACTTCATGACTTTTTTTTTTTTTTTTTTGGTGTTCACAGACAGATTTTATTAGCCAGAGTCCCACCTTTTTAGACAAATGGTATGGAGGTTTTCGATCAGATTTTTAAGACTTGATTCAAGTTCCCTCCATCCCCACATGCCCTCCATGGTAATACTCAGTTCACCACTATAGTAATTCAAATGGGCAGCATCAACTTGCAAAGAAAAATCGTATTTTATTCATAATCTCTACTCTTTTATTGTTTGGGGAGGAGAGAGAGGAAGGCATGCAGGGGAGGAATTATTCCTTGTAGCAGGTGATGGAGGAGCCTCTTGGGACATGTACTGTTGGGGCCACAAGCCAAAACCCATTCAAGTCTCTGGAGGAGAATGGCAGTTATGAAGGCAGTGTAGTTCTCTCTGCCATCTCCTAATGGACAGATATCTAGGTGGTATAAGAGCAGGAAAGGGAAAAAAAATTCAAAAGGAGAAACTTCATTAAATAAACTCTGGAACTCACTAAGGACAGGACAACTTCTGACAAAGACAATGGTACAGATTTGGAGCCTTAGGGGGCTAAGATGACAACGGTGCCCTCGGCAGAAGCCAGCGAGCCTCCTTTGCCCAACGGAGAGGAAACCATGATGCCAGGAGGACTGGCTGCAGAACCTGGCACTTGGCAGAAGTGCACTAGATGTGAACACGTGCGGCACAGCCCCGAACTTCCAGAAGGAGCTGCGAGGGGGAATTTCCAAGGGGACTAGAGGTCTTAAATTAGCAATGAAACATAAGAACTGTAGGTAAACCTGTGAGGAAAATTAATTATTTCTATCAAAATTTATGATAATTTTATTTGTTGAGCACTGTGAGGGCTTTTATGCTAAACGTTTTATATGTATGTCATTTTATTGAAAACTCATAAATCGTCATGAAGTGTGTAGGATCGTCTCATCTTTCAGACGACCACTGATGTTACTTGACTTCCTCAGGGTGGCAGAGGCAGGGTTCAGTTGCTGCACCCTCTGACCTGAAGCCCATGCTCTTAACTGCTATTCTCCATTGCTCCCCTTGTGAATGACACATGAACTGGCCCAAAATGAGATAATTAAGAAAAACACTAAGGAAGTATTTACCAAATTTGATGCTATAATTTTGAATGTATTTTAAATATACTGCCACTTAAATTTCTGTTTTCATTTCTTAAATTACAGATTAGATCTTGCTTCTCCCCTGCTTGAATATCTCCCCACAGGTCCTAGACTATAGCCCCTAATGACATGCTTCTAGTCCATCTTCTTTTTTTTTTTTTTAATAAATTTATTTTTATTTATTTATTTTTGTGTGTGTTGGGTCTTCGTTTCTGTGCGAGGGCTTTCTCTAGTTGCAGCAAGCGGGGGCCACTCTTCATCGCGGTGCGTGGGCCTCTCACTATTGCGGCCTCTGTTGTTGCGGAGCACCGGCTCCAGACGCGCAGGCTCAGTAGTTGTGGCTCACGGGCCTAGTTGCTCCGCGGCATGTGGGATCTTCCCAGACCAGGGCTCGAACCCGTGTCCCCTGCATTGGCAGGTGGACTCTCAACCACTGCACCACCAGGGAAGCCCTAGCCCATCTTCTAACCATCTCTCAATCTACCTTCCCACCTGTCCACACCCCAGATTCCTACCATGGCTGACCACGGGCCAAGTTTGTGATCATACCTGCCCCTTTATTAATCGTGCTGTGCTTCCTTCTCTTCAAAGTTCAACTTAAATATCGCTTCACCTACAAGTCTCCTCTGAACTCACAGGCAGAACTAATGACTCCCTCTTCCACATCATTACTGCACATTTCTTTAGATTTCCTTAAAACATTTTCTATCAAATATCAATTTGCATGTCTGATTCTTCAATGAGAGAGCAAGTTACTCTGGGGCAGAACACTTTGTCTTCTTAATCTCAATTTCCCGGTATATGGCATCACATATTTGTTGCCCAAGAGCCACTCAATAAATTGATTGAACTAAGTTTCCTGGCTTTGGTTATAACCAAGTTTACATCAGAGTTATGTTGACTTAATTATTTACATTAATCAAGTTAAATATATCTTCTTTTCCATAACCATTGCCCCCTTCTTTTCCATGGTCCCAAGATGTACATCCCCTCACCAGCCAATCTTCTACTTTCTTTTAAGGTTGCCATATAAAATACGAGTCTCACAATTAAATTTGAATTTCAGATTAACAGTAAATAATTCTTTTAGTATGGACCAGATATTGCATGGTACATAGTTATACTAAAAAAAAATTGTAGTTTATATGAAATTCAGAATTTAACTGGGTGCCCTGTTTTTTAATTTGCTAAATCTAACAGCCGCTTTTTCTTTACAATCCTCTTTAAACCATTATTTTCCACAAGTGACTCATGGTGGTCCCGTCTTTGGTCATAAAATAGAGCCTTGCTCTTAATGGAATGTATTTGCTTCATAGGGGTAACATAAAACAAAACCACGCAGGCCTCCCAAATTCTCAATGGCCCCCTCATGTTGGTGGCATAAGACACACAGAAGGAAAACATCTCTGTAACAAACTGATAGGACATATGATTGCTTATGCTCCCATATCAGGCTGTCCTTCACCCTTCAGCTTTGACCTTGAGTATGGTTTTCTCCTTGTGCTCCTGTATCTTTTCAGTCACTTTTCAGGCTCTTCTTCCTGCTAAACTTCCCCAGTTCTAGCTAGGTCCAGGAGTCCTTACCCTGATTGCTTCCTCTGTGGGTGGCAAATCTGTTTGTCCCTGACCTTTAAAGGGAAATGGATAGGTCCGTGGTTTTCTTTCAAAGGGTCCCACCTGCATTTTTCATTCAGGAAGGCGATGGGGCAGACACTGGGCCAGACACTGCTCCCCACCTGCACACACTGGAGAATATTCAGTGAGGGAAGGCTTGCTGATTGCCAACAGAGGCAGCACAGTGAGCATTTCAGGGACTGCTTTCTCTCTTAACGCCTAAAGAATTACAAGTGATGAATCTCTTATTCCCAAAGACCAAAAAATGCACTTGTTACTTAGAAAGGTTTTGTCTATAGCAGTGCTCTCTTATAGCATTTTCTATGATTGTGGAAATATTTTATTCTGTACTGTCCCATATGGTAGCCACTAGACACATGTGGCTATGGAGCACATGTTGACATGTGGTTAATGTGACTGATTTTTAAATGTTATTTAATCTTAACTGATTTAAATTTAAATAGTTACATGTATCAAGAGGCTACTGTGTTGGACAGTGTAGGCTGATAGCATTAAATTGACTATAAGGACTAAAGATATTTTATTTAGGGAAGACGGAAAAGCTTCTACAGTTTTGGGCAAGGTCTAGATAAGGTCTAAGTCAGAGACTGTCTTCTGTAGCTAATTTTGCCCTCAGGGGGCATTTGGCAATGTCACTTGTCACAACTAGAGATGGCGGTGCTACCAGCATCTAGCAGGTAGAGGCCAGGGCTGCTGCTAAACATACTACAATGCACAGACCAGCCTCCCACAGAAAATAACTATTCAGCTCAAAATGGCAATACTGTCAATGTTGAGAAACCCCGATATAGGCAAAGGAGTAAATGAGGTAACACAGGCACAAAACTTCTCTCAACTAGTTCCCACCTTCCTCCCGAGGCCTCCGTTCCCTTTAATCTCCAGATTTTATCATTATCCTTTCCAAGAATCCTTATTTTAATTAATCTAATTATTTTTATTGTCCTGACTAATTAGCTTCCATTTCTTGGACTTGTTAAGTTTCTTGTAAATTATCTTATTTTTACAACAATCTATCAAAGTAGCTGTATTTATGCCCATTTTATAGATGGGAAACCAAGGTCTAAGAGGCTAGGTACATTATGCTAAGTCAAAGACATGAGACACCAAAGGCCACATGTTGGATGATTCCATTAATGTGAAATCTTAAGAAAAGGTAAATATAGAGACAGAAAGTAGATTTGTGATTGTCAGGGGATGGGGGAAGGGAAGAATAAGGACTGACTACTCATAGGTATGGGGTCTCTTTTTGGGTGATGAAGTGTCCTAAAATTAGATAGTGGTGATGGCTGCACAACTCTGAATATACTAAAAAACATTGATTCATATACTTTAAAAGGGTGAATATGACTTATACTTCAAAATTACTAAAAATATAGTTGTATCTAAAATGTACAACATTAAAATATATTTCCATTAAATATGCACATTTAAGTGAATGTAAAAAATTAAAAATTAAAACAAACAAAAACTGAGGTGCAGTGTCTTGCCTGCATCACACAGCTGGGAGTGGAGAGTCAGGATTGGAGGCAGGTCATCTGATGGCAGGCTTTTCACATGACTGACACTTTTCTTCCCTTCATTTCTCCCCAGAGTGTCAGGTGTTCATATTTCAAAGCCAGGAGGATCTAGATTAAAATCCCTGCTATACCTCTTAGTGTGGCAAATTATTACTCTTCTTTAAAAATTCTTTATTTTATTGCTGTAAGAACACTTAACATAAGGTCTCAGCAAACTTTTAAGTGTACAATACAGTATTTTTGACTAAGGTACAATGTTCTACAACAGATCTCAAGAACTTATCTTGCTTAACTGAAACTTCATGTCCATTGATTAATAAACTCTCCATTTCTTCCTCCCCCTGGCCCCGGACAACCACCATTCTACTATTTGATACTACCAATCTATTTTATTTATGTATTTTTTTTTATTAAGCTGGCAGGTGTTTTGTTTTTAAATTTTTATTGAAATATAGTTGATTTACAATGTTGTGTTAGTTTCAGGTGTGCAGCAAAGTGATTCAGTTATACATATATATAAATATATATATTATTTTTTTTATATTCTCATCCATTATAGGTTATTTGAATTTGACTATTTTAGATTTATTTTGAATTTTTGAATTTTATTTTATTTTATTTTTTTATACAGCAGGTTTTTATTAGTCATCCATTTTATACATATTAATGTACACATGTCAATCTCTAGTTCCCAATTCACCACACCACCACCACCACCCCGCCACTTTCCCCCCTTGGTGTCCATATGTTTGTTCTCTACATCTGTGTCTCTATTTCTGCCCTGCAAACCCGTTCATCTGTACCATTTTTCTAGGTTCCACATATATGCGTTAATATACGATATTTGTTTTTCTCTTTCTAACTTACTTCACTCTGTATGACAGCCTCTAGATCAATCCACGTCTCTACAAATGACCCAATTTCATTCCTTTTTATGGCTGAGTAATATTCCATTGTATGTATGTACCACAACTTCTTTATCCATTCATCTGATTTAGATACCTCATATAAGTGAAATAATGCAGTATTTGTCTTTCTGTTTCCGGCTTTTCACTTAGCATGATGTCCTCAAGGTTCATCCATGTTGCCACATACTGAAGAATTTAAGAATCTCCTTCTTTCCTTCTTAAATAATATTCTATTGTATGTATATACAACATTTTCTTTATCCATTTATCTGTCAATGGATGTTAATCTTTCTTGAAACAATTTATTTACAAAATGGTGTTGCTAATACTCATACTACAGGTTGGTTATGAGAGCTGCACATTATGCAAGATGTCTGACAGAAAATCTTCCTTCAGTGAAGTACAGCTATTGTTGAACTGCTCCACTGAGAAAACTCTGAGAGCATCTTCTTTGGGGCTTCTGGAAGACAAATCTTAGACCTTGGCTGCTGAGGCACCCTGGGCTGCCTAGGGCATGGATGGATCTGAATGGCCTCCCAAATCTGTTGGAGCAACTCTATTTTTTTAGCTGCTTTATATATTAGGCTACCAAATAGAATTTTGTTTGAACACAGAGTTCTGTAAAAAGTTTGAACCCCACAGATCTAACCCACCCGTGATTCTAATTTAAGGAACTGGACACAAGCATAAGAAAAAAGTGAGCTAATTGGGGGAATACTTCTCTTTTATCCCCTCTTCAATTACACCATGTAGGAGGTCTCATCTGCTGAGAACCTATAAATAAAGTCTTCGTGACTTCTTTTTCTGTGGGTGAAGACATATATACCTTGAGAGTCTTGAGTGCCTTGATTAAGGCATTTGTATGCCATTAACCTCTCCTGGGCAAGTAACCAGAGAATTTTCCAAGAACAAGTGACAGAGTCAAGGCCAACTCCAAAATCAGAGAAGGGGGCAGGGGAGGCATGGCACAGCTTCTCAGCAACTTCCCCAACTGCTCCTAAATGTTCCATTCATTATCACTGTCTTTACATTTGTGGATGAGGGCCCTCTTCTAGTCTGCAAAACTCTTTGAAAACAAGAATGGGAGGAAAGGGTAGATTCAACCTTCTGCCTGGGGAAGCAGGGGGACACTGGCCTTTATGAAACTGCCTTAATGATATTTGCAATGGTTTAATATCTCTCTTTAAAGCAAACATCCTCTGTCTGCTGCTCTGCTGAATGATCCACTCCCATTTTTCGAGATGCAGGCTCATTTAACAACTGGCAATCAAACCCGCTCCGGCAGCCACAATGGAAACTGTTGAGGTTCATTACACTGGAAAAAATATGCCATCTTTATTTCCATTCTATTGTTTCCCCAAAGATTAACATTACACATTTTTTTCAATGGACCGTTTTTATGAAATTTCACTTGGATATATTTCTAAGTCCCCAATCCAGATGGTACATCTCAGAGTGAAGTCTGAAGTATGCTTCTTGTGCTGTTATTCTAAAGAATGGCACTGCTATTCTGGACACATTCATAAAAAAAAAAAAAAATGGCATTAGGAATCCAAATGATGAAAACAATTTGAGATTGAAGAGTTTATGATGTGGGAGTGTGGAAATGCATTCTTGATTTTGGTAGTGATTATCGATGATGATTTGATAGTAACGTGCATGTTTGCCCAATTATTCAATTGGTGTGGTGAGTTCCTAGCAAAATCCTCATGGTATATATCAGGCACTTAATATACATCTGTTAAAAAAGCGTTAAAAGAGTTACCCCTTGTGGTACTTTTGGGAATCTTAAGAAAGGTATGGGGAAGTCAACAAAACTGTGATAAGCTATTGCAACTAAAAAAAATAGTAGAAATATAACAGATTTTAAGAAAAATAGATTGTGGAAGTTTTAAAACACGATCCCTATTTTTTTAAACTTCTCCCATTGATAGGGTCCCCTTGGGTACACTTATGACAGCTGTGACCAACAGTATGGCAAAAGAGACTCTGTCCTACTTCCACGGCTAGTGATAAAAGGCCAGGCAGCTTCTGTCTGGTTCCCTCGGGATGCTTGCCCTGGAGGAGGCCAGCCAGCCACCATTTACAAAGTCCAACCACCCTGAAACCACCATGCTGGAGAGGCCATACACATGCTCTGGTCCACAGCCTAGTTGAGCTCCCAGCTGGCAGACAAGTAAACCGCCTACCATGGGAAGGTGCCATTGTGGGTACCCAGCTTATCTGAGCATTCAGATGACTCTAGTCCCAGCTGACATCTGCCTACAAGTCAGAAGAAACCCCAAATGAGAAATGTCCAGTGAGCCCTTTCCAAATGTGCTACCTTCAAAATTGTGAGCAAAATAAGATGGTTGTAGCTTCACACTTCTAGGTTTGGCGGGTATATTGTTAAGTAGAAATAGAATCTGGAATAGGTATTAAATCTGCCCATAGCTGAGCCCAAGTTTTCTCTAAATGTTTGTACAATAAGTTCCTTTAGAAAGATTGGAAAAAATATTTCCAAATATAAAAGAACTTAAAGGGACTTAAAGAACTTGAAATGCTCAAGGCAACATCAGGAGCTCACCAAACATTGTGTATAACTAGGCCATCAAAATCCAAATGTGCTATGGATTCAGTTAGATGAGGCTCAAAGGTCAGCCAAAGCTTCCAAAAGTCTAGATTAAATGGTAACTACAGCTGAGTAATGGGGATGTATGATTTGGTTCAATATGCTATAGCTGTCCTCCTCCTGACTGCTGATTCAGCCTGAGGAGGATACTCCCACCCAGCTCCACCCAGCCCTGCCACAAGGTGCCTTTCACTGGAAAGCACAGCTTGGCTGTGCTGTAGTTGGCATTCACACCCCACCCCCAAACCACAAATCCTCCATTAGAGGCTAGATGAAGCTATGGACAGAGCCTTCTGGAGCCCTGACATTGAGCAAAGATCCCTGATCTCTTTAACAAATGTGACAAATACTGACTGTATATCTAGAATATTTATGATCTACATACCGATGCTGAAGAAGAAAAGATGAGTGAGCAAAAGTGCCTGCCTTCAAAGAGCTCACAGTCTTGCGGGGTAGACATTCAGGAAATATTATGACCCAGAACTGTAAGCTCCATAATAGAAGGATATGAAAAGTCTGAGAGGATCCCAGAATAGAAGGCATCTCAATCTGCAGGGCAGCTGGGGACAGCCCCAGAAAAGGGAGGGGACAACCTAAGGTTTGCTATTTGCTTCTTTCAAGCCTATACTGGCTGAATTTTGTAATCAGTAGAAAATAAGATGATTTTAAGTTCTGTATTTTTTTATAATGGGATGTATTTTAGATGATTATTTGATTCATAAAATCATGTGAATATTTTAACTAATCAGCATTCTGCCTGCATTTAGCACTTGATTTTCTTCGAAAAAGTGTCATTGGCATACCCATAAATGCAAATATTTTTGCAAAATGATGCCCTTTGCATTATATAGCAAAGCCTACAGTTCGGAAAACAAAAATAAAACAATATGAGGACACCTAGAGAATGAAAAGAATATAGTTATCTTCTCTTCCTATCTTACAGAAAATTCCATAGTTTTTCCAAAAGCGTTTTAAATTATCTACTAATATAGCAGTCTCTCCTTTACTGCCTATTTTTTAAAAATTATCAACAAACGACCTCTTGACAGGTTTCAAATAGAGTGAGTAATTCTGTTCCTTTTGAAAAAACCTGTGGGCTTATGTCAAATGCATGCATATTCAAAGTATTTTTTTTTTAAGGCTGGGGCAGTAGCTCCACTTATTTGCTACCTTTATCCTCCCACTCAATTGCTGTGTGCTCAAATGTGTGCTGTGTGCACACACGATCCCCTCCACATACACACATACACACATACCCTCCATATTCCAGCTGGTATATGAAATTCTGCCCAGCACTTAAAGAAAGCACTGGTGACGTTAAGAGTCACACAAGTGAACAAAGTATTACTGCCTTTTGTATATTAGGAACACTTGTTTTACCTTCTCTCTCATCAATGTCAGAATATGGAATGCAGAAAAGGCCTGGGCTTGCATCTGGCTTCTATGATTGATAGACTGTGTGATGTCAAGTTGTTTTCTCCAGGCTTCCATTCCTCTATCAATATGATGGGGAATCTACCTCAACTATCTGAGGGTGCTGTGAGGGTTAGATTGATAATGTGGAACATTATCTTTGCAAATATTAAAGCACCCAGAAAACCATCAGCTTATTGTTCAGAGAGGTATTAAGAAATCAGTACCATTGCCTGTGGGGGGCTGTGCATTCAGCCCAAGAGGACTCTAGGTTCAAGCTTTACTCAGAGAACATCTGAGGGACATCTTAAGAGAACATGACTACAGAGTGAATTGCTTGGCTTCTATGTAACACACCACATTCCCAGCCTCAACCCCAGTCCCAAACTGGTCTCAATTTATCCAAAGCTATAGGACATTTCACATTCCCTAAAGTTCTATAAATGGGAATTTTAGAGAGATTAGGCCAATCAAGCCTAGAGCCTGTGGCAATCACAAAGTCATTATAACATAAATTCCTCTAACCCCAGCCAGCTAGTATTCATAAAATGATTTTTCTTAGATCTAAGTTGAAGAATATGCTGGACAGGCAACATTGCTCTCTCATACCTAACTGTGACAGATATCACTAATCTGTCACCGTCCGTTTTCCCATAGAGACTAAAGTTGGCCTCAGAATCCTTCTTAACCCACTGATAAAGTGATTAGAATTGACTTTTTAGAAGCAGCCTTGGGATCCCTGCTTTAAGAAGAGATACCACATAAAAGTGGTCAGAGAGGTTTGGTTCAGTGGAAATCACCTCCACCTTACTGATGTTTCTTTTGCATAAGTAAATTTCTTTTGTCAGTAAGATAACTGTAGAAATATTATTAAACCTGGTCCTCAGAAGCATTTATCAGACTACTTTAGACCTTGAAGCAAATTCTCTAGATCACTAAGTATGACTTTTAAGAAAAGAACACTGCTAGATGATCAAACCACTCACTGCTATGACTTCCAATCCATGAAGAGAACTTGAGAATGGTTTTCTCCAAACGTATGTGCTATTTATTATCTGTCCCAGGGCCCGCTTTGGTACTAATCCTTCAAATCCAGCATTTCTAAGAGTAATGCTTCAGTTATAAATATTATTCAGGAGGTTGAAACTGTCTTATTAAAGATCAAAATAGTGCTTTGAGTATAGTGTTTCGCCTCTAATTTGTTTTATATACTATCCATTCTATAAATAGGCACTATTACTATGGGAACTCATTCCTCTTCAAAGACAAGAATGTACTGAAAATATTTCACAATTATTCTATTCCTCCAAACGAGCCACTTAATTAACAGCAATAACATTAGTCATGTCAGAGGAAAAGTCATTTCGAATTTTTGCCAGGTGATGTCTTTATATATAAGCAGACACATTATCATAATGTGACACTTATGCTGGGTGCCCCCCACCCAAGGTCCAATGAATAGAACAAAGCAAATAGATCTTTGTCTATACAGGAGTCCATTAAATAAGCCTTTTTCTTGAACACTTTAAGAATACCAAATATTCTCTTTTCACACCACTTCCATTAAGAGAACTTTTAACTTGGAAATACACAATGTAGCTGCTCACAGTGAAAAAAATTTTACTGTGTCCCCTTCCTCACCCTTCTCCATGATTATAAGGAACTTAAATGTTCACTATGAATAATTTAAAAAAACACTAAAATTATTTAGAAGAAAATTTAAATCACTCATGATTCTACCACCCAGATTTAAGTATCATTAATACTTGCAAATTGTGTATATTCTAAATATATTGTTAATGGTATTTGTTTTCATTTTACAAAATATCGTGGCGATCTTTCCCTGTAGATGAACCAAGCTCTACAGAACCATTTTAAAGCACTGTACAGTATTCCTTTGTGTGGACTAACTATCATGAATTCAACCAATTTCCTGTCACTGGACCTCTGGTTAATTTTCAATTATTTTTTTATCATAAATATCTTTGTTAACACTTTTTTGGTGCATATATCTTTGACTCATTATCTGTATTATTTCCTAAAGTAAATTCCCAGAAAACAAGTTGCTGGGTTAAAGGGTGTACACATTATTTTTTAAAACATTTAATTGAATTGTGCCACACAAAACTGTTGAGATCATAAGATCCCGGCACTATATAAAAAAGCATGAAGCCATTCGCAGAGTCTCTGAAGGATTCTTGACCCCTCACTGGCCTGTGGGGATGCTATTGCTGGCTTTGGGATGCAGCCACATGGTATTACACAATCTTTTTTTTTTTTTTTTTTTTTTTTAAATAGGGGCCACCAACCTGGTTCCAACATTGTAAATAATGGAGTTTATTTGAACAATGGTGAAGGTGGCCAGGGTGTTTGCATGAGTATCCTATCTACCTAAAAATCACATAGCCAAATGACAGAGTGATTGAGAAAGGAAAGATCTGAGAGATCTGTTTCTGCCATAAGCATGCTGTGTGGTCCTCAGAGAGTCATTGACCCTCTCTGTGTTTTAATTGATTCATATTTCAAATATAAAATCTGTCTACAGTGTTTTGAGAATATTAAGGAGATAAAGAACAGTGTTTTGAGAATATTAAAGAGAATAATGCCTTGGAAAATACAAAATTTCTTTGAATGATATCTAAGCGTCATTCTTTCACAGAATATTGCTTTATGGTAAAAAAAAAAAAAAGGTTACAGTTAGTAGATAAGTATAAAATGTTATAAGGTGTGACCATTTGAAATAAACCTGATGTGCTGGAAACCTGGAATTTGCCAAAAAGATCAAGCAAAAAGCTATAATCTTCAGGAGTTTGGAATGCTTAATCAAATAAATTGAGAAGCTCTGACATGTAGAAAGATCAGTAAACATTTCACATTAGCTAATTTTTTATATAT
This sequence comes from Balaenoptera borealis, assembly GCF_965194805.1. Lineage (NCBI taxonomy): Eukaryota > Metazoa > Chordata > Mammalia > Artiodactyla > Balaenopteridae > Balaenoptera > Balaenoptera borealis. Next base: position 19,858,165 of record NC_138871.1, read on the forward strand.
GTTAATGAACCAAACGTGGGTCCACTTGCTCACACACAGTAAAGCCAATCTATCAGCACTGGATTGTGGTGAAGGGAAAGTGTGGCATTTATTGCAGGGCACCAAGCAAGGAATCCAGGCAGCTAGTGCTCGAAGACACCCAAACTCCCCGATGGGTTTCAGCAAAGCATTTTTAAAGGCCTGGTGAGGGAGGGGCATCCCAAGGTGTGTGATCAGTTAAGGCACAATTCTCTGATTGGTTGATGGTGAGGTAACAGGGTGATGTCACAGGGGTTAACATTATCAATCCTTAGGTGCCAGTAGGTCTGGGGGCTACATGCTCAGGGTCATCAAGTAGTTAATTTCTTCCATTTGGTGGGGGTTTTAGCTTCTATAAAACTACTCAGGAACTGTGCATCTGATACTGTTATCTAGGTACTTCAGAGAAGAGCTAAAGCAGAGGATATGGGGGAGGGGTCTGTCTCAGGAAGGCCCCATAGGGTCCTGCTTGCTTACATATATGTTATTGTTTCTTTGAATATTATTGCTCATATCTAGTTTTCAATATAAGACATTTTATCTGTGAGTCAATGCTTGATATGAAGTCAAAGTGAATCTTGCATTTATTTATTTATTTATTTATTTATTTATTTATTTATTTATTTAAATTAGAGATGGATCCGTGAAATTACCAAACAAATGCACTCTTTTTTTTCTTGGTCACTTCATGCTAAACATCATGCTAATGTGGTTTCCTGAATTCAGATGAAAAGAAGCTTCTGACTTTCTGGTGCCCTTCTGTTTTCAAGCTTAAACTATAATGCAGAGGAAAATATATTTCCCTATTAGAGAAGTGACAGATGACAAGGAACAGGAATAAAAACCAAAAGGAAGATCAAGACATCTGTTGGGAGACTCCATTAGAGGCCAAAGCAGGGGTCTCAGAGTTTAGCACCAACATCTTAGATCTCTGTTTTTCAAGTCAGATAAAAGAGGGCTGGTAGGTTAGCCATCCATCCCAGGTCCTTGCCTCCTTTAGACAAAGCTCTGGCCCCTGTTTTGTTCAATGTAGAAGTCAGAAGAAGGTCTGACTGGAATTCCGTCTTTCTTCTGAGGTCGCCTTCTGAGTGAGCACACCTGCCCATGGAACCACTTAGGAGGCTGATGGATTTAAAAAAAACAAAAACAAAACTGGTAGTAATTGCCTATGTGGGATTCAGCACTCCCAGCCCTTCTTGTTCTAGTCAAAGTCAAGTCACTCTAGTCTAGACTGTCCAGTCACGTGGCCACCTCATCTGTCACCCAGTGCCCTGGGCACGTGTTATGCTTCCAAAACAGCAGCTGCACAAGGAGCACTCTGTCCACCTCTCTAACTGAACAATGGGTAACCTTTACTCCTCACTCACTATCTACCTCAGGCTTCTCAGAGGGTAATTAACTTTAAGGGTTTTAAAAGTAACACCTGCATAACCCATTTCCTACAATTCCATCCTCAAAAACGGCCCAGGAAGGCATCTTGCACTTCCCCTTGCCCACCTTCCTCCAGCATCACTCATGTCTCTGGCCCTCTATAGACACCCTCCTCTCACACGCACTATTCTGCACTATTCCGATTCCCTTCTTGCTCAGCTACCCTGATGCTTTTCTCCCAATAGTCTTCTCCATGCACTTCCCAGCCTTGAGGCTATCTCTTCACAGTACAGAGATGTTGGCTTCAACGTGTTGAAATAATACAAAATTTCACATTTTAGGCATTTTTGATTTAATCTAAAAATGCCTTATCAGCTGGAGAGCTGTGATTCTCCAGATATTCCAATGATGCTAGAATTCTCAGAGCCACAGGAAGCCTGGAGCTAAGAATGAAATGAGTTTGTTTTTCCAATTATGAAAATCCCTACCCCTTTATCCTTTTAAACCTCCCTTTTGACAAGAAGACTACCTTGAAGGCAATGTCTTTGCTTCTAAAGGACAGACATGATATGCTCGCCTCATATTAGCAGGGTCTTGACCCTCTGAGGGCCATGACAGTACTAGACATAGCCCATCTCCCCCAGCTCAGGTTTCTTGGTGGGGGGGAATGCAAATTTTGAAGTCTGCGAGCAGAGGGAGGGGTTAGTTTGCATATGGATTTTCAAGACTGACTTACATGAGTCAAGGTCATATGATAAGTTCTTTCATGTCATCTCCCCAACTGTCTTCTCCCCAATCCTTCTAATAATAACATAATATCAAAAACATCTAATAAAAATTCATTATTTTCCAGACACTGTTCTAAGCCCATTTTATATCATCAGAGAGTCTTATTCTGTTATAACAAATGTTTTTCATTTATTTGTTTTGATTTAATTAGTATCAAGAATGAATTTGTCAAGTTCTTCCTTCATGCCCAGTGTTTTATAAGAAAAATCATGATTTCCTCAGTACCAAACAACAATCTATAAAGAAGGTAGTAAGCCAATGTTTAAGTTAGACTTTTTAAAAACCTAGCATTTATTAAACCATTACTGCATACCCAGTCCTTGTGTATACATTATCTAATTTACTTCTCATAGCAACCTCAGAGGGGAATATCAGGACATCCCATAAAATCATGATGCAGTTGTTCTTCCCAGCAACTGTACTTGCCTCTCCAGAAAACCACACAGAGACAGACATTACCCAGAGTTCTGTGTCATCTGTGTCATTATCATCATATTAATGTCATTAACAATTTCCTCCTCAGTAGTCAAAAAAAGAAGGATCACTTGCCTTAGAGTAGTAACAAAATTACCAAGCTATTATGATGATGCAGTAACCAAGAATGAGTTCAGAACAGGGGATCATATTTTTTACTTTACTGAACTGACAACTCCACAATTAAGAGGACATGGTTACTGACATGACAAATGAAAAATTTTCTAATGAGAAATTTTACCTTATTGTGTTAAGAACAGGATCATGGTTTCCCTGGGTTGGGAGAATACCACTGTCTTCTTTATATTGGAAGGCTCCCCTGATAAGAATACTGCATTACAACCCAAACTTAAGTCAAAGCTAATGTGTGACCTCTATCCCCTACCCCTTAATATTTCTATAATAAGTATAGACTCTGAGCTAGAAGAACTATCAAAAAAGAACTGCATCCATCAAGCTTCTGCCTTCATATTCAAGTCTTTGACTCAACAGTAATATGGATGCCCCTTTTTCCAGTTCCAGAGTAATCACTGGACATGTCCCACCAATGTCTAAAACAAACTTTCCTATGTCTATACACTCCTGAAACACTCTCCCCAGGTTGAGCTCTGCCCTTCCATCCTTCTTACCCAATGGTTTTTCACACAAAGCCCCTGAGTAAGATCTCTCTCTCTCTCACTGCTCCCCCCACACACTGATGCTTGTGCATGCCTGCACACATGAACACACACACTCAAAATTAATGAGTAACCATGAGTGCCATTCTCCTTTGCCTACAGTTTTCTGTGTATCACAAATGACACAGTGGTGCTTGGCTTCCTCTGCCATCTAGATCTCACCATGAGAAGCTCCTTGCTATCAACCATGTTGTCCTAACTCATGCTTACCTCTTTGAGTGTTCGTACCTAAACAGTCCCATAGTCCTATAAACATACATACATTCTGTCTCCATCTCTTTCACTCTGTCTCTGGGTCTGCATTAATTTCCATCTCCCTCTATCTCCTCTCCATTCTCCACCATTCCCAACATGCTCCAGTCTCCTAGTAGATGCCACACTAGTTCTATTAAGGACTCTGCTAGGGTTGGGTGACCCAAGAGGGGATGGGAGGGGCCATCAGTTTCTCAGACCCTGATTTAGAGCCAATCATCAGAGTGTTTTCTTCTTTCTATTTTTTTTTTTTTTTTAATTTTTGGCTGTGTTGGGTCTTCGTTGTTGCAGGCAGGCTTTCTCTAGTTGTGGCGAGCGGGGGCCACTCTTCCTTGTGGTGTGCGGGCTTCTCATTGCAGTGGATTCTCTTGTCGTGGAGTATGGGCTCTAGGTGCATGGGCTTCAGTAGTTGGGGCACATGGGCTCAGTAGTTGTGGCTTGTGGGCTCTAGAGCGCAGGCTCAGTAGTTGTGGCGCACGGGCTTAGTTGCTCCATGGCATGTGGGATCTTCCCAGACCAGGGCTTGAACCCGTGTCCCCTGCATTGGCAGGCAGATTCTCAACCACTGTGCCACCAGGGAAGCCCCCATTAGAGTGTTTTGATGAGACTGTCATGTGGGACAGAATCAAAGACTTGCTGTGGCTCATGTAGATTACATCTATTGCTTTTCCACTATCTCTGTGACCTGTCATTCTGTCATAGGAGGAAATTGAATTGGCCCACATGATTTTCTTTTTACAATACCATGCTGGTTGCTACCCAGTTCCACAGGCTTCACTGAGAGATGAAAAATTGATTGCCAGATGCTGAGTTTGGGGGTCTTCCTAAGCACTGAAGGTGACTGATGATTTGATATAGGTGGAATTCACTTTATCCAGTGGCTGTTTCTCTTAGAACTTGTGAAAATTAAATTTTATACAAATCGGATTTTCCTTCCTTGTTGCTTTGTGTTTTTAGATACGTGATTTCAGATGGAGCCTTAATGGTCTGTATTTTGTGATGTTTGAATTGTAACATTATCCTCTTTCAATCCTCAGGCACTTTGGCACTTTGTTAATGAGATATATTATATATATATGAATATACTGGGTGAGCCATAACAAATAAGAAATATTAGGCACTTCCCTGGTGGTGCAGTGGTTAAGAATCTGCCTGCCAATGCAGGGACACGGGTTCGAGCCCTGGTCTGGGAAGATCCCACATGCCACGGAGCAACTAAGCCTGTGCACCACAATTACTGAGTCTGTGCTCTAGAGCCCACGAACCACAACTACTGAGCCCGTGTGCCTAGAGCCCGTGCTCCACAACAAGAGAAGCCACTGCAATGAGAAGGCCACACACCACAACGAAGAGTAGCCCCTGCCTGCTGCAACTAGAGAAAGCCCACATGCAGCAACGAAGACCCAATGCAGCCAGAAACAAACTAATTAATTAAAAAAAAAAAAAAAGAAATATTAGCCTAGAAATATTAGCTGTCAGACTATTTCCTAAAGTTTATATAGTGAAGGCAGAGCCCCTCCTAATATTAATAACTACCCTTTTTTGAAAACTTATCATGAAACAAATGTCTTGCTAGGTGCTTTACATATATTTTTATCATTTAATCCTTCTAAAACCTTAGGTGGTGGTGGTTATCTCCATCTTTAGGTAATCCCACTGAAGCCCAGACATAATATATATTTTGTCCCAATTCGCCCAGAGGGAAGTGGTAGAGACAGGATTGGAAACCTGCAAATATGAACATATTATTTTCCCTTTTTAACACAAAAGGTAGCCTACTACACACACTCTTCTTTGTCTTAAGTTTTCTCTGAACAGTGTATCTTGGAGATCTATCCAAAATGGCACATAGAGTGGTCACATTGTTTGTTTGTTTGTTTTCTTCAGTTACATAATATTCATTTGTATGGATGGACCATACTTAATTTAACCATTTCCCTAATGACAGACTTTGGGTTGTTTCCTAATCTTTTGCTATTAAAAGATACCATAATAAAATTTTACATATCATTCCACATCACGTAAGGGATAAATTCCAAGCATAGACTTTCTCTATATTCTTAGGGTAGTATATACATTTGAAATTTTATAATCTTTATTGTTAGTTTTAAATAGATTTCCACTGGAGTTGTACAAATTTATGCTCCCCCTAGCACTGTATGAGAATGTCCATTTCCTTATGGTTTCACCAGTAGAGTATGTTATCAAATCTTGGATTTCAGCCAATCTAATAGGTGGTGGGGGGGGGGAAACAGTATCTCAATGTAGTATTAATTTGCATCTCTTTTATTAACAATGAGATTGAGCAATTTTTATGTTTGGATTTCCTTGTCAGTGACTATTTGTTTATACTCTTTATCAGTTTTTCTTTGGGGTCAAAGGTTTGCTTCAAAATTTCCAGACACCCTTTTTATATGAGGGAATTAGACTTTTGCCTGTTAACATGAGGTGGAAATACTTCTCCCAGTTTATTATTGGTCTTTTAAATGTTTCCCCCATGAAGACGATTTTTATTTTCATATGGTTGGATTTATCTTTTTTCTTCAGTGACTAATGGAGCTTAAGTCATAGTTTAAAAAGCCTTCCAACTCCAATCTCATAAAGGGCTTTGTCTCTACATTTTTTCTTTAGCACTTTTTTGGTTTCATTTTTTACATTGAAAGCTTTGATTTGTTTGTAATTTATATTGGCATGTGGCTTGAGATACCAATCCAACTCTAATTTTATGTATTTGTTTTAGACTACTATCCTATTTATTGAATGATCTCTTGTTTCCCACTATTTGAGATGGTGCCTTTTTCATACAATGAATATCCAAATGCATTTGGATCTACTGCCTGTAATTTGCATTCCTTCCCAGAAATCTATTCATATGCCTACAGCACACTCTTAATTCCTACACACTTTCATTGATCTTTTTTGGTATTCATACATTTTATAATTAGCTTATTTTTGCATATGAATTTTAGAATAGATATGTCTCATTCTACAAATATGGTGCTATTTTTATTGACATGATGTTACATATATAACTTGACTTAGTGACATCTGCCATCTTTATGCTATTATGTCACCTTATCCAAGCATGGGGTGTATCCTTCCATTATTTCCAGACTTCCTTTGTGGTTTTCAGAAGTGGTGGAAAGTTTCTTTATAGGGTTCATGCAAAATAAAATGTTTATTTTGGAGTTTTTCAATTTTTTGTATGCTGTTTTAAATTGATGTTTTCTACCATCATATATTCTAACTGGCTATTTTATGGAGGCTATTGATTTTTACACACTAATTTCATATACCAGTACTTCAATGAATTTTATTTGTTTATAGTAATTGTTCAGGTATTAGTTTTTGAGCCAAGATTGATATATTTTATCACATTAGAAAAGTATCCATGCATTTTTATTTTGAGTGTGTGTTTTTTAAAGAATGATTGTTGAATTTTGACAAATTTTTATTTCAGGATCTGTGGAGATGATTGTTTTACCTTTATATAAGTATAATGACTTGTATGAGTACATTCCTTTGTAGTGTTCCAATAAATTCCAACGCATTTTACCTGGTGGCTCCTTTCTGTTTAGCCATATTTTATGTAAGACTTTCATAATGGTATCCAGAAGTAAGACTGTGGTCAACAGTAGTTACAGGCTGGCACACTGGGTGAGACCTGCAGAACCGGTATTCCTGTGGTGCTCTCTGAGATCTGCTCCACTTAATCCTTCCACAAAACACCTCAAGTCCTCCTCCTCTTCCTCCCAGGCAACTTTGGCTCCATCTCAGCTTTGACCTTCCTTATAAATACTTATGAAGTCTATGGAGTTGAGAGAATGTTAAGGAAAAGGTGAATCACTTTTTTTCTTTCTTCTTGTGTTTGTGTTATTTTTAAGAGAAGAAAAAAAAGTCACACAGCCACCTTCAAAACAAATCCCAAGGTTTACTTTCTACATTTAGAACAAATGTAGTCGATTTTTATGCTCCACTATCACAATTATACGTGGAATCATTGTTGTTATTCGTATATTTGTTTAACCTCTTCTATTCTAGAATGTCCTTAGTTACCATCTGTACGTAGCTGCAACCATACCCATCAGAATTATTCAAATCTAACAATTTTCTAGACAGTTTTAAAAAAGTATGTTCATGGCAATACATGTTGAGGTATACAGCAATGCACTTAAATATTTTCACTGTAAAATATTTAAACAATATAGAAATCTATAAAACAAAAAGTGAAACCTCCCTTCTTTTCTTAGCTTATGTTGTATATGTTTTTAAGGATCTACCCTTCTGCACTTCTTTACATTTGTATCATGTATAATTGTTTTTAACAGATATAAGATCCAAGGAATATATACATCTTTGTGCACGTCCGTATGTCTGTGGGATAGATGCCTATGAATGGCATTATTGGGGCAAAAGATATACACATTTAAAATCTTTTATAGATATTATCCCATTGCTATCCAGAAAAGCTATAATAATTAAGCTTCCTATCATGAAAATACCAATTTTTGCACACCATTGCCATAATTGGATATTATAAATTTGGGTTTTTTTGGTTCTTTTAGTTTGTATTTTCTTATCATTATTGATGTTGAACATATTTTCATGTCTATTGACCATTTATATTTCTTCTCTAGATACCCTTTCATATAGCTTGTCCATTTTTCAATTTTTTATTGATTCGTAGGAGCTCTTTAAATACACTGGAGATTAATTATTGGTTACGTATGTTATGAATAATTCCTCCCAGTCCATCACTCAGTTTTTCACCTTAAATTCATGACACTGAAGGTTTTCATTTTTATGAAATCAAACACTCCATCTTTATATTTTGGCTTCTGGGTTTAGTGTCTTTGTTTATTATTTAATTAAGAGAACAAAAAACAACTATTGCTGGTAAATGCTTCTGCCAAAAGGATCTGCATCCAGCCTTGCCTTCCTGGCTTTGAAGATTGAGGACAATGATACAAAGCCATGATATCCAGATTCCCCAAGGTGGTGAGAGCATTATGACCCACAAGACAGTTGTTATTATTGAAAATCTTGTCCAAGGGCTTGAAACTCCACTCTTGTACATTTTCCCCATCAGTACAGTCATCAAATTTTGAGTTTTCCTTTGCTCACTAGAGATTGTGTGGGGTCATTATGCATATTACACACTTTCAGTGTCCAAAGTTAGGGAGAATTGGGAAATGGGAGCTGGCCCTGGCACACTCCAGAAGATAATTAGAATTTCCTTTTCTTTCTTTTCCTTTTTTTTCTTTCTTTTTCTTCTTCTTCAAAGATTATTATCTCAAAAATGTGTGTTTTTGGATGGGAAACAGCATGTTCATTATTAACTGAAGATGTTAAATAAATTACAATCATATTTAATTAATTCAAGTTTTCCTTTCATTTCTGTTTTCCACTTACATGTCTTTCTCTATCGGTTTTTCAAGCTTCTTTTATCAAAAAAGCATACTGTTTCCAACTTGTGTTTTCCAATCTTGTTTTCCAAAACCTGGGCAATATTTCCATATATGTCTTGGAGACTTGGCCCAATTATTTCCTTTTTTATGCCCTTCTCATTGGCCAAGGCCAACACTGACACGAAGTGCTCACACCATGGTAAAATGACGGCTCATTGCCTCCTCTCCTTTGTGGTTAAGTGGGCTTGTGGCCCAGGTCTTTATGTTTAGAGAAATCTACATTCTTGAGGCTCTTCATTGTTAACAATGCTCTTTCTTTTAAGACTTGTTATGTGTTGTAGTGTGTTTTTATGCTCTGTTCATGTGTACATGTGTAACACTATTCTATAAACAGAGCAGAGACCATGATGCACTGATATATTTAGTACCTCACTCCCTCCCTCATGAAAGGCCGACCCAGCCAAGGTAAGATATTTAAATTTTAGTTTGTGAATTAGAAAAAATTGTCGAGCTGTCTTGTCATAAGTTCTTTCTCACTATCCTTCTGCCTCTCATTAACTTTTGCAACTCAGTAAGCCCTTCATCAGGAAATATGCACCTAAACTAGACCCTAAATTTAGGACCTAGGACCCTAGGTCCTAAATGTTAATTAACTTCTCTTAACTCTGAAGAAATGCCCTAAAGTTCTCTTTCTGTCATGAAGCTTGGAGACCCCTGAGATAAGAGTCAATGCAATGTCTCTAGAGATGTAAATTTATAATTGAGGCTAGTGAACCCATGCATGCACATTAGTTCAAGCCTTCCTATCCACCCACACCTGCGAGGTGCTGACCAGTGAGACTGTCATGGAGGAAGAAGTGAGCTGTAAATTTAAAAGCTCATGTCAAGCTACCTGGGACAGAATTCCAGACTAGATACTTATTATGCCTCAGTTTCCTATGTTGTAAAATAAGAATGACAAGGGTAGTTAAAACAATACAAGGCACTTAGTAATGATCAAATGCAGCAGGAGTAATCATAGCAGCAGGAGTAGTCATAGTATCCCTCATCATAGACCTCAAAAAGAATAACAGTGAGATAAATTGGGGAGACCATATAAGCTCTTTCCACTAATAATATTTATCTGGTCTCAGCTCAAATCTCATTTGTTCAGAGTATAATAACAGAATACCGGTACATTTGTTTCCTATTGTTGCTGTAACAAATTACCAAAACCAAAGTGGCTTAAAACAAACGTGTGTATATATATAATTATATGTATATATAAATAATATATGTATTATTTTACAGTTCTGGAGGTTAGAATCTCAAAACGGGTCTCACTAGGCTAAGACCAAGGTGTCAGCAGGACAATGTTCCTTCTGGTAGTTTTAGGAAAAACCTGTTTTCTTGTATTTTGTGCTTCTAGAAGCTTCCTGCATTCCTTGGCTCTTGGTTCCCTTCTTTCATCTTCAAAGCCAGCTCTTCAAATCTCTGACTCTAGTTTTCTGCTTCCCTCTTCCACATTTAAAGGACCCTTGTGATTCCATTGTGCCCATCCTGAAAATCCCGGATAATCTCTTGATTTTAAGCTCAGTTGATTAATAACCTTAATTGCATCTGCAACCCTAATTCCCTTCACCATGTAACATGATATATTCACAGGTTCCAAGTATTAGGATATGGGTAACTTTGAGGGGCCATTATTCTGCCCCCCAGAGGCAGCACTACTCCTGGGAATGAATAGGAAAAATTAAAACATATTCACAAAGAATGGAATATGGAAACTTAGAAAAAACATATCTATGTTCCAAAAGTTCTCCAAGTTTGAAGTTTGTGTAGTTGTGATTTTCCCCTCATGACGAATACAAAAAGGAATGTCCTTGTGGCCTATATGTGAAGGCCCCAAGAAATTGGGGAACTGGGGGAGATTATATTCTCCTTGGCATCAACGCTTCCTGTGGAAGCAACTCTTGGAGATAATCAAAGGGGAATACCAGTTGGCAACAAGGCATATGGAACAAGGGAGAAAAAAACAAAAAAACACAAAGACCAGGTTGGTACCAAAGCTAGAGGCAAGGCAGACACGTGATGCCTAAGCTTTAATTGGCAGGAGCCACCCCACCCGAGGCTCATTTCAGGAACCAATCTGAAAATCTAGGCTTTTTAGCCCATTGTTTTATTGCATTTCGAAAAAGCCACACATCACATTTTGAACCTCACATCATCTTACATGAAGTTACTAAAGAAATCTATATTCTTTTATTTTTTCCTATTGATTTATATGGCTAATGAGACTCAAAGCTGATAGGTGAGATCAAATTTTTTCTCACCTTTCCACCTACATCCAAGCCCCCACCCCTTACTAGAGCTGGTGAAATAGTCTCCTATCTGTTTTTTTTAATTCCTCTCTTGTCTCAACACCATCCATTCTCCATGCAGAGGCCAAATGATCTTCTAAAAATTTAAGCCAGATCACATCATAACCTTATCAAAAGCCTTCTGACATTTTCTCAGTGGAAGAGTGAAAATGGACTCTGACCACAGTCTCATCAAGGCCCCATGTGAGCCGCCCGCATGGACCTCACCACCCTCATCTTTTACTCCACTACATTCATCATGTTTCATCCACATGGTTTTCTATCTGTTCTCTGAACACACCAAGCTCAGGACTTTTGCACTGGCTGTCTCCTCTGCTCAGAAAACCTGGTCCCCAGTCTCCACATGGCTGACCCCTGTATATCTGTCTCATACCTGATCAAAGTTCACTTCCTTAGAGCAGCAAGTACTGACTACTTACTCTAAAAGATGCCCCCACCTCCACCTCTGGTATTTTCTAACTCATCATGCTTTTATTGTTTTTACATCACTTACATTTTTCTGCAATTATTTCATCTATTTGTCAGTTTACTCTTTTCTTGCCTTCAACCCACACTCCCAACCTCCCTCCTCACAAGCACAATTTTTTAATTAAGTAGGGATCAAATTGGCCTTATTTGTGGCTGTAGCCCCAGACACCAGAGTAGTGTCAAATGCATGATAGGGACTTCATAAATATTTTTGAACACATAAATTAGGGGGCTGTATTTATTTTACAAGAGAATTTTTATTGATAGTGTCTTAAATAGTAAACAGATGCACTTATGACAGCCATTTCATTTACACTTTGTACCTCAGTTTCCTCTTGTATAAAATGAGAGTTGGATTAGATGACAAATAAGGCTCTTCCAAGTAATTACAGTTCCATGATGATGACTTAAATCAAAAAGATTAATGCCAATTTTTTAAAGGACAGTTACTAAGTAGAGTAGTGTCCACCTCTATAATTTAAAAAATGATTCATTCACATCTGATTCATCCATAGGGATAGTTATCTCTTAACTCTTTATCTGCAGGTTTCTCTGTTGACCACAAATTTCTCCACAGCCAGGAGAAGAGAACCTCAGGCCAGACAAACTGTCCAGCAGCACAAATAAATACATATTTTCCACAAGACCAGAAGGTTAGGTCAGAGCTCCACAGAACACAAAATAAAGGGAAGATTTTATTTCTCTTTATCTGTTACCCCACTTTCTACCTATGGATACTTGCATCAATGAATCTTTGAATCAATGAAACTTTGTTTGCAAGGTTCTCTTGCAACTGAACCCACCCCATTTCACTCCCCTCTTTTCTCAGTCCAGCCACACTGACCTCCCTATTATCTGTAAAAAGACTCAGATGCTCCTCAGTCCAGGTTTTGCACATGCTTTTTTTCCTTCTGACTAGAATGCTCTTTCCCGGGTTGGTCTTCATGGCTTATTCCATCATCTTCTTCAGGTCTTCACTCAATGTCACCTCTTCAGTGAGACCTTCCCTAGACACCTTGTCTAAATTGCAAACATGTTCCTAACTCACTCCCTACCTCCTTGCCTGCTCTGTTTGCTCCTGTGCATTTATCACTAAGGAACGCACTGCATATTTGCTTACTTATGTTGTGCACTGTGTCTTGGCCCCTACTTCAATGCCAGCTCCAGAAGAATGAGATTTTTGTTTGTTCCCTCCATTGTTGAGTCTCCAGTACCAAGAAAGGGGACTGGCAGAGTAGCAGATCCACCAGTAGCTGTTGACAGAAGGACACATTGTTTTGTGACTTCCTGGTCCCATTACATCAAATGCCTCTCTATACCCTCTAATATGCCTGAGAGCAGAAGCTGTCACTGCTTATATTTTATTACATTATCGCAAGTTAAAATTTTTCACCAACAGAAGTAATTCCAAGAGTTTGAGAAGGCGATTCCACACTCAGCCTCGCCCTGCCCACCTCCCCGGCCTCCCATCAGTTCCTGCCCTGCTCCCTGAGCACCCTCCACGCAGTAGGAATCCACCAGCAGCTCCCTAAAGACACCTTGTTTTCTCCCTTCTCATGACTTGGCGAGAGTTGCTCCCTCTTCTTGGAATGTCTTCCCACATCTCATCAAAAAAGACAGCGCCACAATCTCCTTTAAGAAACTTGCTTTGGTGGAAGGGAAAGCAGCCATCTCTTCCTCCACGTTCCGTGTACATTTCCCTCTGTATCCCATGTACTCTCACTCCTCCACGCCTGTCCTTAGGGAGGTGCCCTGGCCTGACACACCCTTGTGCCTTCTCTACCAGACTAACTTCTCCTCCTGCAACACAATGCAGGTATAACCCTTCCCAAGAAGCCCTTTCTAAAACACTATCCTGAGTGAAGCTCTCTTCTACCTGCAGATTCGTATCCAAGTATTTGTCACATTTAAAAAAATGTGTATTTTATATTGGAGTATAGTTGATTTACACTGTTGTGTTAGTTTCAGGTGTACAGCAAAGCAAATAGGTTATACATATTCATATATCCACTCTTTTTCAGATTCTTTTCCCATATAGGTTATTACAGAATATTGAGTAGAGTTCCCTATGCCATACAGTAGGTCCTTGTTGATTATCTATTTTATACACAGTAGTATGTATCTGTTAATCCCAAACTCCAAATTTATTCCTCCCCCCAACCTTTCCCCTTTCGAAGTCATCACATTTTATTGAAAAGGCCTTATGTGTCCCAGACTCCTAGGCGACAGCATTATTCTCCTCTTATTCAACTTTATATTGTCTATAACAATCAATAAATGTTAATTGAGTTAAATTATATTTGTCTATGACATTAATCGACATATTCTATTTTAATCATTTATAAAACATATCCCATCACACTCTAGTAGACTGTAAGACCTCTGGGAACAGAGACTATTATTTATAATTTTGTATCTCCAAAGACTGACACACAGTAGGAGGTCAACACATATTTCTGAGGGAGCAGATTGCAGGTCCTGGATTCCTTGGTACAGGAATTTGCTCAAAAGTGTTGCCATAGCCATCTAGAGTCACTGTGTAACTGATCAACTGATCATATGATATTAGGAAGTGTTTTATCTGCCAAAGAAAATCCCCACAAAGTCTGAAGCAATTTGGAAATATAGGAAAAGAGAAAGAGAAAGAGAGAGAAGGAAAGAGAACACTCCCAAGCACTCTGTATTCCAGTCCTCATTATGGCACAGCTTAGAAAATGACCTTCTAGAGGGCAGCATCTCAATGGGCATTGTGCCTGTGGCATGGAACTAAAGAGGAATGAATTTTGGTATTACCACCTGGGAGAAGTTTGGTTTGGTGGCTCATAGAACAGAAAGGGACAGTCTACTGTCAGAAGCCCTGAAAGAAACAAGACTCTGGGTTCACAGTTGAAGGAAGTGATCGCCTGCCCCTCAGCCAGCAGAAAATTTAATTAAGAAGTAATTATGTAAATAATAGGCACAGATACACAAACTTTATAGAATGGAACTCACAGAACATTTTGGGTAGTTATTAAATTTATTAACTCTGGTAACAACCACGAACAATTTCCTAAGTAAAGTAATTAATCAGTACTCACTTTAAATATTAGAAATAGTAATATTTTATCATAAAAACAAGAAAAAAAAGAAATGATAGGAGATGCAAAATGTTGAACCACATTAAATTTGTGAGTTTATTAATACAATGATTCTAATTTTTTTTTTTCTAAGTCATGTACCCTACTGAGAATCCAATGGAAGTTTTGAACAATTTCTGCCCAAAAGATGCCCATGATACTACATTTTCTGTAATTGAGTGATTTGAATTATGGACAAACCCTGTCATTGCCTCTGGCACTTACCAATGAATAAGATCTAGTGGTTATTGGGTCATTAGCAAGATTCCAGAATTGTCTTTCCATTTTAGGGGGACCATGGACTTCTTTAAAGCCCCAATAACCCCAGATCTAGAAGATGTCCCTCTAAAACATTTAAGACTTTGTTAGTAGAATAAACACCAAAATTGTTTAAAAGGCCTGCAAATAAAGTATTACCTGGACTTTGTCTGCCTCTTTCACCTCCTGATGAGACATTTCCTCCTTATTGTCACACTATACTACTCTTTGATTTCCTAGAAAGCAGCATCTCATGTGGTCTTTTTACTGAGATTTTTTCCTTCCTCTCCCTTACCCATTTCCATTCAACTAGCTAATTCTTATTTGTCGTTTAGGTCTCAGATCAAGTCCTCCCTTATCCCACCCTGCACTTGAATTACCTCCCTTAAATTTCCTTATTAGCATTGTGTACTTATATGTGAGTTATTAGAGTGACGGCTGCTTCTGAACTTAACTTTAAGCTCCATGAGGAAGGGATCATGTCTCTCTTACTCAGTCTTGTATCTCCAGTGCCTAGATCTATGCCAGCCACACAGCAGAAGCTCATTTAAATAAATACTGAATAAATGAATGAACACCTACACAGCAGCAGTAGAGCCACAAAAACCCGCATGATTGTCAGTGACCAGAGATTCTAACACTGTAGTGGTAGATTTCTTTACACTTACACTTTGAAATTTCACATTTTATTGAACTGGCTACTTTTAACTTCACAAGATAAAGAATAGAGGAGGCAGATCTGGAAGGACAGAACTACAAACATTAGTCTTCTGGGAATAAAGGTAAAGAATATTTTGTTTACCATTGCAAACCAGATAGTACTGCCTTCAAATTTTAACAAATAATGTATTATTTTAATGTAAGGTGAACAGTTTTTGTGGATGTATGGCACAGATTGAATAATTCAGTTATTTAGATCACGTGAGCATAGACAGTCATTTCCATTGGCAGCTACTAAAGTGTGGAATATGGTTGTCTTTCGGGAAGGAGTTTAGTATCACTCCAAATCTTAACCCATCCCTACGTACACCACTTACCATCTTACCAGGCATCAGCAAATAACTGATCAAATGATTTCAGTCCCAACATAAGAACTCTTGTATTATGTCTACATGTTCTTAGATAAGTATAGGGGCTTGCTCATTTCCACACTTTTGACCAAAGGGAAATGGATTTTTAGTGAGCGCTGTAAGGACTTTCTTAGGTATCACAGGGGAGGTTGCTTCTCTTTGGTTGGTCCACAGGATACCATGGCAAATAGCAAACAGGAAGAGAATTCATACACTAATGTAAGCACTGTATTCACACTTTCCAAACTCCTTTTCCTCTTATTTTTTTTAAGAAGGCTGATGGTCCATACAGCAAAGCAGAACATGCCAAATTCAGAATGGAAATGGACAAGTTGAGATGAAGAAGTAGAAAAATAGAAACACAATCTTTCAATTTAGAAATTGATTATTTTTATTCTAATACCTGAAAAGGGGTTCCCTGAATGGTAGAAAAGAATAGTCTAATCGAGTCTATCACTGATTTGACTATTCAGTCGAATGGTGAATATCACTTTATTGTCAATTACTTAAGCATAATATGGACAATCATTTAATAATCAATCTCCTATGAGCTTGGTGATCAGATTCTGTCCTTCACATCTGATCATTTCTCAGTGAACTGAAAAAAAAATCACATTGGGACCTGCAAAATGAAAACTCTATATTCGATACTACTGCCAATGGGCACGTATTCTTTTGAGACCACATGCTGTGAATGTTGCTGACCTGTAACATTCTGGGAGACATAAGTCAGCCAAACACCTCCACATGCCACGACATGCCCTTGTGCACAATAGGCCTTTGATTGGCATAGCAAGAGAAATCTCCAGAACAATTCCACTCCAGTGTCCTCATTCACTTCCCCTTGGCCTTTTGCAAATCACGTAACATTTCTGCCTGATATGCTTGGTTTGTACAATATCACAAATGAAAATATCATATTTGAGGAGGGTTGCATAAGCTCTCATTTCATTGTTATTTTAATTACTGTGTTCTCTAGCTTGAGCTCCTTACATAATGGTGCACCTGGCTAATTTCTAGCAGGGAGAGCAGTGTCTCTATCTTTTGTTAACTTGCTTTTGTAATAGTGCATGACCCATGCCCGGATGATCTACTTGTAACAACTACATTTTCAGGAAACTGTGAGGGCCTTAGAGGAAAAAAAGATGAAGAATGACAGGGGGTTAAATGTCTGATCCTGCAGAGACTATAGTTAGTCTATGAAATGTTCTGTGTTTGGATGCAATTAGACACATCACTTAGATCATAACACGGAAGAGAGAACAGAAGTGAAGAGCAGCCTTTGATTCAGCAGGGTTTACTCAGGATGTGGTCCCCCACTGTGTGGATGATGAGGACACTACTTTAGGAATCTCTGAGCTGGTTCTAAGGGGCAAGAGATGCTCAATTGTCATCAGCATGATGGTTGACAAAGACTGCGATCAGTCAGCCTCAAACAAAAATAAATGTCCTGTTAAGGAAATAAGAACTTCCTTATTTCTTAGAAGAGATTTTCTTCTAGAAGAGATTTTCTAAAGAGAAAACAAATCTCATTTTGGCTTGAATAATCCAAGTAGACAGGTTGGTTTCAGTGAACTAATGTGGTAGGTGATCCTCAGTTTGACGTTAGCAAACGATACATGCTTTCGTGGTGTCTGAATAGGTTAGAGAAAAAGACTGAGGTTTTGGCTTGTTGTTTGCTTTCATTCTAGGTTAAGCAACTACAATTCTTCTCAATAAACAGATACTCGGTATTGTGAGTTCTTCATCAACCATTGCTATTTTCTTGGTTTCAACCATGCCTCAATTTAACTTATTCAAGTCACCCAGGATTAACCAAAGACCTACTTTTTTTTTTTCTTTTAAATTGAAGTATGGTTGATTTACAATGTCATGTTAGTTTCAGGTGTACAACAAAGTAATTCAGATATGTATACTTTTTCAGAATCTTTTTCCTTATAGGTTATTACAAAATATTGAGTAGAGTTCCCTGTGCTACACAAGAGGTCCTTGTTGGTTATCTATTTTATACATAGTAGGGTGTATCTGTTAATCCCAACCTCTTAATTTATCCCTCCTCCTCCCTTTCCCCTTTGATAACCATAAGTTTGTTTTCTACATCTGTAGGTCTATTTCTGTTTTATAAATAAGTTTGTTTGTACCATTGTTTTTAGATTCCACATATAAGCGATATCATATGATATTTGAATGCTACATATCTTTAGATACAGGCAAAAGTGTGCTGGTAAACTGGATCTCAAAAAAGAAAAGAAAGGAACAAACAAACAAAAACAGAAAGCCATGATCAGTACTGTTTGCTGATTTCGTGGTACAGATATTCCCACCATGACTGACTTCAACTCACTGAATTAAGAGTGGGGAAGAGATGCTCAAAATCAACTGTCTTGAGCTAATGGGAGCCTGCTCTTGGAGCAGGAAAAATAACTGCGACAGCAAGAAAAACAAACTAATATTTACACAGCCCTTTCCAGCTCACAAAGTGCTTTTCTCACACAAGTGCTCGTCCAGTTCTCACAGCATCCTGAGACAGGTAGTATCCTTGAAACTTAAGTTCAAAGAGTTTAAGTGGTTATATCCACTATGCATAGTAGATAACAGATCTAGGACACATGCTTTATTTTCTGAAATCAAATTCCATGCCATTCCAAAGTACCTTCAAATTCCATGTCCTTAAAGTTACAAATTAATTAGTAAAATAGTTCTACTTTTCTACATAAACAATTGCTTACATTTTATAATAATTTACAGTTTTCAAAACATTTTTGCATCTATTATTTTAACCGAATGTCACAAAAACATGGTGAGGTAGGCAAAGGCAGAGATCATAACATACATTTTACAGATCCAAATTCTGAGGTTCAAATAAGTTAAGTGAGGGACTTCCCTGGTGGAACAATGGCTAAGAATCTGCTTGCCAAAGCAGGGGACATGGGTTCGAGCCCTGGTCAGGGAAGATCCCACATGCCACAGAACACCTAAGCCCATGAGCCACAGCTACTGAAGCCTGCGTGCCTAGAGCCCGTGCTCTGCAACAAGAGAAGCCACCACTCGCCGCAACTAGAGAAAGCCCGCACGTGACAATGAAGACCCAATGCAGACAAAATTAAAATAAATTAATTAATTGTTTTAAAAAGTTAAGTGATTTGTGGAAGATCTCATAGTCAGAAGCACTATTTCACCATGTATTGAATAGATGAAATGAGTTCCTAGCCTATAGTGACAGGAAGGAATAAAAAGTTAAAACAGAACTTATAAGGAACATTAGTGTTGGGGCCCAGTGGAAGGGCAGTGTCTGGGATGAAACTGAACAGAGACAGGAGGTCCCAGGCCCTCTGAGACAGGGCTACCATCTTGCTTTCACCTATACCTGCACATTAGAACCACCTCAGAAGATTTAAAATTTTCAATCCCTGGGCCACACCCAAGACCAATTGAATAAGAATGTCTGGGATGGGATACAGATTATCAATATTTTTTAAAGCTTCCCCACTTGATTTACAGAGGTAAATTAACATATACAGAGAGAACAATCAATTTATTCTTTTACTTATTTATCACATTCACACACCCCTCCATCCCTCCATTTATACAACAAATATTGGTGCACACCTATTAGTACCTGTGAGTGCCAGGCACTATTTTAGATGTTGAGGCTACAAAACGGACAGAGACAGGATTTCACTCCCTCACTGTCCACTCCCGTGGTGCTTACATTCTAGAAAAGAGTTTATCCACTAGGAAAGCTGGGGGTTGGGAGGAGAGTGTAACAGAAGATAGAAACTCAAGAAACTTAAGCAGTAAGACCTTGATTCTCTCCTGGTTGGCCCATGGACTTGTAGACTTTTAGAGGAAGTCACCTTTTTTAGGATCAGGGATCCTGTTTCTTATAATGATATTTCACCCTGCATATAAAATTAAGTGACAGGCTTTAATAGTTTGGGTAATAATCATACAGTTGCCTTAATGTATGCACTGGAAAGCCTCCTAAACTGTTTTGTGTAAATCATTTTTAAGGTAACACTGAATACTACTTTCCTATTAACTCAGATTATCATTTATCTTCATTACAAGTGAACTTTAGTTAGAAGTGGTTCCTAACAAATTTAGCTACAAATGTCTCACTGGGCCCTCTATTAAGCACAAATCAATAAAAAACAAATGAACCAAAAGACAAAAAATTCCTAGTAAATGCATAAGAGGAGTTACTTTTTCAAGTTAATTTCTACCAAGAGACAGAGATTTCTTAATTCCCTGATCCCCTAGTTCGACCACATGAAAAGCTGTGCTTGTAAATATAATAAATCCATATTTACTCCCATTGGTCAGGAAGCAAACTCTCTTTTTAGGACTGATTTGCTCACATAGTTAACACTATCCTCTTAAAGTGCCATTTATTAAATTGATGACCACACACCACATGGAGGATAGCGGCCTTGTTCCCTGACACTTGGCCCTGCTTTCTTCCACTTTCTCACTGACTCACTTGGCATGCAAAGAATATTCCCTCCCTCTACAATCAAGTGACTCAGGACATGCCCCACCTCACCTCTGAGCAGTCCAGCACTCCACAATGACTCAACAGATAGCACTGTCACTCTGACTTCACAATCCCTCTCTCTGACTAGACTCTATAGGATAATGAGAGAACCTTGTCATCTCAAAGCCAAGGCCAGTTCATAGTACTTAATCGTTGCCCCCAAAGGATCAATGAATAAATTAATGATTTATTTAACAGTTAATGCAAATGATGCTCTTCTACAATGCAGAAATTTTCCAAGATCACAAAATGCTCACTTGTTCCTTCTTAACCAACAGAACCTCTTTTTATTAAAAAAAAAAAAAAAAAAAAAAAAGGAGGGGAGAGAGGTAAGGAATTCCCAATGTGGTTGCTATTCTGGAGACTTCTAAATGCTAAAATGACGCTGAATTGCTGAGGGGTGCCATCTTTTCTCAAGTGGAGGGCATCCTTTGAAGCAAATATGGATTCTGCAGACACTGATCATCAAATATGTAGTTTAGTCCTTCCCTTTGTCGCTCTCTTTATCCTTGCATTTATTTCCCTTTTGGCCATCTGATGCCATTAGAAAGTGGGTATGAAAATTAAATGGAACTCAAACTGAATACACATTTCCACTCAGCCAAGGAAGCAGTTCGGTTGGCAAAGTAGAAAAGCCTAACAATCTTCAATCATGCAGTACTTGAGTGTTCAAAAAAATGGCTCTCTAGGCATGACGTGGATTATCATCTTTGCTTTACAGATAAGAACAGAGGGTTATTTTTCCAATATCGTGCAGCCAGTGAAGGGGAAAGCTAGTAAGCAAATCCAAGTCTCCCAATTCCACGTCTTTTCTCCTTTGAACCACACCACATTCTGAGAGTTCCACCGAGGTACTCTTTCCTCCCCCACCCCTTCCCTTTACGATGGATAATGGAGAAACAGCTATGATGTGAGACAGTGGGTGCCCCTAACAGAGAGCACTTCAGGGTGACAGCTTTCATGGTGTCAAGATCAGCCACCTGATGACTCTATCTTGATGTAATGGCTGTGAATGAGCACTGCTTATTGTCATATCTATTACTGAGAGTAATTAAAGCCAAAACTCTTTCCCTTTCAGTTAGAACATTGGGCTGGTTTAATTTCAAATGCAAAGAGAATAGGTACACAAGCAGACCAAAAAAAAAAAAAAAAAGAGAGTATGTGATTTCAGGGCAGCACCAAATATACTTTATTCAGAATACATATGGAAGGTAATGCAGGCATTAAAAAGAGGTGAGAATGAGAAAATGAATCCATTATTTGTTATAAACTGGCCAGAAAACATGTTGCTAGTGTCTATCCATTACACACCACTTATAAAAATTAAATACACAACCCAGATGGTGGAATAGTTGATTGATTTCTTGAATAATTTTTGTCCAGATTGGTTGAGGATAGTACAAAACTCCCTCCTAGAAATACTTGGATGACCCCACACTATGGAGTCTGTAGATTCCTCCTGTAGTTAACTACAGCCCTGTCTTAGATTCTCAGCATGAAGGGTATGTCCATGTTTGCTGAATATTTTAATGTCAGTATAAGATAATTCCAAAGCTGTTGTCTCATTCAGTGCATCTATGTGCAGAAAAAAAGGGCCCTCTGAAGTCAGATAGAGTCTGCAAATGCTTCTTTTTTTCATCACAGTTAACCAGTATTTATGAGAGACGGGGGGAGAGAAGGAGTGGGAGAAGGAAAGAGCGAAAGAGAAAGAGAGAGACTGGCCTTGTGTCTTTCTATTGTTTAAATTAGAAAGAACATGCAGGGCAATCTGGGTGTCATTAAGGTAAGCTGGGTGGCTGACTGGCATGTAGTCTTCTAAGGTGACTTACAGCTTGGTGCATTCACTATGGTTCAAAGTCTTTGGTGAGGATCCAGTGATATATAATAATATACGACAGCACTTTGAAAAACATAAAATGTTACATAAGCATAAGGCTTTATTATAGGAAATATATGTCTCAAGAGACGAGGAAAGCTTTAAAAAACAGGAGATCACAGAGTAAAATATTTTTATGAGAGCTCTTCCCTTTCCTCATTTACATTGCCCCTCCAGAACCATGCCCTTTGTCAACCCAGAAAGAAAGACATCTGCCTTGGTCTCTTCCTCCTGCAGCCTCTCCTTATACTTCTTTTATTATCCCAGTATAGTAACTATTATAGAAATGATCACTAAAATAATTAATTACTGATTAAAAAATAATGAGTATGGTGATTTACTGAAAGTCCCTAATCAGTGAGAAATGAACTGTATTTAAAAAAGATAACAATGGTCTATGGTGATTTTGTAGATATATAACCTGATAAATACTGCTCTCTTCTGTGATAAACGCTTCTAGACTTGAGTTCTAGCCATACATCTCAAATCCTAATTGTTTTTTTTTCTTACATCATTTTTATTGAGGTATATATGATTAATACACAATAAAAGCATCCATTTAAAGTGTATAACTTGATATAGTCATACAATCACCATTATGTTATAAACATATACAGTCATATAATCACATTATAATCAAGAAAATAAGACTTTCATCAACCCCCAAACTTCCTCTGTACCCCTTTGCTATCCATCCCCTTCCCCAAACCCCAGCCCCAGGTAACCAGTGATCTAATTGGGTTTTAAGCACATCATTTCTCCTTACTGAGCTTCATGTATCTCTTTTGGAAACAAAGAAATTGTACTGGACAAGCACCTAGAAACCCTCCCAAGAGGTAAGCTATGAGCTATGATCAGATGACACTTTAGGTAGAGCCAGCAGAGAGAATTCATTTCTAGAGGCGAAACTTATGAAGTTCTAGTCGCTCTTGGCTTTGATTTTGATAGGCAAAATGGGATACTGGATGGCAGTGTCTGGACCACAGCTTGTGAATATAATATGCGAGAAAATGTTTGACCCATCACCCTCATATTCCACTTAGGGAGGGCCTACTTTGGCTTGGTGGAATGCCTGGGCAAGTTGCATGGGGTGGAGTAGGAGAACACAGCAGCAGGGATGTTCCAAGAGCCAAGGCAACCAAAACTGCTCTGCAGGCAGCACAGTGAAGGCTTGGGGTTTACATTTGAAGAGTTGAGGAAGAAATATGGAGAAAGGAGGTTAATGTAAGTTTAGGGCTGTGTTGGAGAATTAACCAATGGGCACCTGCTAGTTCAGGGATGGCTTTAAAAGACATTTAAAAATCGGGAATGCTTAATGTTCAATCAGAAGGTATCTGAATTTTGGCAATATAACTTCCTGTTTTCTCCTTCTCTAAATCTTCAGTAAAGAGTGCTATACTCATGCGTTGACTAAGTTTGGTTGTTAGTGCTTTTGATTGCTTGTTTACGGAAATCATGAAATGGGTTAAAATTCAAATCTGGATCTAAATGTGCAGGCAGAGATAACCTTGAGAATGTAAACTACCAGGTAATTAGAGGATCTCTTTGAGAATGTTTTAGACTTCAAGGAGCATGGAACAGGAAGACACCCAATCCCATAAGGCCAAGAAATCTCCAGCGATTATTTATTTTATCTACTTTCATGAGTAGCAGGTAAAGAAAGAGTGTTTTGAAATTTATGAAAACTTTGTGAGACTTCTGCATCATAAGCTAGGACATGAATCAGCAAACTACAATCTGTGGGCCAAATCTGGCCTGCCATCTGATTTTGCAAATAAAGTTTTATTGGAACACAGCTATGCTCATTCATTTACAGATCTACAGCTGCTGTCATGATATGACAGCAGTGCCAGAGACCATATGGTCCACAATGCTGAAAATGTTTACTATCTAGCCCTTTACCAAAAATGCTTCTTGATCCCAGAGATAGGAAGCTATTTTGGTGAGTAAATGCCTTTGACAGCCTGACTCAGTCTCAGGAAAGGGAGCCCCCTTCTTCCAAGAGGCAACAAGACCCTGCTCGATAAGACTGGCCTCAAGAATTGGCAGAGTATTTCTCCATCTGCCCCAAATGAATCATTATCTTGACAAAAGGCATTCCAAATAAGAACGCATATGGCAATGAGAGGAGCTTTTGAATCGAAAACTCTAATTGCTGGGTTTCCTCCCATCACAACCATTTGCACACTCATCTGTTCATCAAACAGGAATAAAGAACCTTCTCTCTGCCTGGTACCAAATTAGGTGATGAGAGCCCAGAGATCAATAAGACACTGCCTGCCTTCAAAAATCTCACAAAGGGAAGGGACAGGACACAGATTGTTGGAATGCAGTACAGTGGTTACAGTCATAGAGGCCTGTATTTGATACACCTGCTCTAGGCATTTCCTCAGTGTTCAGATCTTGCCCCAGTCGTGGGAAGCGGTATATGGTTGCTTCTGTTGGACTGAAATACCATTCAAACATGACACTTCTGCATGAAGCAGGTAAAGATAATGCTAACCACATCTTCAAATACTTTAAAATGAAAGCAATGAATGTTTTCTAAAACAAATATTTTTAGCACCTAACACAGAGACTGGAACATAACAGCTAAATCAATATTTGTTCAAGGCATATATGGGGAAAAAATGAAGAATGCTGAAGAACTACACTGCTTACATGGAGATAGAGAGTGAAGCTGAATACTTGATGGAAACCAATCAGTTAAAACAAAACAACAGAACATCAGAACAGGAGGACCGTAGAGATTGTTTAACTCCTTTATTGAATATGGGAAACAGGCCTGGGAAGGTGTGGTGATCGCCCCAAGTCACCTGCCTAGTCTCTGGCTGACCTAGGACTAGGATCCTGGTGTTCTGTTATATACTTGGTTCTCTTTCCACTACACTAGTAGTTTCCAGCTGCTTTCAGAGCAACCCTCATACTCTGAAGTGATGGCTCGGGCACGGATGATGAAGGCGGTACAGGCAGCCAGAAAGAGGCCAAGCACTTGAGAAACTAAGCCCCCAACTTCAACACAAGCAACTCTATTATCTGTTATGTATATGTACATTGTGGGTTCTGCCCAAGATTTTGTTTGTAAAAGGATAACACAGCAAAAAAAGTTTTGAAACTATAGCAATGTACCATGCTGTCCTTGGTTGAAAATACATATCTGATTTTCTTAGTATTAGCCATGATATGAAGGTTTCTGTAATGCATTAAGTTTAGTAAGGATCCTAGGTTTTTAAAATGAGCACAGATCCTTTCCTCTTGTGGGGTATAGAAATGAATCTGCAGAAGGTATATTTCTTCTGTTTGGGATGGGGAGATTCCCCTTGTGAAAGGAGGTAAATTCCATGCTCTTGATTCAGCGATCTGATTTATAGCAAGAATGACGGTATTAACATTCCACTTAAGCCTTTACCCGTATAAAGCCATTGATTCTGTACTTGAAAATCTATACATGGAGAGCTGTAATTTTACAGAGATTTTGATGCTCTTCAATTTCTGCATGAATTTAGGGTAAGAGCAAAGATTCTTGAAACAGTTGCAAAATTTATTCCTGCAACCAAGAGGGCATGCTCAAAACAAATTGGGAAGAATTTTCTTTATAAGACCATCTTGACCATATGCAACACCATTTTGAAAACTTTGGGAATTCTTGCATTTTTAAAACTCACCTAATGCAGTCGGTCTCCAGGCTGGTTAATGAGGGGAGCTGGGGAGTAACCTTGAGTTCCATCTCATTCTCCTGAGAGGTGTCCTGGGAGGTGCAAGTCAGATGAAAATCAGAAAAGCCCATGGCTTTCTGAGGGAATGTGTGAGAAGGGTGAGAAGAATTTCATTACCTGCTTACATAAATCCCCACAGATAGAAGAGAAGAGTATGTAGGAAAATACTATTTCTCAACGTTTGTCAGACACTGTGCAAAGAACATATTACTTACATGATCACGCAATTCTAACAAAGGTGACTGGAGGTAGGAGGCAGCAGGTTTTTTTAATCTTTATTTGAAATATAGTTAATTTACAATGTGTTAGTTTCAGGTGTATAGCAAAGTGATTCAGATATATATATATACACACATATATATATTCTTTTTCACATTCTTTTCCTTTCTAGGTTATTATAAAATATTGAGTATAGTTCCCTGTGCTATACAGTAGGTCCTTGTTGGTTATCTATTTTATATTCAGTAGTGTGTATCTGTTAATCCCAACCTCCTAATTTATCAGCCCCCCTTTCCCCTTAGGAGGCAGTTTTTACAGATGAGTTAGTCTACCTTGATGAGTCTAAGTAATTCACTCAGGTTCATACAACGTTTAAAGTAACAAAGCCAGCATTTGAATCAAGAATCGTCTGTTTCCAAAATCTGTTCTCTATAATATCTCCTTTATAAAGCACTTCTAACTACCCAATGCAGAGATCATGACTTAAGATGGTAAACTGCAAATAACCTGCTTAGATGAGAATGTATCTCCTCTCTCTCATGTACATGTGTGCACGCACATGTGCACACACACACACACACACACACACACACAGAATCAGCTGTGTAGAGCCCAGATCCTCGTTGGCTACAGTATCTTCAAAATCGCTTCGGATGAATGATACCTATAATCAGGCAGAATCACCTCACATAATAAACATGCACTTATTTTCTAATTTCTTTCATTTGTAACCTGTGTGTGTTTGTGCACGCGCCTGTGTGTGTTAGGAGTATTGCTCAGCACGAACACACAAGACAACTGCATTTCACAGTTGAGTCTTCAGGCAGCAATATTTTAGCAGAATGAACATCAAATCTTCCCAATGACTTGCGAGCTGTGAAAGACACTGAAGCTAACTCCAACTGTAAAAAATATATTGGCTTCAGAAGAGGAATGGCATTTGGAAGGCTATGCTTTAAGATGATGTTGGGGGAGAGCAAAATTGAAGGCTGCAGTTCTCAGAGTGAAATCATCACTTTGAGGGCCCAGGTGCAGAGCTGGAGGTGTGAGGAGAAGATCAAGGTCTCCTCTTCTGTTCATCAGATTTGCAGCAGATCCTGCAGGGAAATGCAGCTGCAAGTGGGCCTTGGCCACATTCTCGGTCAAGGCTGTGATCATGCGATTTTCCTGCCACCTTCTTCCTTCAGCTCTCTAAGATCTAGCACTGTGCAAGGTGGAAGAAGACGTCTTCCAGACCACCCAAGACATCTTTCTCCTGAGCCACAACTGGTAGGTGCTGCTTCTGCTTTGATTTCGTTTGAATTAGCTCCCCCTGGCATTTTAGTGTCTCTGAAAGTTTGGGATATTTTCTGCTAGATCCTCCACACTAACACCTGGTTCTGCAAAAAGTAGGTGGTCCATCATTGTTTGCTAAATACAGGACTGATTAAAACATCTACAGAGGCAAGTTACTGAGAGGTGATTTTGTAACAGCCCCAGTGAGGGTGATACCACTGGTTCCGTTTTACAGGTGGTGAAGCTAAGTCTGAAAGAGGGTAAGTGATGTGTCCGGAGACAGTGGGGCTGGGACTCACACCCAGGCAGTCTGACAGCAGACCCTGCAGCCAACCTCAGAGGGAAACTGAATCCAACAGCTCCAGTGTCCTTTCCAGGAATCTGGGTCCACAGTCTCCTCTGCTCCTCCTACGCATGACTACTCACAGGAGAGTTAAGAAGAAAAAGAGAAGCTGATGTGCAAGGGGTGAAAAAAAATTGGAGAACTGCTTCAGTAGCCATCTACCAACACTGCCACCCCTCCTTTTAATTAGCAGTGAGTGCCTGGGGAGGAGGTTAGCTTTCCAAAGAGCTGGTTCACGCAAAAGCTAGGGAAACTCATTACTCCTCACCACAGGGGTTCAGCTCTCCCTCCCCAACCCTCCTTAAAAGCACAGTGGGGTGACTGCAGGAGAGATAAGGAAACATAAATAACAACTGTGCTTTCTAAATGGCCCGGTCTGCACCATGCTTCTCCTTCCAGAGAGGTGTCTGTAAATGCACAGAAGCCTGCTTTCCAGACCATGTAGTCAAACCAAGTCAGTTTCCATCTGTACCTGGTACAGCAAGAAGCGAAGCAGGAACCTGACACAAAGCTGTGGATCCGGGTCGTAGAGCCCCACTGTAGTAAGAGTCTCTTAGAGTTCTATAGAATTTTACAGCTCATAAAGCCTTTTCAAGTGAATGCTCTCATTCCTCTTTTGAGCCTTGTAGGATAGTGGAGTGGGTGTGAGGTTCTTTTTCCCAGGGTAAGAACTCAAGACTAAGAAACATTTCAAAAGTCCCCCATCATACAAGGGACTTGAACCCCTGCTTTGACTGTAAGCAGGGTGGTCCTTGCACCATCTTCACCTTTTTCAATACTGGTGGGAAGGGCTGGTGCACTGGTTCTTCTAGGACTCTGTTAGTGAACCCCTCCCCCCTCTCCTGATAGGGAATAATATGGACTCTCTTTTCTAATAAAAACCACTAAAGAAAGCTGATATAGACCCAATGATATTTACTAGAAAGAGAAGACTGCTCTACTTCAAAGAGCTGTCGAGAGCATCTTCTTAAAGGCTTGTGAGAGGGCGGGAGGTGTTGCCCTCTTCCTCCAGTACCACTCAACTACACAGGCAGAGTGAGCAAGAGTGGAAACACACCTTCATGGCATGTTTTCAAAGGTACAGAAAAGTCAATCTCCCCCTAAGTCATTAGATTGAGACTCAGGAAACTTGAATTTCTTTCTGGTTCTGTTACTAACCAGATTTAAGACAAATCATGTAAACGTGTATCCTGGTTCTGCCGATTGGTAAAACATGAGGATTTTTATGATCTCTTCCAGTTAAGGTGGTTGATAAAGTCTGGATAGAATTGGAAAAGGAAAAATACTTGAAAAATGAATTGTAGTTCAAATGAGATGTGGAACTGACATATGAATCCAAGATTCATATATCTCTGGCTCCACTGTTTCCAGTGGGAATAGATATGAAAATTCCCACTTTGAGAATTATAATCTAAGTACCTCACATATTAATGGTAATATTGAGACATTACTAGCCCCAAATGCATTAGCAAAGATTCAATGTGATGTTGAAGAGATAGGACCCAGAGTGGTAAGATTTCATGCACTAGTGAAGGGGACAGTAAGGTCTCAACTCTGGGGTCATGTCAAAGGAGAAGGGTCTGAATGACGATTCCAGTGAGAACAGAGTAGGACAGAATAAGGAAGGCAAAAATGGCAACTAAAGAAGAGAGGGTAATGAATGAGAAACAGACAACATTTCAAAGCAATTTACTAAGATACCCTGATCTGTTAGTATTTCTGATAACCAGTGTAGTGCCCACAAGGAGAACAGGTAGGATATAAGATGCCCAGTTGCCAGGCCTCAGGACCCACATCCATACTGTAAATTCCACTGTTAGACATTCCATTCCTGGGATTAGGTACATACCAGAATAGAAATTTGCACAGGCTGCAGCAGATGGAACTAAATCCAAAAGCACCGTGGTTAAGATGGGTGTGGTGTCCGATGTCTTTATTTGAAGCATGGCTCTCTTACAAATTAGCTGTGGAGTTCTAGACAAGTTACTTGACCTCTCTGTGCCCCAGTTCCCTCATGTGTATCTATCTCATAGGGATGTTGTGGTGATTCTGAAATGATGTGTAGAACAGGTAGCACATCTTAAGCACTTAACAAACAGTATTATTATTGATAAGATGGCTTTGAAACTCTTTTTGCAAATATGCATGTTGCTATGGTCTGAATGTTTTGTGTTCCCCCAAAATTCATATGTTGAAATCCTAACCCCCAAACATGATAGTTTTAGGAGGTGCACCTTTGGGAGGTAGTTAAGTTATGAGGGTGGAGCCCTTATGAATGGGATCAGTGCCATATATAAGAGGCTCCAAAGAAATCCTTAGATCCTTCCACCATGTGAAGACACAGTGAGAAGGTGTCAGCTATGAACCCAGAAAGAAGGCTCCCTCCAGAAGGTGACCATCCTGCTGGCTCCTTGATCTTACTTTCTAGCCTCTAGAACTTTGCACAATAAATTTCTGTTGTTTATAAGCCACCCAGTCTGTAGTATTTTGTTATAGCAGCCTGAATGGGCTAAGAAACATATCTAGAGCCATGGTTCTCAAAGTACGTACAGGTGAAACACCCAAGTTATATTGCTAAATTCATGTTTGGTCTCCCTCAAAATCATAGCAATTAAATATGGTCAGAATCATTTTTTTAATCCATAGTTTTTTCTTTAAATATTAGCCACCTTCTACATCAACCCTAAGGCTACCTTATTTAAAAACTGCTAAGTAACAGATACATAATAGAGAAATGTGTGAATTGCAGTCGTTCATGGAAGCTTGTTCTTTCGTGGGCATGAATGTTCATGGGTATGATTTTCTATTGCTCCATATGACGTAACCATAATTTCACTGTAACACAAGCCCTAGTTTATGGAGTAAAATATAAAAAAATAATGAAATAGCTCAATATCGTATTTCCCTCCAGATGTTCCACCACCTGAACTAGTTTGAAAACCAGTGATCTAAAAATTGCCTCATTCTTTAGCTGTCCTTGCTTAAATGAAAGAAACAAATATATTGGTAAATTTGAGTACTTTGGATTATTTCTAAAAACATGAACAAATAAATTGAGCATGTAGCTAGCTGGCCTATTAATAAAAATGTTTAAATCCATAAGTAGAACAACTCTTTTTTTTTTTTTTTCTCCAAAGCTGGTTTATGGGTATAGCTGTCTAGAATTCTCTTTTCCCATGACACCTGCTGGATCTGGTGCTCTCTATACCATTAAGTACCAATACCATGATTTCTATTATACCATGGCTGGTGAGTGAAAAACGTGAAGTATAGACATTGCTAGCCACCAATAAGTATTCTTAAGTGTTTTCTTCTTAAATATGTCTTTCAAGCTCACCATGACAAACTTCCATGATGCAGGCTCACTGGAGGAGATGGTGGACTAGGGGTTTAAAAGGCTTTCCCTCACTTAACATAAATAGGGCCATTCCTAACCCCTAAAGCATTTTAATGCAAAATTTTAAAAGTGATCCTTCTTCTGGATTGATGTAGCCCCTACCTGCCCCCTCCATAGGGTGGCTTGCACAGTGTACAGCTACACAACTACATGCATACACAACTGTATGCAGTGGCCCTAAATGTAATGAATCTAAATTCCATCCAGAGTCTCAAGGTCATCTGCAATCAAGCACTGTCCAGTCTTCCCAGCATTATTTCCTACTGGCACCACTCACACCTACCAGCTAGTCTCCCACCCCTACCCACCACCATCTTCCTGGGCAGGGACCTTGTAATAAAGAGCAGAAATAATGGGGTCGGATGACCTGAGTTAAACACTGGCTCTGCTTCTTAGTAACTGTGATTCCGAACAGATTATCCCACTTCTCTTCTCCTCTCTACAAAATGGCGAAGATGGTAGCCCCTATCTCAAGAAGATAAAGTGAGAAAATGCAGGTAAAGCACTGACCTATCTGCTTGGCCCATAAAAAATGCTCAGTAGATATTGCTACTGTTAATTTTTTTTAATTAATTTATTTTATTTTATTTATTTTTGGCTGTGTTGGGTCTTCATTGCTGTGCGCAGGTTTTCTCTAGTTGCAGCGAGATGGGGTTACTCTTCATTGCGGTGCGTGGGTCTCTCATTGCAGTGGCTTTTCTTGTTGAGGAGCATGGGCTCTAGGTGTGCAGGCTTCAGTAGTTGCGGTGCATGGGCTTAGTTGCTCTGCGGCCTGTGGGATCTTCCTGGACCACGGCTCGAATCAGTGTTCCTTGAATTGGCAGGTGGATTCTTAATCACTGGGACACCAGGGAAGCCCCTGCTACTGTTAATCTTATCTTTTCCTTTGTCACAATGATCTCTGACTTGCTCATGACCGTCCATCTTTCCAAAATCCATGGGTCCTTTGAAGACCATCCCTTTCTCTACTAACTTACTCTACGCCATACTCCTGACTTTCTGATTACTTATAGCATGCACCCCATACAGTTAGCACTGAATTATGTCCTATCTTATTATTTCCTAGCAACAAAGTCTGCAAGAAATATTAGTCCTGTGAAATTCTCCTCAAAAAAAAGTTAATATATTCAACTAAGTCTGGGGGGCCTGCACATTGTCTCTCTCTACTTGGAAATCACAAAACACTCAAGGGTCTGAAAAGTCCTGCAGTTAAAAAAAAAAAAAAATCTATCAAACATTTTTAATCTCTATTTTCTCACCACTTTAAATAAAGAAACCTTAAAACCATTAAACCTGAAACCATTAAAGGGTTTAATGTAAAATATATTAAGAGTCCAAAGAAGTAATGTGCCACATATCACACTTTGGAAAGTTCTGCCGTATTGTTGAATCTAGTGGAGCTGCTGGTGTCTTGGGGGTGGAGAGAGGGGTGATGCCCACATCCTTCCCTGGTTTCCCCAAAGCTGCCTTCCAGAGAATTCCATGGCACCTTAGGGACTATTAAGAAGAGTTTAGAAGCCATCAACATACATTCCTTCATATGGTCCCCAGAAAGCAAGAGGAATAGTGTTATCTTTATTTTACAGATAAGAAAATTGTGGTTTATACTGGTCAGGATTGAATGCCCACACATCAACCAAGCAGTGTGGCCAGAACCACTTCCAAATAAAGTGCTCCTTTCACTGGGCCTTGCAGAGTTCTTTAAATGTGCAATAAACATACAGAATTCTACCTACCCTTTTGTACTGGGTGACAGCTAGGAGGTAAGAAAATATACAAAAAGGAATCGCAGCTTCAATTTTTCTCTCTGCTACTAAAAATGGTGTCCTGATTATGACCCAATATTTTCAAAGCACAGTGCCCACTCCTCAGGCTGAAGAAAACCTGTATGCTGGGTGAAACTGCATTCTTTATATGGCTTTGAATTGGCATCTGCATGAGTGGCATCGATTCCAGTATCGAGTGGCTTGGCAGCTATTTCTATTTGCCCTTGACACTCACACCTCAGTCTCAGCTTTAAGATCAGGAAGGGAACTGAGGAAAAGCAGAAGTCATGAGGCAATTATTAGAGGGCAGGATAAAGTGAAACAGACATGACAAAGATGACTTTCCCTTAAATCCCAGCACAGTTCTGTACTTAAACTCCAGTACAACTCCTTCAAGATGAACCTGAGCTGGTAGCATCAGGGGCGAGACAGCAATGGTGACAACAGCTCTCTTGTCTCAGACACTACTGCCTCTAGTAGAACCAAGACGCTGACCATCACTAATCTCCAAGAGAAGCTTTTAAAACGTTTCACCACTTAGCTTGAGTGAGTGGAGAACGTTCAACAAATGTCAAAATCTTGTGGATCAGAGAAATTTTGCCAAGTAGGGATTAGCCTTCCAATGTGTATAAAAAGACTCAGGCAGGACAGGCGATTAGTCCTGGGTGGCTATAGGGAGGAGTGAAGGGGAAGGAGGTCAAAGAGGGGTTGTACACTGGTCTGATGAGGGCTGACCCTGTCCTGTAGATAGAGGAGCATCATGAGGAGAGTGGAGACACAGCTCCATGGAGACTGAGACCAGGAATACACACTGGATAGATCAGGGTGCAGAGGAGCAGAGCTGTGATTAAATGGATACAGCACAGCTCATTGGTCTCAGCATCTGGGCAAGAACCCAGATTTCCCTGTTCTCAGTGTAGAGTTCTCTCCACTAAAGCCTACTGAGTCCACAGTAGAATTCCCTTTCATCCCTCCTTTCCTTGCTCCCTCCCCCTCCTTTTTATTGCACAGCCTGAGGTTCAGAATTAAGTACTTCTGTTAAATTACCTCCCAGGGTTTCATGAAGAATAATAATGTGCATGTTTGATCTAAGATCAGGGAAATACTGTAGACAATGATTCAGAGCATCCATTTTCCACTTGGCCAAACTCACTTTGACGGAACTTCTCCCAGACGTGACTGAGCCAAAGTCTCCCTTAACTCGGGCCGTGGCTTTAGTGAAATCAAAACTACTCCTCGGGCTCTCTCAATTTTCCTCTTAGTGTAAGAGTGTTCCCTGTGACACTTACACCCCAAACCAATGCTTAGGGATTAAAAGGTAGCTCTGAAGAACATTCTCAATAGACTTAACTAAGGAAGTGAACCTATGTGGGACTATCTCCAATGCGAAGAATCAACCCATAATCTTCCCAAAAGACAGCATTACAAAGTCTATCTGAACCATGGAGACACTTGGAATAGTTTAGGGTTGTCACTGAGCACATTTAAAACCTACATCATTTAAAGCCTTAACATTTCTGTGAGGGGTCAACAGCTTAGAAGTAAAGAGAGATGTGTTCACAAAAGAGTGCATTCTGAGTTATTTAATGAAGCAGAATCTGATGCCCAAAACTTTAGAAAGTAACAAATGAACAGTATCCTAAAATATAGGGCAGTAGTTTTTAAACTATTTGAAAGCTATAATAGTACATTTCATTTTTTTTTCAAATGAAATTGTACATGGAATCACAATATATAAGGTAGATAACTGCAGAGCTGGCCTGGTGTCACTAGGCAGGACGATCCTGAGGCTGTGTCCACCGGGCGTCTTCCTCATCCTTCATCCTCAAGGCATTTTCCTTTAACATCAGCGACCCATACAACTCAGTCTGCAAACTGCTGATCTTGTTCACCTCTCTCCCTTTACCATAGACTAGAAAGTACCTTAGGTCAGGTTAAGCAAGCATAGCCCTGGCCTTTATTCCTGTCTCTGCCTATTACAAGCCTGATCCCCAGGAGAAAAATCACCTAAATGACAACTTTTCTTTCTTCTATAAAATGTGAAGAAGAAAAGTGTGTGTGTGTGTGTGTGTGTATCTCAAAGATGTGTTCAGGATCAAACTAGATTTTAAAATGCCATTTTTTACACTCTAACATTTAGATAAATGTTCAATGCTGTTGGCCATACAGTTAATTCATAGAAACCTTCAAAAGAAAATAATAGAATGATAAGCCTGAGTATTATGATATAAGGAGAGAGAGAGAGGAAAGAAAAACAATTCTGAGTTTGGCCATAACCTTAGCGGGATATTTCATTTAGGAAATCTTCACTGAATACTTAACTGACTGAAGGGGTAATAATGACTAAGGCAGAGTTCTCATGTGTAATACAAACTCTAGGGAGAAAGCACCATCAATTACTGGTCATCTAAATCTACACACATAAACATATACACAAAAAGAAGCTGTGTAAATGGGAAAAAATTTAAACCAAAACAAGGAACTCATTCCAGGTGTAAAGGTAGTGGTTTGGCTACCATCTCCTGGAATACTGGATTAGGTCTTCTCTGCAAATGCTGTTCGCTCACTGGTTAGAAGCATCTACCAGGAGCCGGACGGCAGCTACTCACACCTGGATGGGAGCATTTGGGGTAAATGTCAAAACCTCAGACACCTATGTCAGATGCTGACTTGCCACCTCCCCCAGCACTCACCTCTTTTCCCTTCAACCTCTACTCACATTCTCTTTCAACAATTTGCCACAAATGCCTCAGCAGGATGGGAGGTGCAGCCCTCAGGGGCTCTCTTGACTCAGGGCAACTGAGAATGAGCACTTCTCCCTTTCATGGAGAATTCAAGGTCACCAGTATGTCCTCCTCCCCCATGGATTTGTGATCTTGAGGCTTTACGAAAATAGAGTCTTATCTCTCTGTTCTACGCCCTGCAAGAAGTACAATAATTATCAACTTGAAGGGACTGTTAATTGGGTGAGGTGGCTAGCAATGGAGGCCAAACATGAAAACAAGGCAAAAACTATCAGCAACTGCAAACAGAAAGAGTTCTTAAAAATGCTGTCCCTAAATATTAAAAGGGTGAGCTCTATTAATTCTAGATTTCTGCAGCAATTGCTATTTTGTTTCCTCATTGGTCTTTCATCATCTCCCACCACCCCCTAGCAGATATTAATTCTCCTTTGCATCAAAGGCTCTCTTTGCATTATCAGAAACTGAAAATACTCATTTAATGCCTTCAAACAATGCTATAGAGCAGTGTGCATGATATAGCTGTGTCTCTCTAATTATGTGATATTTGTAAGTCAATATGACAGCAGAGAAATCATCTTTTTCCATTTCCCACCGTTCTCCAAAATATGTTCTTATTAATTAATTCTGCCAAAGGCTGAACACCAGATGCCCAATTCTCTAAACTTGGAACCACAGAGTCACTTTTGAGTCCCCTCTAACTTTGCTCTCCACGTGACTCCAGTGGCCAAGAACCAAGACTTCTTCAGCCATAAATATTCTAATATCCATCCTTCCTCATAATTTCCACCCCCTTGGCCTTCTCCAGGCCCACATTATTTCTTGCCTGGATACTGTAGTGTCCTCCTAACAGGTCTCCCGGCCTTGCCTCTTCCCATCTCATTCTATTCTAAACACTCTGCTGAGTTAAAATTTCCCAAGCACAACGTGAGCACGTCAGTGCATGACTACAAATGCCCTCTGGTCCCTCTGCTCAAAGGAGACTTAAATGGTCAACCGCAGATAATACGATTTGCTTAATCCCTTTCTCTCTGATTTGAACATAAGCTACATGAGCATGGGGTTTTGAATTTGAACTGCGTTGGGCATGTAGTAGGTGCAGTAAGTATTTGTTAAAAGAATAAGTGAATATTAAATGGATGAATAGTTGGATGGATCAATGAATGGATGGATGGGTGGTTGGATGGATAAATAATGCCTCCTTTAATGGTTTGTTTACAATATTCAATGGAATAATGTACATAAAAGATCCAAGCACAGGGTCAAGTTTTGTCAAATGTTAAACCCCTTCCCTTTTTTCTCTATTAGTCTTCTAGTACTATTCCATCCCCATCTCCCAAGCATGAAAGGTTAAGACCAAACCATGGAAGTATCATGTACTCCACCCTTTTGAATTTGTACCAGATACTGCACGCAAGGCGGAAGTACTCGATTCTGGGTCTTTAGCTTAGGAGAGATGCTCCTGGCTGATGTGTTAGGAATCAACTCTGGTGGAGAGATCCTGGAACACAAGAGGCTGCCCGCAGGTATTAGATGGGCAGGGATGAGGCTTGCAACAGGACAAGGATAAGGATATCCTGCACCGGGATGATGTAGAGAAGGGACAAGTTTGAGAGAGAATCCCCAGGCAGAACTGGTGGGCTGATGGGGGAGTGGGATGGAGACCACCTTCTCCACTTGTCCTCAGCCTCTCAAATTCTGCCAAAGGCTCAAGTGTCCTTCACGTCTTTTGTCTTTTTTTAACATTGAAGGTAGAAATAATGTGACTTTTGATAGCTGAAAGCTAGCAACAACAAATCCTTGTATAGCAAGCTTCCACTCCCTTTAATCACTGATGTCCTGGGGAGTGTGTTCCCCTTTGGAGAAGGTGGAAATGCCAAGGAGCAGAACTCCCTACAAGGAGAGTGTTTTAAAAGGCACTTTTTTAAAAAAGCCCATTTTGTGGAAAAATTCAGCTGTCTCTTAATTGCTATCTGCACTGTGGTTTCTCCTGGGGGTTGGAGAGGGGAATGGATTAAAGAAAAAGTTTTGAAGGCCATATGCATGAATATCCAAATGATATGAATTTTAATATATACTTTTTAAAGGGTTAGGCAATGATGGAAAGATACAACAGCTTTGCTTTTATTTCTCGGTTCGATTAAAATCCCTACAAAAGTGCAATGGTTACTTCTTTGGAAACTTTGCAGAATTTTAAACTTTGGAAAGATTTTATCTTTCACAGTGACAGCTCTATGCAAAAGCCTTTGGCTGCAGGAGCCTGGGATCCAGATCAATGGTGTGGCAAAGTCTTTGCATGTGTTTCTGAAAGGTAGCTGGCTTGGAATGAGCACCCTCCCAGTTAGAAGTGAAGCCACCTAGTTATCTAAATGAAATAGAAAGATGCATGAAATATTCCCCTCGTCCCAACTAGATAAGAAGACTGAGCTCTCAAAACATTATCCATAGTCAATCATTTAAGGCTTTTCAGATTATCAACTACAGCATTTCCTAAAAAAAAAGTCGTTCCAAATAACATTGCAAATCTCACTCCCTACTCAATCCATGCTTCTGAATGGAACAGGCAACAGGCATGCATTTAAATAGAGTGTCAAAGAAATGAATCCCCAGTTTATTGCAACTATTCATCTTGGCTAGTAAATGGCCTCCATACTATTCTTCCTTCATTAAAAATGGTTCATTTCCTTTGGCTTTTATTCATTGCCTAATATTCCTAATGAACTTAATGTAGCAAGTGATGTAATCAGACAAAAGAACTGTAAGAACCTTTTTCTGCCACTATAAGCAGAATTAAATCATATTTAATTAGGAATTTAGTGTTCACCAAAAGTCTTGATTAACTATTCGTCACCCACACTGCTGTCTTTCCTCAGGCTTGTTCCTTTCTCCCGCTGAAGTAGGAGGAAAGCACTAGCTCTTAGGCTTCATTCTCTATGTCAGACACAACCATGCACCAGGCAGGTGCCTAACTAGTCCCAACCATGGATTAGTCACCGCACTGGGTGACACTTAATCCTCCATGGCCAAGAGTGCGCGAAGTGGTGTACATGAGAGAGGAATGAGGTGACATCCACAGTAGCTTCTTTATAACCAGAGCAGAGAAGAGAGTCCAGCAAAGCTGGGAAGAGTTGAGAGGCAATGGCTTCTGGATAGCTTTTGCCAAAAATAGTCACTACCCTGTGGTAAGGATGAGAGAATTCTATTTCCAGAAAGGGAAATTGAGGATACAAAAAGGTGGTGAATAAAAAAGTCTGCCAAAAAAGCATCAAGGACTTCAAGAGGGGCAAACCACAGCTGGAGAGCCTGCTTGAAAGGCAGACTCTGTGCCAGACCGCAGAGGAGCAGGAAAGGCCTGCAGGGTTTGTTTTGTTTTTGTTTGCTTTTGCTTTCTTAGCAGAAATAAACATGGTGGAAAAGGTGTTTTGAGAAACATGATTTGGTACTAAATAGTGCAGCTGGAGAAACAAGAATAATTCTGCAGCTGCCTGGTCAGGAGGCAATAAGGTCTTGGACCAAGGTGGTAACAGTGAGGTACCGAAAGGCGCCTTTTGCAACAGGCCCAGTGGAGCAAGAATTGGTGATGAATTGGAAATCACTGTGGAGAGGTAAAGGAGAAAGATGGGTTAAAAACTGCTCGATGCATCTGAACCAGTTCTTACTCTGACCTGCACAATGTCTGTCCTTCCTTCCCATCAACCAGGGTGCAGCTCCACACCACCCATCCATCATCTCAGAGTCACTCAGCTGAGCATGACTCTCCCCACACTGAGCTGGTGCAGCACATATGGGCAGCGCAGGCCACACAGCAGCCCTTCTTGGTGCATTTCTGAGCAGGTTTCATATTGCTCTTAGCTCCTCGGGGCAACAAGTTCTCTGCAGCATATCTATAATTACCGCCATGCCCCAAGGCCTGGTGCACATAGCACTGTAGGTGTCAGGTAAGTATTTGTAGAGAGAATAGTGAGAATTTAGCACCATAGTTGTCTTCAAGTATTTTCAATAAGGGCTAAAGTCTTGGTTACGTGAATAAAATCTCTCCTTTACATAAGTGCTCTATAGTGACTCAAAATGATTATTTTCTGCCCAGAGCTGCTTTCTTTTTTTTTAATAAATAAAATAAATAAATTTATTTTTTAAAAAAAGGCAATTGAAAGTGGAAATTTTTATTAGGAAGTTAATAAGTACAGGAAGCGGGCAGCAGATCTGGCTAGTGTTTATTCATTTAGATGTTGCTGAATTTTTAAAATCCCTGCCAATGACAAAAATAATGATGATTTGCCCAATAAAACCATATTTTCCCTGTTCTCTTCTATACTATGGTTCCACATGTGTGAAGTTCAAGGGTAAGAGGGAAACAACATATGTATATTCCAAATAAATTAATTGGTCCTAGTTCAAGTTTAGTATCTGGTAGGAAGAGCATTTTTTTCCCTTCATAATTTATTCCTCGCAGATTTCCATTCATGGGTGCTTATAGACTCTTAGAATGTTAGAGCTGGCTGGATCTGTGCAGATCAGATCACTTACCCCCTTAATTCACATTTAAGGACACTGAGGAAATGACAAAGATAAATTTACTAGGATTATAAATTCTAGAGCCTTTGTGCTCCAATATTCCAGAGGCTTTCTGCTAATTAAAATGTTTCGTTCCTCTAAAAAAAAAAGTAGTCAGCAGAGTCTGAGATTTCCCCCCTTCCCTCTATAGCATTGCCAGTGTTACCCTTCAAGGCCGTGATCAAATGTCCTCTCTTCTGTGAAGTTTTGCAGCCTCAGATGAGATGAGCCATCTGAGTGTTGC